>NC_068343.1:3858446-4458446 GCF_014633365.1 Diospyros lotus | reverse complement strand
GATAACATTAACTTGTGGTTCTTATTTATTTTTAATTGGTGTGTGTAGGAACATGATGTAATTTTGCTTATAGTGAATAATGGACCTTTTGGTTTCTTAGCCCACTTTTTTGTTTTTTTGTTTATCATTTTTTTGTTTTATTTGCACTTTCCAATAAGTTAAGAGTGTAATGATACCATTAAGAGTGACCAAGAGGGGTGCTCCCTACCAAAAGCATGAACCCGTCAACGTATGCCATGCAAGCTCACTAACAGAAGAAGCAAAGTAAAATACAAGAAGGGGAGTCCTCTTTCAACTGCAAAAAAAAGGAAATGGGAAGTGTTCACAAGTTACAATTAACAAACTCTCGACACCCATAAAAGGTTTTTGTTTTTTTTTTTTTACAAAGCAACATCACTCAATAAGTGATATCCCAAATTCCCAAATAAATCTGACCGTCTTTGATAAACCCCACTTTGAGTAGTGCAAAGTTTCCAAAAAGCCTTCTAACTTTTAGTATTTATAGAAGAACCAAACGGTAAAAGTTCCACCCAATGATACGCACACACCATTCCCAGCTGGTCTCTCCATATTCAGATGAAGCAATTGCAGAACTAATTTATCAGTTCTGGTGATCATGCCTAAAGGTATGTGCAAAAAATGCCCCTCCTTAAAAGTGAATATGTAGTTATAGAGGCTTATCGAAAGGGTTCCCAAACAGCATTGTCTAGAACTACCTCACGGAACCTCATAGAGAGGCCTATGCCTGCATCAATTATCAACCATTTGTTTTACCCCAAACCCATCCCTATTGTTAGCTGTATTTTTTTTAGAAAATATCCTGAATCTGAAACTTGCTCCACTACACACTCTAAGTTGCATGAGACCTTTGGCTGCTAGTATGCTCATCACCACATGAACAACCATAAAAGCCAGGCCCACCTTCTCCAAACTGTTAGTTTTAAGTGTGCATCTTTGCAACCACTTTCCTAGCGAAGCTTTATTACAATGACTAAGCTCTCATTATTCCTTAACCTCTAGCTAGAAAGGGGCTATGCATTTTTATCCTATTTCACCACATGATATTCAATTCATCTCCTTTCTTCCCCAGCAATTAAATAAGAAGATTCTCGAGGAGCATCTATTAGTTATCAATATAGGAGGCAAAATAATTAAAGTCAGGCTTACATTACACAAGTCTAGATACTAGCTAAAATATCTTGAGCTGGGCTGGCCTACTCTTTATTAGGATCTTGTTCCTATATTCCAGTTGTTTTTATTTTATCTTTATTTTTTTTGCTAAGCTTTGCAGTTGTTTTTATGCTATGATTAATGTTGTTTGTTTTTGTTGGTGTTTTATCGTTATGTAACGGTCAACTTTTGGGCTTATCAAGGATATCACCGACTCTTAATTGAAGAAGAATAGAAAAAAACATGTTTCTGTGCACATACTTTTACTGGAAATGGCTCTTAGAAGTGTGATGCTAGGTTCTTATGCTTCTAGTAAACAAAAGTACATGTCCTGCTATTATTAAGGATTGTCTGGCAGTGAATGATAATAATGCTGGAATTACTCGTCATCACTTATTCTTTTACTGGAGGCATGCTGCTACCCATTGTCTGTGCATGGGATGTACTTATATTCTTGGGTATGCTGTCCAAGTTTCCTCTTGGAAGATAGGCTGGGCAAACTGTCTGTGATAATCAAAGTATGTTATAATTGCATTGCTTCTATCTCTTGCTCTTCCTCGTTTACGTTTCATCTTTTTTCCTTCCTACATTTTTGAATGATGATTGTATCAGTCGAAATTCTATTTCAATGTCTGCTTTCTCATTTGTGTTTGCGTATCTCTGTATTTGCAAGTTAGTATATGTCTGACCTTCCTTTTACTCTCAGAATGTTATGGTACAGACGTTGGAAATAACATTGATTGGTGCTATGTGCAAAGAGTCAGATATCCTGCAGGCTTGCTTTGTGAAGACACACTTAGACTCTCTGTTACCTTTTACTGCTGGGATTACAAATTTTGACTTAGTTGACCATGTTAGATGCATGTTTCAAGGTATTGATGCTCTTAGTTATCAGAGCTTCTCTTTCTGCATTTTTGGAGCTTGATTTTCCTAATGACTGCTTACCATGCTTGTTTTGAGAAGGGGGAAAGTGCTCAAAGGAAGAGAAACTGGTTGATCGGCTTCTGGTGACATTAGCTGCGGAGTGCATGCAACCTGGCAATATGACTCAGCAGATTGTGGGCTCTGCTTCTCACCATGATGTCAACAAGTTGGCTTCTCTTTCTCAACATTGGGCAGTTGCTCATTTGAAATGTGTACAACGGCTGATTTTGCTATGCAAAGGGTTGCTTAAGCTTCCTGATATTCTTGATGACAAAATGGTCTCAACAAATTCCTGCAAGAGAGTGTCTTTCTGCTCAAGGATCTTCAAGTTACTTAGAATTCTTGTGAAAGGTGTCCCCTTTGTTGAATATGATGCCGCATTGCTGGAAGTTGTTGCTTCGTTTGCTGATAGTCTGCCTGGTTTGTTCAGGACAGAGTTTGATTTTGTAAACAGTAATGTTGCTGGCGAGAGTAGTATTGAGAGCCTCACATTGTTGCTTTTGGAAGAGTTTCTTTTACTTGTCCAAGTTGTTTTCTGCAACAACAGTGTATTTCAGAACATTCGAGCATGCATAACAGCTTCTGTAATGGGTAATTTTGATACTAATACTTGGAGTTACAGCAGCAAGCATGCTGTGAGCCAAAGGCTGCCATTGGCTTATTTTCCTCGTGTTGTTGGTTACATGTTGAAACTGATTCTTGACATCAAAGAACAAACACACCACACCATTGACCGGGAGGAATTTGAGATGGAATGCTTTAGAAGCTGTATTGACTTCCAGAGCAATAGTGCTGCCTGTCATGTTAATTCTGATAAGATTTTGTTGCTAAAGAAGCACACAGTTGAGGAACTGTTACGGATAGTTTTCCCTTCATCAATTCAGTGGCTGGGCAATTTGATGCATCTTGTTCTATTCCTCCACTCAGAAGGGGTAAAATTAAGGCCGAATTTGGAGAGGTCACATTCAATTGGTACAAAAACAACTTGTACTGCTGAACTGGAAAGTACTATTAGCCATGAAGAGGAAGCCCTTTTTGGAGACCTTTTCTCTGAGGGGGGTCGCTCATTAGGATCAACTGATGCATATGACCAGCCTACCATTGCAGTTCCAGTATCTGACTTCTGCAATTTGCCAATTCAAGCTGCTACAGAACTATTGACCTTTTTAAAAACATGCATATTTTTTCCAGACTGGCATCCATCCATATATGAGGATGGTTGCAAAGAGCTGAATGTGAGCCATATGGATATTCTGCTTTCCATAATCAACTGTCCATACCGTTGTTCTGAAGACAGGATCCCAGATAGTATGGCTTTGCATGAACCGAGGAAGATAGGGACTATCCACGAACTTTGCTTTGAACTGTTGCACCAGCTTCTCTTGAGCCATGCATTGTCTACTTCACTTGAAGAATCTCTTGTTGACCAAATCCTGAGAGTTGAGAATGGTGCTTTTGTTTACAATAATCAGACCTTGACCTTACTAGCTCATTCTCTTATATGTAGGCCAGGTTCAGTTGGTAGTCAGTTGAGAACCAAAATTTACAGAGTATATGTGGATTTTGTTAAGGAGAAGGAAAAAGCAATTTACTCGAGCTGTCCTAGCATCAAGGAACATCTTGAGTCACTGCCCTCTGTATATCACATTGAGATTCTTCTTATGGCATTCCATTTGTCTTCAGATGCTGAAAAGGCAACACTGGCAAACTTGATACTTTCCTCCCTTGAAGAAATTGGGTCTCATTCCACTAGTTTCAACAGTACACAGTTGTCATGCTGGGCTTTGTTGATTTCAAGGTTGCTCATAGTGCTTCGCCATATGATATATCACCCTCATGCTTGCCCTTCGTCATTGCTTTCGGAATTCAAATCCAAGTTGAGGGATGGCCAGTTTCCCGGACTGCTTCGTTCTGATAATATCAATGATTGTTTGTCATCCTGGGCATCAGTTGTTATAGATAATTTGATGGCTACATCGATCAGAGATGTGCCTGTCAACAGCAGCATGCGTAATCAACTGATAGATATTGCACCGCTTCCTGCTTCTGTATTTAGAGATGAAAAGGTAATTGACTGCTTAGACTTGCATTGGGGTGACTTATGTGTGACCTTGTCTCACATTATGGGCTTTTGGAGAGGCAAAATAGCCATAACAATGGATGATCTTGTGCTTGAAAGATATATGTTTGTGCTTTGCTGGGATGTTCCTCCCATGGATTCCATGTTACAGCATCTGCTTCACTTTTGGAGTAGCATACATACTCTGGACACCTCAAATGTGGAACATTTCTTCTGCTTTAGCCACTCACTCTTAGGTCCCTGTGGTGCTATTGCTGAGCACGTTAACTTTTCAGAGATGGTTTTCTCTGTACTTCAGTCTTTGCATGATGTACACATGTCAGGGGAATTTGTGGAGCTAGGATGGGATTTTATGAGGAACAGCTTGTGGCTCTCTCTAATATTGTCCACATTTACTGTTGGAGTGTGGAGATATTGCATGAAGAATTCAATCACTTTGGCAGGTCCAATGTGGTCAGAACAGACTTCCAGTGATGATGAGTTTCTTACTCTTTCTGAAGGCCTTGCTTCTAGGATATTTGGTTCTAATCAAGTTTTAGTATTAGTGAGAATATTGTCATCTTTGCTGAATAAATACCTGTGGGTTTATGAGAAGTCTTTCCTTTCTGCCTTTGATGATAGCCACATTTCTCCCGATAGGTTTTCACCATTATTACTTTTGAAGTATACTGGACTTGACAAATGCATGCAGGATGAGCTCATTGAGAAGTCTGGAATTAGTTCAAGTCAGCTGGAGTCTGTTTATGATCTTTTGTCGAAGTTAGATGGAACCATTGACAAACTGTCTTCAGGAATCCGGTCCAAGGTTTTTTGGGAATGTCTGTTGCATGGTGTTCCCCCTCCTTCTCAAAATCCAACTGTTAGTCTTAGTTCTTGCATTCTTAGCATTAGAGGGATTGTCATCTTTTTATCTGGGCTGCTCGCTATTGGAGATGCTAGAAGAGAGATCTCTATGGAGACCAACTTACTCAGAGAAATCTTTGAATCTGTTACGGTAATCAAATATGATAAGATTTTTGAGAGCCTTCATGGTAAATGTGAATCTGTTTACCACAGCTTGAGTGAAGGCTTGGAAGGTCCTGATTATAGCTGTTTATTTGAATTGAAGCACCTGGAAAATTTTTTGCGGGATATCAATTCAAAAGAATCAAAAGAAGTCAATGGTAGCAGTGTCCTTGAATGGACAGTTAACAGGGTTATTGATACCATGGAAAACCTAAAGAAGGATCCTTCAAGAGTTGCTGTTTTCAGATTTTTCCTCAATGTGCAAGATGATCCGTCTGCACAAGTCAAAGACCTGTATGATTCACAACATGGTGATTTATTGGTTCTGATTGATTCATTGGACAAATGCAACTGTGAACCAGTAAATGTAAAAGTTCTTAATTTCTTCGCTGATCTTGTATCAGGGGAGATGTGTCCTGGGATTAAACAAAAATTACATGAGAAATTCCTTTCCATGGATTCACTTTCGCTCGCAAAGTGGTTAGAAAGGAGACTGTTGGGTTTGACAACAGAAACTTCAGGCAAGAAAAGTACAAAAGGAAGTTCGATTTCTTTAAGGGAGTCTACCATGAATTTTATAATGTGCCTTCTTCTATCCGCCTCTCCTGAACTGCGTGCAAGAGATCTGCACTGCCATTTCTTTGAAGCAATGCTGGTTTCACTTGATAATGCTTTTCTGCTATTTGAGACTCATACAACAAAATCCTATTTCAATTCTCTTGTTCAACTTTCAGGAGGTGAGGCATCAATGAAATCCCTTCTGCAGCGGAGTCTGATGTTGATGAAGAGGCTGGTTGATGATGACCATTTACTTCAAGGCCTTAAATTTCTCCTAGGCTTTCTTGGTACAATTTTAAGTGACTGTGGGTCTAGTAAGACTGCCATTGAAAACTCTATTGGAAAGTCTCTATCTAGCAATCGTTCTGGTTTGCGGGCCAATGTGGGCTCCGGATCCTTAAGTTCAAGGAAAAATTCTGATGCTTTGGTTCTTTCTGCTAATCAGGAAGGCGGGTCCACTCCGCTTGAAGGTGATGCAACCTCTGCAGATGAAGATGAGGATGATGGTACATCAGATGGTGAGGTGGTTAGCATGGATAAAGATGAGGATGAGGATTCCAATAGTGAAAGGGCTCTTGCTTCTAAAGTTTGCACTTTTACATCCAGTGGCAGCACTTTTATGGAGCAGCATTGGTATTTTTGCTATACATGTGATCTGACTGTGTCAAAAGGTTGTTGCTCTGTATGTGCAAAAGTTTGTCACCATGGTCACCGTGTTGTATATTCCCGATCTAGTCGCTTTTTTTGTGATTGTGGAGCTGGAGTTGTTAAGGGCAGCAGTTGCCAGTGCTTGAAGCCTAGGAAATTTTCTTCTAGTAATGGTGCACTCGATTCTAGCACTGGCAGTTTTCAGTCCTTTTTACCCTTTACAGAGGCTGCTGATCAGCTTCCTGATAGTGATTCAGATATTGATGAAGACTTTCTTATTGACATTGATAGCTCTGTTAGGTTTTCTATTCCAGCAGAGGCTCAAGATGGGATTCCGTCGATACTTGAAGAGCTTGATGTTGAAGGTCAGGTCCTTGAACTTTGCTCTTCTTTGTTGCCTTCTATAACAAGTAGACGAGATTCTAACCTTTCAAAAGATAAAAAGATTATGCTTGGCAATGATAAAGTGTTGAGTTATGGTGTTGATCTTTTTCAACCGAGGAAGGCATATAAGAGTGGGTCGTTAGACCTCAAGATTAAAGCAGATTATTCTAGTTCCAGGGAACTTAAATCCCACTTAGCTTGTGGCTCTCTTGTTAAATCTTTACTTAGTGTCAGCACTCGAGGTCGACTTGCTGTTGGAGAAGGTGACAAAGTGACCATATTTGATGTTGGACAGCTGATTGGGCAAGCAAGTATTGCACCTGTCACTGCTGACAAAGCCAATGCAAAGCATCTCTCCAAGAATGTTGTTCGCTTTGAAATTGTACATCTTGTCTTTAACCCTGTGGTGGAGAATTATCTTGCTGTGGCAGGCTATGAGGATTGCCAGGTCCTTACTGTCAATCATCGTGGTGATGTAACTGATCGTCTAGCCATTGAACTTGCTTTGCAAGGTGCTTATATCAGGCGTATGGATTGGGTTCCTGGATCACAGGTTCAACTAATGGTGGTTACCAACAGGTTTGTCAAAATATATGATCTTTCTCAGGACAACATTAGTCCTATGCATTACTTCACTTTGTCTGATGACATGATTGTGGATGGAACACTTGTTGTGGCCTCCCAGGGAAGGATGTTTCTTGTAGTGCTTTCAGAACTTGGTTTCTTATTTAGGCTAGAACTGTCAATGAAAGGAAATGTTGGAGCCAAACCATTGAAGGAACTGATTCGAATTCAGGACAAAGATGTGCTTGTGAAGGGCTCATCTTTGTACTTCTCATCAACTTATAAGTTACTTTTTCTTTCTTACCAAGATGGAACCTCCTTGATTGGCCATTTAAATCCTGATGCAACCTCCCTTACTGAAATAGCAATTGTGTCTGAGGACGAACAGGATGGGAAGCTTGGAGCATCTGGGTTGCATCGTTGGAGAGAATTGCTGGTTGGCAGTGGGTTATTTGTTTGTTTCTCAACTATAAAATCAAATTCTGCCCTTGCTGTTTCCATGGGGGAGCATGAGATATTTGCCCAGCACTTAAGGCATCCAGCAGGTTCAGCCTCCCCTTTGGTCGGTGTAACTGCTTACAAGCCATTATCCAAAGACAAAATTCACTGTCTTGTTTTGCATGATGATGGAAGCCTCCAGATATATTCACATGTCCCTGTTGGGGCTGATACTAGTACAAGTGCAATGTCGGGTAAAGTGAAAAAATTGGGTTTTGATATTCTTAAGAATAAAGCTTATGCTGGTTCAAATCCAGAATTCCCACTTGATTTTTTTGAAAAAACAGTATGCATAACTGCAGATGTGAAACTGAGTGGTGATGCCATCAGGAATGGAGATTCTGAAGGAGCTAAGCAAAGCTTGGCATCTGAGGATGGTTTTCTAGAGAGTCCCAGCCCTGCAGGATTTAAGGTATGTTTTGATGTGTGACCTACCTGTTTAGCATCTAATATTACTCCATTGCTTTTTTTTTTTTAATGATTACAGCACTTGGTGGGGATGAATTGTTGGCTGAGTCCATATTTTTAGTCATTTGTTATGGTTATAAGGCTTCTTCAATTGTCATTTTTATTGTCTATTGCTAACTTATATGATAAAAATTACGCTATGTTGCTCTATATAAGGCTGTGTATGAGAAAGTGGGAAAAATAAGATTTTTATTTACTAATTGGTTCTTTGTAGAATTGCATAACGTGATGCACATATAAACTGCAATTCTTGCTACAATATTTTCAAATATGATTGTATTTTCCTGCTGTCGAAAGATTTTACATATTCATAACTTGCATTTGTTCTATCATCTGGATGCATATAGTTGCAGAACTATGGATGTTTTTTATCCTTTCCTTTCAAGTGTCCTTACCATCCGGATGTGTACTACTCTTAAAGAATTATTTATTTTACATTGCAATTAGAACATCTTTAGACTTATCTGAAAATCCCAAGACACTAGCGCCATTACTATCCATTACCATATAATGATGATACTCTGGGTCTTTTAGCCAATTATCATTTTGTGTTCTTTTTAATACCATTTTTACACACTCCTTTCACCCTGACCAGGGTCTTCAACTTGCTATTTCATTTAATGTCATAGGAATTAAAAGGAAAAAAAAATGAAAGCCAAAGCTTGGGTTTTTGTAACATGATTATTATGTGGGCAGATTAACTTTGTCCAATATTTCTACTGCATTAAATTAACATATAGAGACAAAAGAAACATTCCTAGTTTAAGGGGCTGTTACAAGATAAATTTCTGTTCTCATTTATATTTTGGTAAAACATAAATTAAATCTTCACCCTCTTTTTTTTTTTTTTCTTGGTTGAATCTTTGTTCTCTATTCCTCCTTATACCTCTTTCAGCTCCTCATTCAATAGTGTCCTTGACAATTTTCTCACTTCACTAATTCTTTTCTCTTGTCTCTCTCATTATAATTACTTTAGTATTTGAGGAGTTGTTTTGCTTCACTAATTTTTGTAGGTGGATAGAGCAAATTTAGGGGCTGTGGACAGCACATCCCACCCCTTGTAACAAAGCAGTAAAAAGTGATTGGCATGCTTGCATCCTTTCTTGTCCTTATTTTTTGTTTTACCCCTAATCTTGTATTATGTTGTTAGCTGTGAAATTGGAATTTCTTTTGGCATATTCCATTTTCCCCTGAATGATAGGTGGGTCAATCATTTGCTTTGTTCGCTCAAACAGTGGTGCCACCAAAAATGCCATTGGTTCTTGTCTTGGTTTACTGGATCTCTATTTCATGGATTAGACCTCAGTTATATTTTGCCAAAAATATTCGTCCAAACGGGTTTTTCTTAGTTCTTGTTTCTTTGTTTCTGCAGATCACTGTTTCAAATTCAAATCCTGACATAGTCATGGTTGGTTTCCGTATCCATGTGGGTAATACATTAGCAAATCATATACCTTCTGATGTTACCATCTTCCAGAGAGTGATAAAATTTGATGAAGGCATGCGGTCTTGGTATGATATCCCATTCACAGTTGCTGAATCACTTCTTGCTGATGAGGAATTTACAATCTCTATTGGACCAACCTTCAATGGCTCCACGTTACCAAGAATAGACTCACTAGAAGTTTATGGTCGAGCTAAGGATGAGTTTGGATGGAAGGAGAAGATGGATGCAGTGTTGGACATGGAAGCTCGTGCCCTTGGTTGTAATTCCTTATCTGCAGGATCTAGGAAGAAGGGTTGTATTGTCCAATCTGCTCCAGTTCAGGAGCAAGTGGTAGCAGATGGCCTGAAGCTTTTGTCTAGGTTCTATTCATTATGTAGGCCACAAGAGTGCTCAAAAGTTGATGATGTTAAACTGGAACTCAGAAAGCTCAAGTGTAAGCAGTTATTGGAGACAATATTTGAAAGTGATAAAGAGCCTCTGTTGCAAGCTGCTGCTTCTCGTGTCTTGCAGGCTGTGTTCCCAAAAAGGCAGATGTATCTTCTAGTAATTACCTATTCATTCTTTTGCTAGTTTTTCAATTGTTCCTCCCCTCCTTTTTCCTAGTCTTTTTAAACATTTTCTTTTCTTCCTTCATGCATGTGTTGTCTACCTCCCTTTTCAGGCCAAGGACACCATGCGCCTTCTTGGAGTTGTGAAATCTACCACCATGCTCTCTTCAAGGCTTGGAGTTGGTGGTACCACAGCAGGGTGGATTATTGAAGAGTTCACAGCTCAAATGCGTGCAGTTTCTAAGATTGCGTTGCACCGCCGATCAAACTTGGCCAATTTTCTGGAGACTAATGGTATTTTTTCATTATTCCTAAACCTAATTTTATCTGTACATGTATATATGAGACAATGAATTTTGTTGCCGCTTTATGTGCATGAATTTGATTTATAAGTAATTAGGTCTCATATACATGAGGCTTTGTATTAGAACTAGTGTTCTTGTTGGATCTTTTTAAGTAGTGTTTGCATTTGGGTTATTGTTATTCACCCTTTTGATGTAAAACTGCCCCTTCTTTATGTTGATGCTCCTGGATGTGGTCACAACTATTTGAGATCATTTAGTAGGTATATCTTCTTTGTTCATTTTTTCAATCTTTTGGTGATTACCATTGAAATGTCTTTTGTACATGAGCCATGTGTGTCAAGTTCGCCATTGTTGACTAGGCATGTCTAGCATTATCCATTTATTGGTAAATTTAATGGTGCTAATGACATTTTTTTCCTTGGTAAGGCAATGATCAGATGTTTATTATTGATGCTTAAATTAGGTTCCTTGTGAACTGTCTATGGACTTTGTGGTTAAATTTGGTACCATGGGATGCATTAACATATGATAGAGAAATGATTTCTTTTTTATTTTTCTATATATGATGTTGCATAACTGATATTAAATGGTTCTTGCAGGCTTGCCTAAGTTATGGTTTATGTGGTGTAAATTGACATCTTGTATGATTGATGAGCTAGTTGAGTCCTGACAATAAGTTTGATAAACAACCATTTTCTCACTAAAATATCAATTTTTGTTGCTAAAATTATTGTAAAATAACCTTGTTAATTGTTTTATTAATATGACTTCTTTTGAGTGACTGATTTCCTTTATGCCATTGTTTCTACCTTATTGATCAGAGGTGAATCCATGCATTTGAACATGTCTCAGTCTCTAATTGTATTAGCAACCATCAAGTATTACCCTACTGCTTCAGTTTTGTGCAAATGCATCTGCATTTTCCCTAGTTCAGCCTGATAAGTAATTTGATTGTTGTTGAAACTCTCTGTGTGATCATTTGAAAGTTGTCATTCTTTGATTACTAATTTGATTGATTGTGTACCTGTATGCATTATTACTGCTTGTAATGGATTATTAGGCTTTAAAGAACTGGAAGTTGTAAGTTGTATTTGAATCTTGCAATGAGGGTCTTATATCTCATACGTGCTTTAGGTCAACCTGTAATAGTCTGTATTGGTAATGAACTTCTAAACTTGTCAATACATTATGAACTTCTGGTGGGAGTGGGCTTTACTTGGTAGACTTATGCTCTGGAACTTAAATATGCAATAAATTTAATGGAGCCATTCCTTGGGGAAAAAAAAGAAGTATTTGGTTAGTTGGTGGTTCAGAAAATGTGCTATAAATTTTCTGAAGGGTTTCTTGATAGGGATGGGGCCGGTTCTTGCTTATTCTGATCTACTTCAAATCCTAGTTGTGTTAGGATGATGCATCTCTACCAGCTTCCCTGTCAATTATCTATTCCCTAATGTTATTAGGATTAGAGTGGGCAGCCTGTTAACTAGGTTTGACAATATTAAAATTCAGAGGATCTGCAGAAATCTCTATTGTACTTTATCTGTCAAACATGTTTATGTGTTTTTATTTCAGCTATGTATTGCTCAACTTCATCACCTTATGTAGGTTCTGAAGTGGTGGATGGTCTTATGAAAGTATTATGGGGAATTTTGGACATAGAGCAGCCTGACACACAAACTATGAACAATATTGTTATATCCTCTGTGGAACTAATTTACTGTTATGCTGAGTGTCTTGCTCTGCATGGGAAAGATGCTGGAAGGCAATCTGTTGTCCCTGCCGTTACATTATTCAAGCAACTTCTGTTCTCCTCAAATGAGGCTGTCCAGACGTCGAGCAGGTACTTAAATTTCTATGGCTGTCTGTTTCTTACTTTGTTTTCGTGTGGTTAATTTAATCTCTCTCGCCTCCCAGCTTGGCCATCTCTTCACGGTTACTTCAGGTGCCATTTCCAAAGCAAACTATGTTAGGTACTGATGATGCAGTGGAGAACATAGCTCCTATTTCAGTGCCTGCTGAAGTGACAACTTCAGCTGGTGGAAATTCACAGATCATGGTTGAAGAAGACTCTATGACATCATCTGTCCAGTACTGTTGTGATGGCTGTTCCACTGTTCCTATACTTAGGAGGAGATGGCATTGCACTATTTGCCCTGATTTTGATTTATGCGAGACATGTTATGAAGTGCTAGATGCAGACCGGCTTCCGCCACCACACACTAGAGATCATCCTATGTCAGCAATCCCCATAGAAGCAGAAACATTAGGTGGAGATGGCAATGGAATTCACTTCTCTGCAGATGATTTAAGTGAGTCAAGATTGTTGCCAGTTGCAGCTGAAGTCAGTGCACAGAACTCTACACCATCAATTCATGTGCTAGAACCCAATGAATCTGGAGAGTTCACCTCAGTGGTTGACCCTGTTACTATTTCAGCATCAAAAAGGGCTGTAAATTCTTTACTTCTTTCTGAACTTCTCGAACAGCTGAAAGGATGGATGGATATCACCTCTGGGGTTCAAGCTATTCCTGTAATGCAACTCTTCTACAGATTGTCATCTGCCATAGGTGGACCTTTTGTTGACAGCTCAAAGCCAGAAAGTTTGGATTTGGAGAAATTAGTAAAATGGTTTTTGGATGAGATCAATCTCAACAAACCTTTTCCAGCCAAAAGTCGTTCTTCTTTTGGGGAAGTTGCTATTCTTGTTTTCATGTTCTTTACTCTGATGTTACGTAATTGGCATCAGCCTGGTGCTGATGTTTCAGTGTCAAAATCAAGTGGAGCAACAGATATACATGATAAAAGCATCACCCAGATTCCACCTTCCAGTTCGGTTGCTGCCTCATCTTCATTGGACGATCAAGAGAAAAATGACTTTCTTTGTCAGTTGCATCGAGCTTGTACTTACCTTAGGCAGCAAGCTTTTGTCAATTATCTAATGGATATTCTGCAACAGCTGGTGCATGTTTTTAAGTCGCAAACTGTCAACTTTGACACTGGACACGGTCTGAACCCTGGTTCAGGTTGTGGGGCTTTGCTAACAGTCAGAAGAGAGCTACCAGCAGGTAATTTTTCCCCATTCTTTTCGGATTCATATGCTAAATCACATCGCACAGACATGTTTGTGGACTACCATAGGCTACTGCTAGAGAATGCTTTCCGCCTGGTTTATAGTTTGGTTAGACCAGAAAAGCATGACAAATATGGGGAGAAGGAGAAGGCATTCAAGATTTCTTCTGGAAAGGACTTGAAATTAGATGGGCATCAGGATGTTCTCTGCAGTTACATCAATAACCCCCATACAACTTTTGTGAGAAGGTACGCGAGGAGGCTTTTTCTGCATCTATGTGGTAGCAAAACTCACTATTACAGTGTCCGAGACTCTTGGCAGTTTTTGAGTGAAGTTAAGAGGCTCTTCAAATACATAAGCAAATCTGGTGGCTTCCAAAATACCATCCCATATGAGAGGAGTGTCAAGATAGTTAAATGCTTGTCTACCGTAGCTGAAGTAGCTGCTGCACGACCTCGCAACTGGCAGAAGTATTGTTTGAGGCATGGAGATGTCATTCCATTTCTGATGGACGGGTTATTTTATTTTGGTGAGGAATCTGTAATTCAAACTCTTAAACTTCTGAATTTGGCCTTTTATACTGGAAAGGACATTAGCCAATCTTTACAGAAAGCTGAAGTGGGGGATACAAGTTTGAACAAATCAGGAATGCCATCTGTGGACTCAAAGAAGAAGAAGAAAGGAGAAGATGGATGTGAACCTGGTTCAGAGAAGTCTTATTTAGATATGGAACCACTTGTAGATATCTTCACTGCAAAGGGGGGGCATATCTTGAGGCAACTCATTGATTCTTTTTTATTGGAATGGAATTCAAGTTCTGTGCGATTGGAAGCCAAATGTGTTCTCTATGGCATCTGGCATCATGGAAAGCAGTCGTTCAAGGAAACCATGCTAATGGCTCTTTTGCATAAAGTGAAATCTTTGCCAATGTATGGTCAGAATATCAATGAATATGCAGAACTTCTCACCTTCTTGTTGGGGAAGGTCCCTGATAATGTTTGGACGCAACAAAGCAATGAAATTGTGGACCGTTGCTTAACTTCTGATGTGATTAAGTCCATCTTTGAGACACTTCACTCCCAGAATGAGCTCTTGGCTAATCATCCTAACTCACGTATATATAACACTTTGAGTGGTTTAGTGGAATTTGATGGGTATTATCTTGAGAGTGAGCCTTGCGTTGCTTGTAGCACTCCAGAGGTGCCTTACAGCAGGATGAAGCTAGAAAATTTAAAATCAGAAACAAAATTTACTGATAATCGCATCATAGTGAAATGTACTGGGAGCTATACCATTCAGAGTGTGACCATGAATGTTCATGATGCTCGTAAGTCCAAATCTGTTAAAGTTTTGAATCTTTACTACAACAATAGGCCTGTGGCTGACTTGTCTGAATTAAAGAATAATTGGTCATTATGGAAACGTGCAAAGAGCTGCCATCTGGCTTTCAATCAGACCGAGTTAAAAGTAGATTTTCCCATTCCAATCACTGCATGTAACTTCATGATTGAGCTCGATTCATTCTATGAAAATCTACAAGCTTTATCTCTTGAGCCATTGCAGTGTCCCCGTTGTAGTCGACCTGTCACTGATAAGCATGGAATTTGTAGCAACTGCCATGAGAATGCATATCAATGCAGACAATGCCGTAATATTAATTATGAAAATTTGGACTCTTTCTTGTGCAATGAATGTGGATATAGCAAATATGGTCGGTTTGAATTTAATTTTATGGCAAAGCCTAGTTTCACTTTTGATAGCATGGAGAATGATGAAGATATGAAGCGGGGATTGGCTGCCATAGAATCCGAATCAGAGAATGCTCACAGGAGATATCAGCAGCTTTTGGGCTTTAAAAAACCTCTGCTTAAGATTGTTTCAAGCATTGGTGAGAATGAAATGGATTCCCAGCAGAAAGATTCTGTGCAGCAAATGATGGTCTCTATACCTGCATGTAAGATAAACCGGAAAATTGCTCTTCTTGGTGTCCTCTATGGTGAGAAATGCAAAGCAGCTTTTGATTCTGTTAGCAAAAGTGTGCAAACACTTCAAGGGCTGAGGCGGGTATTGATGAATTACTTGCATCAGAAAAATTCTGATAATGCAGTTACCTCATCAAGATTTGTTGTATCCAGATTGCCAAACAGTTGCTATGGCTGTGCTTCTACATTTGTTACACAGTGCCTAGAAATACTACAGGTTCTATCAAAGCACCCAAACTCAAAGAAGCAACTTGTATCTGCTGGCATTTTATCTGAGTTGTTCGAAAATAATATTCATCAAGGTCCTAAAACTGCTCGTGTCCAAGCTAGGGCTGCACTTTGCGCTTTCTCTGAAGGTGATGTGGATGCTGTGACTGAGTTGAATACTTTGATACAGAAAAAAGTGTTGTACTGTCTTGAACACCATCGTTCAATGGATATTGCCCTGGCTACCCGTGAAGAATTGTTGCTGCTTTCTGAGGTGTGTTCTTTGGCAGATGAATTTTGGGAATCAAGATTACGAGTTGTCTTCCTGTTGTTATTTTCTTCCATTAAATTGGGTGCAAAGCATCCTGCTATTTCTGAGCATGTTATTCTTCCTTGCCTGAGGATTATATCTCAGGCATGTACACCTCCAAAACCTGATATGACTGATAAAGAACAAGGAACAGGGAAACCTGCTTCTGTTTCAGATGAAAGCAACTTAAATTCTTCTGTATCTTCAAGTGGCCTTGTCAGTGGGAGCAAGTCCGCACCAGAAACCTCAGAAAAGAGTTGGGATGACTGTCAAAAGACTCAAGATATGCAGTTGTTAAGCTACTCTGAGTGGGAGAAGGGAGCTTCCTATCTTGATTTTGTGAGGCGGCAGTATAAAGTGTCTCAGGTTGTTAAGGGAGGTCAGAGATCTCGGTCTCAGCGGAATGACTACTTGGTTCTGAAATATGCTCTTAGATGGAAGCGGCGTGCTTGTAAGACCAAGAGTGAGGTAGCATCATTTGAGCTTGGCTCTTGGGTTACGGAGCTTGTATTGAGTGCTTCTTGTCAATCTATTCGGTCCGAGATGTGTATGCTAATTAGTTTGCTTTGCGGCCAAAGTCCTTCAAGACGGTTCCAGTTGTTGAATTTGCTCATGTCATTATTACCAGCAACGCTATCTGCTGGTGAAAATGCCGCTGAGTATTTTGAAATGCTCTTTAAGATGATAGATTCTGAAGATGCTCGCCTTTTCTTGACTGTTCGTGGATGCCTCAGTAGAATATGCAAATTGATTACTCAAGAAGTATGCAGTGTTGAATCCTTGGAGAGAAGCTTGCATATTGACATTTCACAGGGTTTTATTCTTCACAAGCTTATAGAGCTACTTGGCAAATATTTGGAGGTTCCCAATATCAGATCCAGGTTGTTACTTGCATATTTTGTTTTCTGATTATGGCTTATTTTTTGTTTTCTTTCATTAAGTTTCAACCTTGATGACAGGTTCATGCAAGAGAAGCTGCTTTCTCAAGTCCTTGAGGCATTCATTGTTATCCGAGGCTTGATAGTGCAGAAGACAAAGCTGATTAGTGATTGTAATCGGCTTCTGAAGGATCTTATAGATAGTCTTCTGGTTGAGAGCAACGAAAACAAACGGCAATTTATAGAGGCCTGCATTAGTGGTCTGAAAATCCATGGAGAGGAGAAAAAAGGACGAACTTCTTTGGTAAGAAATAATTGCTGATCTATTCTTATTCTTGTTTTCAGTAACTATTTTCTTCACCTTTTTTGTGAAAGGTTTAAAATTCATTAGAATGTCATGGCGTTCAGAATGGAAAATTGTTTGCCTTTTAAATATTACCTTCATCTGAACTGAAGCTTAGCTGTGTACATGTAGAGAAATAATTATCTTTATCTTTTATTTTCAGTAATTTTTTTTAATTATATCAGAAGGACTGGGAGGGTTAGAACTTGGATTCATGTCAATCCTGCCTTATAGAGTTGTCTTGGACCACACTTGGATCTTGTTGGAATGATGAGGGGTTATTAGCTCGGGATGTCTCCTTTTTTCTTTGAGAATATGTGGTTAAGCAAGCAGGTTTTGCCAATGTGGTTGTGAGAGTTTTCTGAGGTGAGGGGTTCCCCAGGTTTTTTAGTTGGCAAGGAAGTTAGAATTCTTGATTGTGGAATAGGGATTGTTTGGGAAGGTTGGAGTGATAATTGGCAGACTGCTTCAGCATATGTAGCGTTTGCATGAGAAAGTGTGTGAAGTCACTGTCACGTGATAAGAGTGGATGAGGGTAACCGTGTAATAGCCTATTAGTAGAAGGGGTAATAGTGTAATATAGGAGACAGGCGGTTAGAAGGATAGAAGTATGTAAAAGATCGGTAGTTGGTCGCATGTATTTCAAATACTGGTGCCACTCCTTGAGGAGGGTATATAAGCCAACACACGCTATTGGAGCAGCCATGTTTTTGAATACAATTGGATCATATTTTCTCTCTCTCTCTCTCCCTCTGTATTTCCCTCTCTTCTGGTTCACAATTCCCACGCAATTAATCCTGAATTATGGGAGAATCCCTTGTCAGAATAGAGATCTGACAATGTGGTATCAGAGCAAGTTCTTGGGCGATTGGTAAGGCCATGGCAGATAGAACAAGGATGAAGCATATGGAGGCGCAACTCCAGCAGGTGATGTCATCGGTATCAAAAATGCAGACTAGGATGGACATGTTTGAAAATTCAGTGGAAAGAAGGATCGATGGAAATGTGAACTTGTGGCAAGAGGAGAGTAGATCACAGGCTACTTGATTGGAGGAGCAAATAAGAGAACAGAACCAAACTCTCCGAGATCATATGCATCAGTTTATGCTGATGCTCTCGTGCCAAACTCAGGTACAAATCTCACCTAAGTTCCCTTCGAGGGAACACTTGGAACTGATCCTACATGGCCAAGGAAGTAATTGCAGATCGGAGGGATCTGCTGAATTGGAAACAAAGCAACCGGTGATGGAGGAAAACGTGAGTGTTAGGAGGCTGAGTGTTGCACAGGGATCGAACCAGATCGGTCTGTTGATGCCGTAGATGGAGATTCCTCTATTTGATGGCCATAACTCGTGATGGTGGGTGAGGTGATGTGAGAGAGTGTTCAGTCTCTACAATGTGGTCGAACAACATAAGGTAACAATCGCCATGGCCTACCTTAATGATGTGGGAGATGCATGGTACTAGGGGTGGATGGGAGTGAAGGAAGAGTGCTCCTGGGAAGAATTCGTGGAGGGACTGTGTAGAAGATTTGGGGAGAAAGGAATGTTAAACGTAGTGGAAGAATTTAATAATCTTAGACAAGGGGGATCTGTGCAAGCCTACCAGTAAAGGTTTGAGGAGTTAAAGGCTCTCATGTTAATCTCCAATCCCACCCTTACCGAGGGATACGTTGTATCAAGTTTCATCAGCGGCTTGAACGAGGAGTTCCGTCCCACTGTGAAAATGTTTCAACCAAAAAAAGTACAACAGGCTACTGAGTGCGCTAAGCTGCAAGAGCTAACAATAGAGGCATTAATGAAGAAGCAAAAAGGGGTGAGCAAGGGATGGTAGGCGGTGCCACTGCAAGAGAGTAACCGGGGGTGGACTAAGGAGGGCGGAACATGGGGACAAAGCAGCAAGGGATTAGCTCTCCCAGCTCCATCCCAATCATTCGAGAACATTTTGAGAAAGCAGAGGAGGTTAGCAGGGCTTTGCTTTAGGTGTGGGGACAAGTACACCTCAGGCCATCAGTGCAAACACCAGTTGTTGCTACTAGAAGGAAGAGAGGAAGAGGAAGATGAGGTTGGAGAAATGGAGAACCAAGAGAAAGAAGAAGAGGATGAGAAAATGGAGATTTCCCTTCATGCTCTAAGGGGAGGGTCCACAAGTAAGATCATAAAAGTAGATGGCAAAGCACAAGACGACGACCTGTCAATACTCATTAACAGTGGAAGCACACATAGCTTCCTCGATGAAGGAGTAGCTAAGAGGCTCCATTGCAGACAAACAAGGACTCATCCACTGTCTGTTACCGTGGCTAATGGACAGAAGGTAATTTGCAAGTCAGCTTGTATGGGATTTTGTTGGCAGATGCAGGGGGAAGACTTTGAAGCTGACTTAAGACTCCTCAGGTTGGGTGGCTATGACATGGTCTTGGGCGTGGACAGGATGAGAGAAGTAAGCTCCATTTGCTTTGATTTTAAGAAAATGGAAGTCACTTTCGAAAAAAGGGGAAAGACGAATGACTATCATTGGCAATGTAGAGGCTGGTACTTGCAAGCTTATATCGGGAAAGATATTACATAAGCTATCCAAAAGCAAATGGACTCAAGTGGCTCAATTGTTCTTGATACGAGCAATTGATCAGGAGGAGGAGGAACTGGACTATGGTGGGAAACTCGTACTGGACTCAACGAGGGATGGCTCCATCCCCTGGGAGGTAAACCAACTGGGCTTACTTGATGAACTCTTAGCTGAATTTAAGGATTTGTTTGAGGAGCCTAAGGCTGTACCACCTCCTAGACCTTTGGACCACACCATAAACCTTAAATCTAATTCCGAGCCTGTTAACATTCGTTCTTGCCGGTATCCCCCAAAACAGAAGGTTGAGATCGAATGCATGATAAAAGAAATGTTACACCAATCAGTTATCAGACCTAGCATTAGCCCATATGCCTCCCCTCTTCTCTTAGTCAAAAAGAAGGACGACAATTGGCGGTTTTGTATTAACTACCGCCAACTCAACTCCCTTACCATCAAGAACAAGTTTCCTATTCCAATCATAGAGGACCTATTAGATGAGTTTCATGGGGCCAAAGTTTTCTCCAAACTCGACCTCCGTTCAGGATATCATCAAATCCGTATGAGCCTCCAAGATATCCATAAAACAGCCTTTATAACTCACTAAGGGCACTACGAATTCTTAGTAATGCCCTTTGGATTGACTAACGCACCAACAACCTTCCAATCCCTCATGAACCAGTTATTTGAACCCTATCTCCAATTCATTTCGGTTTTCTTCGATGATATCCTAATTTACAGCCCCAGTTTCCCTAAACACCTAGAGCACTTAAGGACAACTCTACAAATCCTCAGATTCAATAAGTTGTTTATCAAGAAGTCCAAATGTGCCTTTGCACAAACTCAGGTGGAATATCTTGGCCATGTTATATCCGGAAAGAGAGTGAGCACGGACCTTCAGAAGGTAGCAACCATGACTGCTTGGCCAAGACCGACCAACGTGAAGGCCTTGCGAGGATTCTAGGGCCTTACAAGCTATTACAAACGGTTTGTCAAAAATTACAGCATCAGTAAGCCATTAACTGAGTTGCTAAAGAAGGAGGGATTTCTTTGGGTTGAAGCAGCCGAAACTGCCTTTGATAGCTGAAGAAGGCCATGAGTGAGATTCCTACATTGAGCCTTCCGAATTTTAATCAGTCGTTTGTACTAGAGATTGATGCCAGCAACTATGGGATTGGAGTAGTGTTAGCACAAGGGGGAAGACCCATAGCCTTTATTAGTCAGGCTTTATCACCAAAGCACTTAGGCGGCCTCAGTGTGTACGAAAAAGAACTATTGGCTGTTTTGATAGCGGTAGAGAAGTGGAGGCATTATTTGGAGGGAAGTAAAGTCATTATTCGAACAGACCATAAAAGTCTAAAATTCCTATTGCAGCAAAAACTCCACACACCTCCAAAGGAAAGGTATGTCTAAACTAATGGGTCTTGATTATATTTATATTATCCAATATAGGAAGAGACATGAGAACAAAGCGATAGACGCCTTTTCTCGCTGCATGGAAGAAGGGACTTCGGTGGCAATGACTTCTGTTATACCGGAATGGTACTTAGAAGTAGCCTCCAGTTACAAGAAGGAAGACTAGACCAGGGATCTAATGGAGCAACTGACCCTAGACCCCACTAGCAGATCAGGCTATTCACTAAGGAATAAATTGCTAAGGTACAAAGAGAAGTTGGTGATCGGAGGCGATGAGCTACTACGAAGGAAGATATTGACAACCCTACATGACTCTTCGGTAGAAGGCCACTCTGGGGTCCAGAGTACATACAACAGCGTACATCAGCTGTTCTATTGGCCGGGGCTGAAGAAGGTGGTGCAAGATTACGTGAAGGGCTGTGACATTTGTAGCCAGTGTAAGCATGAGAACATTCACCCCCCGGGGCTACTACAACCGTTGCCTATGCCGGAGCAGGCTTGGTCCAACATCAGCATGGACTTTGTGGAAGGATTGCCCAAGTTAGAGGGCAAGGATTGCATATTGGTAGTCGTGGATAGACTTGCAAAGTACCACCACTTCCTAAGCCTCGCACATCCCTTCACGACCCAAGAAGTGGCACGAGTGTTTCTCGACTAGGTGGGTAAATTGCACGGATTGCCACAAGTCATTGTGACAAGATTATGGAGGGAGCTAATGAAATCACTCGGTACAAAACTCCATATGTCATTTGCATACCACCCGGAAATAGATGGACAGATGGAACGGGTTAATAAATGCCTTGAGACCTACCTTCGGTGCTTGTGCTTAGTGCATTCGATAGGGTGGCACAAGTGGCTACCCTTGGCACAATGGTGGTATAACACCAACCACCATTCCACCTTAAAGATGACTCTGTTTGATGCGCTATTTGGCTACAAACCACCACTATTACCTACTAGTGGGGTCACAATTTGGTGGCCACAGTGGACGACTATCTGGATCAGCGACATCAAAGTCATGCTGACTCTAAAGAAGGAATGGGCAAGCGCCCAAAATTGGATGAAACAGTATGCTGACAAGAAGAGGAGCGAACGAATTTTCTCAATTGGGGATTGGGTATATTTGAAACTGAGGCAAGCACAATTAAAGATCCTCTCTCCAAAAGCAGTGACTAAAATCAGTCCCAAGTTCTATGGGCCTTATGAGGTGTTAGCTTGGGTGGGCAAAGCGGCGTATAGATTACAACTACCAGAAGAGACCTCCATCCATCCAGTTTTTCATGTATCTCTTCTCAAACCCTCTCCTGGCAGTAGCCCGGTGAGTGCGACCCTGCCTCCGGCCGTCCCAGAGACCCAACAAGTGGCTGAACCTGTAGCTATCATGGGCAAGAGAGTGATCTACAAACAGAAACTACCCCTTACACAGGTGCTGGTACGATGGTCCACCCTACACCCAGAAAACAACACACGGGAGTATTTACCAGACTTACTCCAACAATTTCCAAGGGCGATAGGACTACTCTAAACTCTTCTTGAGGACAAGAAGAATTCAAGGGAAGGGGAATTGTCATGTGATAAGAGTAGATGAGGGTAACTGTGTAATAGCCATAGCCTATTAGTAGAAGGGGTAATAGTGTAATAAAGGAGACAGACTATTAGAAGGATAGAAGTATGTAGAAGATTGGTAGTTGGCCGCACGTATTTCAAATATTGGCGCCACTCCTCGAGGAGGGTATATAAGCCAACGCACGCAACTGAGCAGCCATGTTTTTGAATACAATTGGATCATATTTTCTCTCTCTCTCTCTCCCCCTCTGTATTTCCCTCTCTTCTGGTTCACAATTCCCACGCAATTCATCTTGAATTGTGGGAGAATCCCTTGTCAGAATAGAGATTTGACAGTCACTTTATTGTTGAGGAGAATCTTTCTAGGGTTGCCTGGAAAGGGAGTTGGACAGATTTCTGACATTGACAGAGAATATTTGGAAGTAAAAGTTCTGGGTGGATTAATGAAGGAGGACAATAAGAACTCTGAGGTACTTCCATAGGATGGTTAATGCTTGGAGAACAAACAATTACATTGGTAGATCAGTGATTAAAGGTATTGAAGTGGTTAGGTAGAATGATATTTTTAGCTGTATTGTGGATTTTTTACCACCATCTCTGTATACAAGCATAGCCTCCCACTCCCAGCTTTGGAGTTCCATTCCATTTCTAAAACTTGAAAGGCTCTATTTTGAGGATGAGTGTTTGGGGTTTTGCATGGTTTTCACGGTTTGAAGGTCTCTTTAACGTTTTCTTTCATCAGTGTTGATCTCTGTGGGTGATTTTGTGGAGTCAATGGAGTCTTCACTTTCACTATTCTTGTCCATTAAGTTGGAAGGTACCAGACTCTTAAGAAGTTTAGGGCTGGCAGTCTTGTTTGGAGTGCTGAAAATTATGGCTAGAGTTATTTCCCTTAAGAGTATGGGTCATTAGAGGCGGCATGGTTTCTTCCTCGTGGCCTCTGTATCTTAAGTTCAACCCTTATTGCCATTGGACGCAACAATTTGCACCTAGGACTTCTTCCTCAAGCTTAGTCTATAACCTTGATATTGAAAAAGTGGATGATTTTGTTAACTGGGGGTTCTTGTTAATGTTGAAATATGTTTTTATGTAAAATGGAGAAGTGGATTGATTATATATCTCTGTTTAGATTTTCTATCCTGGTGATGGTGCTCCAAGCAAGTTTCTTTGTGTTCTCAAGTGGGTTGAGACAAGGGACTCTCCTCTCCCCTTTTCTGTTAATCCTTGTTATGAAGCCTTGAGTTTGGTGCTGCAAAAAGTGGAGTAGGAATGAGGAAGGGTGGATTGTGGGTTTTCCCAGTTTGTGATGGAGCGGGTGCCTATTTTTTGTTTGCCATGAAGAGTATGAAGTGGTGTCTGTTTCAGCCCTCACTTTCGATGTTAAGAGTGAGGGAGTTGAGAAACTTGGGCATGCAGCCTTCTGTTTTTTCAGGCTGAGCTAAGCCTTCATATTAATTTAGCCAAGAGGAAAAAATATTCTGGTGGGTCCTGTTGTCAATTTTGGGAGCCTCTTTTCTTTATGGAGTCTGGTCTTGTCTTACGTAGGGCTTCTTGTTTGATGAGTTTTCATAGCCTAGTCAGCTTGGTAAAGCACTTGAGAAGAGTGATTAGTGGCTTGCCACTATCCTTTTAAAGGAGGGGGATTCACTCTCATTAAGATTCATGTACCTTGCCTATGTTCTCTTGTTGTTTGTAAAAAGATTGAAGAAAGTTCCAAGGGATATGGGATCCCAGGATTTTTCAACAAGGATCTTGTAGCTAGTGTCTTGGAGGCTTGCACATGACAATCCATGAAGGTAACTATGGGAGTTCATGAGGTCTGCGGTCTTCAGGTGATATTTTGTTTCCCAATGGATATGGGGGGGGGGGGGGGGGGGGGGGTATTATGAATATTTCATTAGGAAAATATGTTTTGAGGTGGCAGGAGTTCAACTTTTGAGACTATCTTTTGGTCCCTATGCTTTAATTTGAATTTTCAGAACTTGAGAGGTTCATTTAGTGAGTTTTTTGATGATGCGTTCATCATTGTCAGGGAAGGAGGTGGGTTTGAGATCCATCAAAGGAGAGATCTTCTCCATCAGCTGCTCATTCCATTGTGTCTTCAGTGAGTAGGGATCATCATTCCCTTGAGATTACATTGCGATCTAGGGACCCCCTAAGGTTGCCATTTGTTTGGGTTCATCTCTGTTCTATTTTGACAATGGGGCACCTGTATAGAAAATGTCAGATTGGTGTAGACCATTGCTTAATGTGTAAGGAGGCTAGAGACCTTTGTAGTCTGATTTCTCCAAATTTGATATTTAGTGGGTTGTTTTGACTTCAGTAATCAGTTTCTTGCTTGCCTGTGGCCAGATTATATATGGTTACTGAAGCTTTATTTTTATGTGGTTTCCCTAGGAGTAACAAAAACGGTGTGGGTTATTCTATGTTTAGCAAGGGATCTGTTCTTTTTCTGCAGTCTTCATAGTCAACCTTTTTCATTTCTTCTTATGTACATTTTCTTAACGAGCTGTATTTACATCTAGATACATGGGCATCTTTTGGTTGCTTTCTTCTTTTATGTATTCTTTTATGATGAGCTAGTTTTCTTTTTATATACTTATCAATGGGAAACCAATTTTTGCTGGTATTGTTCTTGTTGGAGCTCAGTTTATCACAATAATGCTATTTGTGATGCTTGCCAAACTAACATTGCTGGAAGGCTGACCACATTTTCTTTATGGGTTATCTTACCATCGCTTCAGGCTTTAGGAATGCTTTATTTATGTTCAAATTTGTTATAATCATTATTATTGTGGTTTTAGAAGCTGCTGCTAGGCTAGGGTGATTTCTAATTAACAATTAAATATTATCTGTCTTCAGTTTATCTTGGAGCAACTCTGCAATCTGATCTGCCCATCAAAGCCTGAGCCGGTATATCTTTTGGTTCTGAATAAGGCTCACACCCAGGAAGAATTTATCAGGGGATCAATGACCAAGAATCCTTATTCCAGTGCCGAGATTGGACCCCTGATGCGTGATGTTAAAAACAAGATCTGCCACCAGTTGGATCTTTTAGGTCTTCTTGAAGATGACTATGGTATGGAGTTGCTAGTAGCTGGAAATATCATCTCTCTTGACTTGAGCATTGCTCAAGTTTATGAACAAGTTTGGAGAAAGTCAAATATCCATTCCTCAAATACAACAGCTAGTAATACCTTACTATCATCTAATGCGATCACGTCAGCCAGGGATTGTCCTCCTATGATTGTGACTTACCGTCTTCAGGTTTATTTCCCCTAATTTTATTTTATGCAACTTTGACATTTGTATTTCATTATTCTTTGAAGAGTAATATTTTTTCCAAAAAACAAGGAACGTTAGTGCTCAACTAGTTTTTCTGGAAAATTTTGTTTTCCTCTGGAATCTTGTACCCAGGGTTCAAGAAGGCCTTTCATTCAGTTCACAATTCTTTGACACAATCATTGTTTCTGTTTTACTGTTGATATGTACGTGTAATAATTACTTGGGGGTCAGACAAGGAAAATCTGTACCTAGTACATGTTCAAGGATGTATTTCCTTGATTTCATTGTTTTGCAAAACAATCATGAAGAGGTCTTAAGGAATTTTACATTTAAGGAACACACAGAAGGTTAATCTGTATGTAGCATAACATTGAAGAATGCCTTTTCCTTAATACTCACATTTCATTCTTCTTGTTTTGTATTCTACTGCTGCACATCTTGGGAGCAATTTAGTGAATTTTATTTTTTGGTCAGTTCTCAATACAAGTTTTTTTTCCAAAGCTCAGCTAGGAATTTTAATTTGGAAACTGTAGATATAATATGCATATAAATGAATCCACTGTTTGCTATTTGACAGGGGTTAGATGGTGAAGCTACAGAGCCAATGATCAAAGAGTTAGAGGAGGACAGGGAGGAATCTCAGGATCCAGAGGTTGAGTTTGCAATAGCAGGTGCAGTCCGAGAGTGTGGTGGGCTGGAAATTATTCTGGGCATGATTCAGGTGTGTAATCTTCTCCTTTGGTTTTTTTGAAGAAAAAATTATTAATGACACAAATATATGTGGCCCAGCCTGATTTTTACATTATTTGATCTGAGTCAATCATTGATTGGTTTTTATTTGATAGAAGATTTACATTTTTAACTTTGAAGTTTGTCCCTTTCAGGTTTAGTTTCATACTAAAATGAATGGTTTGCACTATCTTCCTATATAGGGAAAAAAAAGAACCCTCTCTTTAGTGGTCTTAAAATTTGTTATTTGTGGACATCTGGATGTGTAAAATGTGGATATAAAATTAGGGTTCTCTTCAATCCAATTTCATGATTTCGTCTTGGCTATATTCTGGTTAATAATCACTTGTCATTATTGTGTGTGCATAATGGCAATCCTATTAGGACTTGGGTTTTCTCTGAACCTTATATTTGAATCTAGTTAAAGCGAATGCATTATTTGTGCTGTCATTTATATGTCTGATGTTGCTTCTACATTTGTAGCGATTGCAAGACGATTTCAAGTCCAACCAAGAGCAGTTGGTTGCAGTGCTTAATCTTCTAATGCTCTGCTGCAAGATAAGGGAAAACAGAAGGGCTTTATTGAGGCTCGGGGCTTTAAATGTACTGCTGGAAACAGCAAGGCATGCCTTCTCCGTCGATGCCATGGAACCAGCTGAAGGCATTCTGTTGATTGTGGAGAGCCTAACACTGGAAGCGAATGAGAGTGACAATATTAGCATCACCCAGAATGTTCTTACAGTCAGTGGTGGAGAAGCTGGTGCTGGTGAGCAGGCAAAGAAAATAGTTCTCATGTTCCTGGAAAGATTGTGCCATCCCTCATCCCTTAAGAAATCAAATAAACAACAGAGGAACACCGAAATGGTTGCAAGGATCTTGCCTTACTTGACCTATGGGGAGCCTGCAGCCATGGAAGCACTCATCCAACATTTTGACCCTTACTTACAGGACTGGTGTGAATTTGACCAGGTCCAGAAACAGCATGAAGAGAATCCAAGAGATGAGACCATTGCTCAGCAAGCCATGACACAAAGGTTTGCAATTGAGAACTTTGTTAGAGTTTCAGAGTCCTTGAAGACAAGTTCATGTGGTGAGAGATTGAAGGACATCATATTGGAAAAGGGGATTACTGGAGTTGCAATTAGACATTTGAGAGAGAGTTTTGCATTTACAGGGCAGACTGGTTTTAGATCTAGTGCTGAATGGGCATCAGGCTTAAAGCTGTTGTCTGTACCACTTATCATGTCTATGCTGAGGGGGTTGTCAACAGGGCACTTGGCCACCCAACAATGTATTGATGAAGGAGGAATCCTACCGCTGCTCCATGCCTTGGAGGGTGTCCCAGGAGAAAATGAAATTGGGGCAAGGGCAGAGAACTTATTAGACACTCTCTCAGACAAGGAGGGAAAGGGTGATGGGTTCCTAGCCAATAAGGTTCACAAGTTGCGGCATGCCACACGGGATGAGAAGAGGCGCCTAGCTTTGAAGAAGAGAGAGAAGATGCTCCAGGTATTTAGCTTTCAAATCTATTGTAGATATAAGAAAGGTAGGTTCCATCAACTCATTTATGCTATATGTTTCAAACTAGGAATCCATAGGGAGAAGAAAAAAAGATTTTAGTAATGTAATTATACGTGTGAATGTAGGAAAATACATGTATATACAACTAAATTTACAAGCCTTTATTCTACTAGCTGGGGCTGGCTACATGAACCAGTTCTACCCATTTTCTATATCCTCTATAAGTCTGTTATGTCATATATCATGCCTAATAGTTTTCCATCAAGTTTCCTTTGTCTTTTTGTCCCTCTTCTGTTAATTCTTTTTCCATTTTATCCACTTGCCTCTCAAGTGCTTCTATCGATCTTCTTCTGACATATCCAAACCACCTTAATTGTGACTCCCTTATCTTATTTCAATAGATTCCACTGCAGCTTTATTGTGTATAATCTCATTTCTTAGTTTGTTTTTCTTGTGTATTGTCTCACATCCACCATAACATTCTGATCTCAGCTATGCTCTTGTTTTGCACATGGTAGTGCTCAACTACCTGACATTTAAGTCATACAATGATGATCTTATAGCCATTTAATAAACCATTCATTTTAGCTTTAAAAGGATTTTATTATGCATAATAAAATTGCACCCTTGTCCACTTTAACCATTCCGTCTTGATTCTATGAGTAGCATCCTCCATCATCTCTCCTGTTTTTTGAGCAATTCATACAAGATATCAGAATTGATATTTTGATCTCCAAGTTCACCAAGTAAAATCATCAACAAATATTTTATTGAACTTGACCCACTTAATCAGTTTTTGACCTATTTAATTTAAAACATTTGCACTTTAAGGTGTTTCTCCATTATTAGGGTTATTATTTGTCTTCTTTCTTCTCATCCATTAAGACAGTATCATATACAAATATCATACATCAAGGCACTTCTTCTTGGATGTGTTTTGTGAGTTCATCCATAAAAAAAAAGAAAAAAGGACGAGCTCAATATTGATCCTTGATGTAATGCAAGTGTGATTGGGAAAGCCTTCGTATCTCCTCAACAAGTCCTAACACTTTCTCCAACACCTTCCACAAGGCTTCTTTGGGTACTCTATCGCAAGCTTTTTTCAAGTCTATAAATAACTTATTCAAATCTTTTTGTTTATTTCTAGACTGTTTAGTGAGCCGTCCCAGTAAGTAGATAGCTTGAATTGTTGACCAATTAGGCATAAAGCCAAATTGGTTATCAAAGACTCTAGTCTTTGTCCTTTTTAACTTTTGTTAAATTATCCTTTCTCAAAGTTTAATGGTGTGCCTCATTAGATTAATCCCTTTAGAATTTTCAGAACTTTGAACATTTCCTTTATTTTTATAAATGGGCACTAAAATGGTCTTTCTCCTGTCATCTAACATTCTTTTTTATTTAAGGATTATATTATATAATTTTGTTAACCAAAAATGTCACATGCTCTCATGCATTTTCATGCCTCTATTGTGATATATCTGGTCTAACTACTTTATTATTCTTCATTGGTTTCAATGCTTGCCTTATTTTGTTTGGACAAAAATAAGGGAAATGCTGCATACAAGTACAACCCTCGTTGGGCCGTTGCAACGTGTGGAGGCACATGCATTTGGGATTCCGTTTAAATACACTCTTGTGCATGCATCACAAATATACTACATAAACAGTTGCATCAAGTTCGAGGCTTTTCTTTTTTGTCATCATTGTACTTCATGTTCAGGGTTGGAATGGTATATATTTGGGCATGGCTGCAAATAAGCAATATTGCCATTTCATCTGGTGCTATTAGATTATCAAAATACCTAGATTATCAACAACTACCTATATCCTTAGATTTTTAGAGGGGGGTTTTTTCCTTTTGCCAATCAATTCGGTGGTACATGGCATTGACTCCCTCAAACTAAATTGCACATTTTGCATTTTGTAGTACCTGAGAAGCTACATTATCTGATCCAAATCTGTTATGATGGCAGGGTCTTGGGTGGCGGCAGGAACTGGCTTCAGATGGTGGTGAGAGAATTGTTGTTGCTCGGCCAATCCTTGAAGGTTTGGAAGATGTGGAGGAGGAAGAAGATGGGTTAGCATGTATGGTGTGCCGAGAGGGCTATAGTTTGAGGCCTACTGACTTATTGGGTGTTTACTCTTATAGCAAGCGGGTAAACCTTGGTGTTGGTACATCAGGAAGTGCTCGTGGGGAGTGTGTTTATACAACAGTTAGCCATTTCAATATTATACACTTCCAGTGCCATCAGGAGGCTAAAAGAGCAGATGCTGCTCTCAGGAATCCAAAGAAAGAATGGGATGGTGCTGCCCTCCGAAATAATGAGACACTCTGCAATAATCTATTCCCCTTGCAAGGCCCATCTGTTCCGGTAGCACAATACATTCGTTATGTTGACTTGTACTGGGATAACCTCAATGCCCTTGGACGTGCTGATGGAAGTCATCTCCGCTTGTTAACTTATGACATCGTATTGGTATGCAGTAGTATTCAATTCCATAATATTCTCATTCAACTCCATTTCTTTTTTGGTTTTTGTGTTTTCTTTCTGTTCGTTGTTGGATTGCCTTTGCTGGTAATGCTTTCTTATGTGAGGGTATGTTCATTATGTTTCCAAAAGGAACTGTTCATCCTGATGATACCTGCTAATTTATTTCATCTGCATTGAAGTAAGGGTCAGTGTGACGATTTGTGCAGTATAGAACTTTGATTTTGCATCTCTTTGTCCATCTGGTTATTAGTTGTCTGAAACTTTAGGAAGGGGATACAGGCAAGGGCTGTTTAGTCATCCCTGGGTAATTGGTTAAATCATTGTGCGACTCTCATGCCATGGTAGAGCAAGAGGCGCTAATATATGGCTGTAGTTGCATATTGTTGTGTGATTGATAAGTGGTTAAGTCAAGAATAGACTAGGTGTATATAAACCATTTCAGTCAAGGTATTGACTTCGTCTGCTTTTAATGCATTTTGCCTTGCAGATGCTCGCCAGATTTGCAACTGGCGCGTCATTTAGTGCTGATAGCAAAGGCGGGGGAAAGGAAAGCAACTCCAAATTTCTTCCATTCATGATTCAGATGGCTCGACACCTTCTCGACCAGGGAAATTCTTCCCAGCGCCATGCCATGGCCAAGGCTGTTTCAACCTATCTGACCTCTTCTGGATCGGATTCAAAACCCTCCACTGCTGTGTCTGGAGCACAGCCTTCCGCTGGAACAGAAGAGACTGTCCAATTCATGATGGTGAATTCCCTTCTTTCAGAATCTTACGAGTCTTGGCTACAACATCGGTCTGCCTTCTTGCAACGTGGAATATACCATGCGTACATGCAGCACAGGTCAACACACCGTACGCCAAGCAGTCAACCAAGCACCGTGAGATCATCCGATTCAGCTAGTACGAGTGGGGGGCCTAGAAAAGAATCGGGTGGAATTGATGATTTCTTTCCGGTCATCCAACCAATGCTGGTATACACTGGCTTGATCGAGCAGCTGCAGCGTTTTCTCAAAGCTAAGAAGTCTGGAAATGCAGCCGCGAAAGAAGGTGATGAAAGTGGTGGAGGGGGGCCGCCTGGGAAGGAATCAGGCGGGGAAGATGAGGGCGGAAATTTCGAAGGTTGGGAGGTGGTTATGAGAGAGAGACTTTTGAATGTGAGAGAGATGGTGGGGTTATCCCGGGAACTGCTGTCGTGGCTAGAAGACATGACTTCTGCCAGTGATTTGCAGGAGGCTTTCGACGTAATTGGGGTTTTGGCTGATGTGCTATCTGGTGGGTTTGGCCGGTGTGAAGACTTCGTGCATTCTGCAATTAATGGTGGGAAAAGCTGAGAATTTAGATGGAGGAGGAGGAGGAGAAAGAGCAAGTTACCTTGTTTAATACCCCGCCGGTTCCTTGGGGGTAACTATGAGCCAGCCGCTTCAATGTTGATAATTTTTCAAGTTTTTTTGGTTTTCTCAATTTCGTTACCATTCACGAATCATGACTGACTTGGTAGTTTGCCTACTCTTTCTTGCTTGGGTGACTTGAAATGGTTAAATATCAAATTACTGAATCGGCTCTTAACTTCCAATGCCAATGATGAATAATTTATTATTCATTTCGTAAATCAACGATTCATAGTACAACCTAGGATCTCGTTCTACCCAATAAATAGAATCTTTCATGCAATTTTAAGTATTAGCACGCGTGCATCATTAAGATAAGAAACTTTTTGAAAAATAAATGGTTATAAAACTTGAGCCTTGACCCTTAATTTTATTTTGTCTTCGACAAATGATTTTATTGAAATAATAATGCCTGTGGTATTTTAAAAAAGAAAAAAGGTTCCATATGATCCGTTCTTGCTCAATGCTCAAGTTCGCAAATCTGATATGGTCCCTCGGAATTCATAACTTTGAGAGAAGAATCGAGGAAAAAATAGATTGTGATGCAAGCAGGCTTAACTTTTACACCAACCATCATCATGAATGTTTCCGGACAACATTACAACAGTCAATCCGCAAGAACCAAATGACAACAGAACAAGAACCCATCCGACCTCAATCCCGCAGACGATGCCCTGTCCTCCTGGAACAATAAATGGCTAATATACAAAAAAATCCTTCCAGGGGAAGAACCATCTATACAAAGGCGTAACAAGACTGAAGACCAGACTCACCCATTTTTACCCCTTCTTTTAGGACTGACTATAAAACATTTCAAACAGGCCTCAGGTTTCGTTGTTGTACCCAAAATTGGCATGGAAGTTGAAGATAACAGTTGTAAACGAGGGGTACCTCGGTCAAATTTGAAGGCTTTTATGAGTTTCATAAAGATCTACTCACAGAAGCTCCTTGTCATAAAATGTGAGAAGCTGTTTCACATGATTTTGCCAAGCAGCAACATTTTGCCCATCAACCGTAACCCAATCAACAATAGTCGATGCTGGTTGTTCCCACCATTCATCAAGCTGCACAGAAATTTGAAAGTTCACTCGCCAAAACACTTCAAAATTAGTTCACATGGATATAACATGGGTGGAAAACTGCAGTTTTAACTGGAATTTAAACAAAAGACGTTGGACAATTGGCACTAAATCTTAGTCAAGAGCATGCAATTCATCAATAACAATCATTTAACCTATTTGCTAATGTGAAAAATTCATGACATTACAAATGATTGTACTTACCAAACCCTTAACGTATTTGCAATCTTCAAGGCATTTTTGAGCATTTATAATTGCACTCTTAAGTTCAGGTAACCACTTCTCTGTGACAGTCTTCTCTTGTTCAGCAGCCAAAGTCAAACAGTAATTTGTGGTCCTGCAAGGGCATGTTCAATTAAAATCAAACGAGCTTAAAAACAAGAACGTACTAAGCTCAATGAACAATTATGCTTTGTGCTTTCTTGTTCCAATAGAAGGGTTTGCAAGTGTACAGACGTGTGCACAGAGAGAAGGCGGGGGGGCGCTCAGAGTGCAGTACGTTATTAGCCACAACAAACAAAAAAAATCTGGTGTAAAAGACAGATTTAAACTTCTACTTGATGAAAGTACCATTCATAAACGGGGTACAGAAGTAGACTGGTCAAGTCCTTTCATTCCCTTCTTTATAATTACGGATGGAATTCAATTAATCAATGACACTGGATTGCCGTTTGTACTCATAACAGGAAGCTCAGACAAAAGCTTCTTCTAGCTATAGGCAACCTTTCATATGAAAACCTCATGCATTTCCCATGCTATAAGAGAACAGGCATGACAGTACCTTTCATATTCTTGTTGTGCACGATATCCATGGGTCAACAATGCATGACCACTCTCAACAAGATCCCGCCGTACATGGACCAAATTAATGGCCTTTGCCAGGTCCTCCAAGACACAAGCCTCAGAACCACGTAGCTTCAAACAGAATTCTAGAGACTGTAATACAGATGCTAAACCAGTGTCTGAACCTTCCGATCCTGACAAGAAATAATTCAATAACAACAAAGAATGAATCAAAGGAAGAAGTATGGAAAATAGTGCCAGCTAGAAGGGATTAGAAATTCTCAAAATTCCATAATCAAATACCAGTCACTCCAAAATCCAAAAGGTTGCAAACATTATAAGAATCTAAATTATCTTCAGAATCACGATTTTACAAGCAGAACCACAGCGGAAGCTAAATATACCCTTTACTGTTATTTCTATTTCTTGAAGCCTAATTGCCAAGAAGAGTGTCAGCTTTTAATATACAAAGATACTAAAATTTTACACGTTCCTAAAATTGGTACATTAGCATCTCCCTCAATGTGGAATCCAGAAATAGAATACTGGTTTACTGTAATCATACAAGGTTGAAAAAGAACTTTTTCCAAGTTCACCTTCACCTTAGATGCAGCTCCATTCTTTTTCAGGGTGAACAGTGAAGTAATATCTAATGAGAGCTCTACACAAGCACTACCTCAAGAAAATGTTCCATTGAAACAATTATTTCAACCACCGAAGGAAATTCTTTATTTTTCTTTTTATTTTCAAGTTTTAAAGCTGGCAGTCTGCCTTGTCTGAAATGTGCTGCTGAAATAGTTAGTATGTCGACACCATAGCAGAGCCATAGGTGATTTGGGGTCCTATCCTTGTGATTGACAACTTAACAAGATGCTAAGTACTAGAACAAGGACCAAACCTTCTCAATGTAAATTATGCAATTCACTAGAGTAATATTTTGAACCTCTTTATTACATCAAACTTATCATATATATATAACATGGCACAAATTAGAATTTCTGATCTTTGGAGGTACCCTATATTGACCCCCCAAAAAGGTGTCCCCAATGCACAAAGGCACCAAAAACACATTACCAAGCAAAATGAATGCGTAACTTTGAAAATACTATCAAAATCTAACCAGCGGGATATTGAAGAGAAGCAGAGATCCGGCATATGGAAGGAACTGCAGAGGGATCTCTAGCACCAGCTCTTGAAGTCAATAGAGCAGCATTCTTTTCAGCAGCAGCAACTGCTTCAGGCCCAGTAGATCCATTAGCACCCATGGATTCCAAGAGTGACTGATTGATAAACAGCAGGCAGTTATTAGGTACCATAACAAATTGAATCCAACCATGAACTAGAAAAAAATATCAATTGACTATGGAACCCGTATTTGCTCTGTTCCCTAACAAATTTAATCTTACACAGTTGGTCATTAACAAGTTGAATTACAAAGAGAAGTAGGGGCACATAAAAATTCACTTCCAAGTAATAACTTTTTTTTTAGCAAAGATTTTATTTGCACGTGTCAGTCTAGCCACCATCACCACCAAAACACCTCTGAATTTTTCCCCCAATGCTAAAGGAAATGATGGCTGCATGTTTTTACAGTTTGTGCTCAACAGTTTACTGATTACATGAATTACTAGTTCTTCAACAAAATTAAATATATGTTTGACTAAACATATATATTATATCCTATCTCTGTGTCAAACATGGCAAGGATTCTGTACCGAAGGGAAACTCTAATCTGACAAAATTGTCCAGAAAAGCCACCTAGAAACCAAAAAGGGAGACAGGCAAACTGACAAAAATTAAGAACGGTGTGCTGGTGAGTGATGACATTTCTGTTATTAACAAACATCTTCGTGGATGTATTACTATAAAGTCTCCAATTCAACCTCATCATCTACTTTTCACACAGCTAGTGATAATAAAGATGTATAAGTTGCTTAAACAAAAGAGGAATAATTTCTCTTCAATCTAGCCTCTTCTACTTACAAATCTCATACACCTATATATAAAATAGGTAGCAGAACTTCAACCCATTGCAGTGGAAATGATGAGAAATACTTTTAACTCCTAATCAGCAACAGACCAGAATCAAAACAAAATTTTCAGACAACTACAATTGCAACTGACAGGAGCTGAAGCTGCAATGTAGAACATGACACTCAATTTACACACCTGTGGGGTTGACGGAAGCATATAGAGGTTATTATCAAGGCTCCGAGAAAAAGCTGACACTTCTTTCTCGATAAGATCTTTTGCGCTATTTGATATCTCAATAACCACCATGCATGCTGGGATAATAGTGCTTGAAGCATATTCCCTTGCAGCTAATGGTTGCTGACTCCAGAATGTAGTAGCATCCTACAAGTTGAACAGAATGAACATAAGAATACTTTTTGATATATGGAAGCTCAGAATAATCAAGAGGCTAGTTCCATAATACCACTACATGAAAACAACAAGAAAACTAGGCATAAATATTTTGTATATATAAACAAATATATATCAAAAGTAACATAACTGCAATGCAAATTTCTATTCTCAGAAAAAACATCATGTAGCCAACCCCACATAGTCAGATAAAGGCTAGGTATGAGATAAAAAACACATCATTGGACATGTTAACATAACTAGTTAATGCAATAACATGCATTAACTACAAATAGCACAAGCAATATAGGCGCTGTTTAGTTGTGGAAAACAGCCCTAATTTTCTGGAAAATTACTGCAATTAGAAAACTTGTTCAAATACAAAAATTTTCTAAATAGAAAATGTTGATTTAGAAAACACTGGTCTCTAAAATTTAACTAAACTTGAAAAACTCCTAAAATAAGTTTTCAGACTTTCCTTTACTAATTTGGACATTTGGAAAACATCCAAAGAATTATCTCCAAATCATCTCAATCTCCTTCTCTAACACAAGTTACACAAAAGGAAAAAACCACTCTCTCTCTCTCTCTCTCTGTGTTCCAATTTTCTAGATTAAAAATTAGTTTTCTGTACTTCTAAAATTTGAGTGTGTTTTTCAAATTTTAATAAAAACTAGAGATTTTATAGAAGATTAGAGATAGAAAACTAGAAAAAATTTTCCACAACTAAACAACCCCATAGTGTCCACTTATGGTGAGTCTTGTAGAAAATATTTGCAGTAACTCCTCTCTTTCATTTGTGAACTGTGAAATAATGATCAAAGAGATGGATGGACAAAAATAATGGGCAATTTTGATCAAGGAAAGAAAGTGATCAATGAATCTTCTACAATCACGAGTAGTTGAAAAGACTTCACAAATAGAAGCCCCCTGGTGCAAGTTCTATTAATGTCTCTTGGTTAACTAACCGCAAAAAATATATCTACTTAACAATATGTATTGGATTGATGAAAACTCAGGAACCACTGTAAATATTCAAGAACAGAATGACAATAGGATGATCCAATATTAAGGTCTGGGTTACAAAATTGGATTTTAAGGCTTTTTACTGATCACGGATAAAATGCACCATGAGTCCTACATAAATAGCCTATCAATAAGTATTTAAGATAGACACACACACACATAAAGAACCTGAAGAGATTTCCATATATGATTGCTAACTTCCATAATTTTGATCAATATGCACTCTTGAAATGTCATGACATGGTAAGAATCAACCAGGCCCCTCCCCCCAAAAGAAATAAAAAAAAAAAAAAGAACATTACAAAGAAGCCAAAAAAAAAAAAAAGGGATTCACTCCTCACGCATGGACCCGGCACAAGCTGAACGTGTCCTCTGGGAATTAGGTTCTCATCCAACCTAATCTTCAAGTTATGAGCAGGCCAAGGAAGGCCAGGGAAGAAACAAACTTTTTACAGCATATTCCATTTACATTTTTCACCGTAAATTTTTGAATGCCTTGGCTGTAATTAAATCATCAAACTATTAGAAGTTAAAACAGTAAGTCTGTAACAACCCAGTGTGATAGCTAAAACTAAAAACAAGCTTATTTTTATCAAAGATTTCATCATCTGGTTCTACTAAAAAGAATCTTTAGACTAAACAAGAACATAATTGTGCATTTTCAGACAGTTTTTATACCCACAAAATTCGTTCAGAAGTCACTGGATTTCAGGTTGATTGAAAATGCCGTTGCTAAAGGGGTGATCTTCTAATCAGCATGAAAAATGACACAGGTTGATGCATATGAACAAATGATGATTATATCAGACCTACTAGCATAGGGATACCATTCAAATGTCACTACTGGCTTACAGTAACCCAACAGATACTTAAGCCAAAGCTATCTTACCATGTTGGCCTTAAGTAGAGCATTATATATCAGTTCAAGTTCAGATCTGCGGGCATCAAACTCTTCAATCTTTCTCCACTTCTTTCTCAAAGAATCTTCAGCTTCCTTCCTCTCTGCACACAATTTATTCAAGCGTTGTACTTCAGACATCAAAGTATTCAAACTGGCCCTCAATCCAGCAGCTTCTCTTTCTTTGGCCCAAACCTCTAACTGCAGAAAGATAATAAGTATTCAGAAACAAGCACCTGAAGACCAGCTCTCAATTCATAGTTAGCTTGAATATGGACAAGAAACAAGATGTCTATGGCTACAGTTAAGAACTTTCCAGAGCAAACACAGGCAGAGCCCAGCTTACACTAGATAAAGCTTGGGCAGCCTTAATTTTTGGCACAGATATTTCTTTACAAGCTCACCCCCTCAGAAATACCATGAGGCTGAGCCTACCAAGGAAACTCCAAAATTATTAGATAGAAAAAAGTTGCATGTATTAGGCATCAATTTTGGTAGCTAAGGTGGCATCATGGAGTAGTCTTGTTCAACCAATCCATTATGTATTTTCTTCAAACTAAATATATTTTATTTTTTTTCTTGCTTATAAAAAAAGGATTAATTACCAAAATAGAACCCCCTTTTACTTATTTTCAATTATGTACCTAACTTTTAATTTTTTCAATAATAGATATAGACTTTCAATTTGCATCAAATATGTACTGTCAACAATCTATTGTTAAAAGAGACCATTAATTTTTGACATGCCATTCTCAATAATGACGTGATTTTAGAAAAGATGAATTGGCTAAATAAGGTGGTTTGAAATGCCACGTTGTCATGAACCTAGGGTTCATAACGAGCTGAAGTTGGCATTAAGAGGGATCCGAGAGACATAGGATTAAGAACAGAAAGTTTAGAGGGATATTTGGACAGAAATGGGGTGACACAGCGTGTAGCGCATGTGTGAAAAAAACACACCAAAATAAACTCTTGAAAGAACAAACTTCAATGGTCAAACCTTGGGTTTCAAGAAGACGCAAAAACAAGACTGTTTTGCTAAGAAAACCCAAATAGGTTGCTAAAATTTGATTAAGAAAAACTTGATTATAAACTCTAGATTCTAAGCATATTTATAATATTTGGCTAATTCAAATCCATTTAATATTTGTAAATAAAATCCAACTAAAATCCTAATAAAAATAAAATCCTAATCCAACATGAAGTAAAATTCTAAATCAAGTAGAAACATGAAATTGAATCCTAAATCAAGTAGAATTCTAAAACTTAAGAAGTATTAAAATAACATGAAGTAGAATTCTAAATCAAATAGAATTCTAAATTTTAAAAAGTATTAAAATATTGTTCCAGTATAGTCGGGTCAGCTTTGGGCCGGGTCTTGATTGGTGACCGCATCATTCACCTCCACTTGAGAAGAATTCGTCCTTGAATTATGATCTGGATATGACAACTCAACGTCCGGCAAATACAAATAAAGATCAGCACCATTGAATGTTTTGGAAATACCCATATGATTTGGCAAATCCACAACATAAGCATTATCATGGATCTTCTTTGTAATCTTGTAAGGACCATACTTCTTTGGCTTGAGCTTATTCTGTTGTCCTGCTAGAATCCGTTCCTTCTTCAAGAATATCATGACTTCATCTCCAACCGCAAATATCTTGTGCTTCTTATGCTTGTCAACTGCTGCCTTGTACTTTTTATTCGCCTCGTGCAACTTTTGCTTGACATCTTCCTGAACTGCTTGAACGTGCTCGGCTAAGTCACTAGCTACAAAATTGAAACCTGGTACCTTTGGCAATTTTATCAAATCCAATGCATGATTAGGAACTTTCATGTATACGATAGAGAATGGTGATCTTCCTGTTGAGCTATGCACGACGTTGTTGTAGGCAAATTCCGCTTGAGCTATGACTAGGTCCCATTGTCTTGGCTTATTTTTGCAAACACTGTGAATCAGATTTCCTAAAGTACGATTCACCACCTCTGTCTGTTCATCAATCTGGGGATGTGCCGTGTTGTTAAAATTCAAAGATGAATCGAACATTCTCCACAAGGTAATCCAGAAATGATTCAAAAATCTTGTATCACGATCCAAAGTAATAGTTTTAGGGACTTCATGTAGTCTAACAATCTCCTTGAAAAACAGTTTGGCTGTAGCTACTGCATCTGTCGTCTTCTTGCATGGAAGAAAGCGTGCCATCTTGGAAAACCTGTTAACCACTACAAAAATAGAATCCATATCTCGTTGGGTTTGCGGTAAACCCAACACGAAGTCCATAAACAAATCTTCCCAAATAGCATTGGGAACAGGCAATGGCATGTAGAGATTGGCGTTAGAAGAGTGCCCCTTAGCTATTTGACATATATAACACCTCGCCACAATAATAGAAACATCTCTCCTTGCTCTTGGCCAATAATACCTTCCCATAACAGCTTCAATAGTCTTGTCTCTACCAAGATGCCCTGCTAAGCCACCACCATGCAAATCTCGAATAATTTTCTCACGAAGGGATGCACAATTGATTTCCCTTCATGAGAAACCCATCATGCACATAGAAATCTCCTTACGATTGCTGAGACATGCATTGTTCCCACACATGTTTGAAATCCTCGTCTGTAGCATATAATTCTTTCAAGCATTCAAACCCAACAATCTCAACACTAAGCGTCTTGATCAAATCTACACGCCTACTCAGAGCGTTCGCCAGTCGATTATGTTGTCCCGACTTATGCACAATTTTATATGAAAATTTATCAATAAAAGCAGACCATTTAGCATGCATATCACTCCTCAATTGCCTTTGGCTACTCAAGTACTTAAGAGCTTGGTGATCCGTGTAAAGAACAAATTCTTTGGCAATCAAGTAATGTTCCCATGTCTTAAGAGCCCTCACCACTGCATAAAACTCCTTATCATAAGTAGACCACTTTCTTATGGCTTCACACAACTTCTCACTGAAAAATGCAATTGATCTCTTCTCATGGGACAACACAGCACCTATACCCACTCCACTCGCATCACACTCAACCTCAAACAATTTGTCAAAGCTTGGCAAAGCTAAGACAGGGGTGGTACATAATTTATCTTTTATCAAGGCGAAACTTTGCTCTTGTTTTTCACCCCAATGGAACTTTCATTTCTTTAAACACTCAGTAATTGGAGCCACAATACAACTAAAGTGTTTGATAAACCGCTTATAGAAAGTTGTTAACCCATGGAAACTTCGCACATCACTGACATTTTAAGGGGTTGGTCACTCTCTAATAGCTCACACTTTTTCCTCATCTATCTTTATGCCCTCTTTGCTTATAACAAAGCCCAAGAACAACAAACTTTCACTCATAAAAGTACACTTCTTCAAATTAGCATAAAGTTTTTTTTTCCTCAACACACAACACATCCCGAATATGCCCCTTATGCTCATTAATAGACTTACTGTATATCAAAATATCATCAAAATACACCACAACGAATTTACCAATGAAAGGGCGTAATACTTGATTTATTAGTCTCATGAAAGTGCTTGGTGCATTGGTTAGTCCAAAGGGCATGACTAACCACTCAAACAACCCATCTCTCGTCTTGAAAGCTGTCTTCCACTCATCTCCAGGTCAAATTCTGATTTGAAGATAACCATTTCTAAGATCAATTTTGATAAAAATCACAGCCCCATCAAGTTGATCAAGCATGTCGTCGAGCATAGGAATTGGAAATTTGTACCTAATAATAATTTTTTTAATAGCTCTACTGTCAACACACATCCTTCAACTCTCATTTTTCTTTGGTGTCAATAATGCTGGCACTGCACATGGACTCATGCTAGTTTGAATGTGCCATTTTCTCAATAATTCCTCTACCTGCTCACGCAAAATCTTATTCTCCCTAGGACTCATCCTGTAGCGTGGTAGGTTAGGCAAGCTAGCACCAGAAACCAAGTCAATGTGGTGTTGAATATCCCTCATAGGAGGTAGCTCATTAGGCAACTCCTAAGGAACCACATCATGAAATTCCTCCAACAATCCCTGCACCTCCATTAGAATTTGATTCACCTTCAGTGGCTCACTCACGCTCTCTCCCTTGATAACCAATAAGTGAACCTCTTGAGTATCCTTACACTCCCTCACAAACTCAGTGTGCTTATGTGTAATGCTAAGAAAATTTCGCCCCTCCACTTTAGAAGCTTTGGTTTGGTTCTTTTCCACTATGGGTAACAAAGTATAACGCGCACCTTCTTTCTCAAGCTGATATTTGTTCTTTCTACCCGAGTGCTTAGCATCCACATCAAACTGCCAAGACCTCCCAAATAAAATATGGCAAGCATCCATATCAACAATATCACAATAGAATTCGTCGGAGTACTTACCAATAGAGAAAGGCACCCTGCAACGTTCATCCACATGTATGCCACCAACTTCTTTGATCCATGCAATCATGTAAGGGCTTAGATGTTTTTCAGGAGTTAACTGCATCTTTGCCACCACGTCTCTTCCTATGATGTTCTCCTAACTTCCACTATCAATAATTAACTCAAAGATTTTTTATTTCACCGTACACCTCGTGCGAAAAAGCTTATGTCGTTGAGTAGTATTTTAATTCTTTTGAGACAGCATTAACTTCCTCACTACACAGGTATATTCCCCATGTCCATAATCTTCTTCGTCATCCTCCCTATCAGGCCTGCAATATACTTCCTCTTCAGCAACATCTTCCTCTTCCCTTTCTACAATGTTAACTATTTTCTTCCTTAGGCAATCACTAGATCGATGCCCAACCTCATTGCACTTGAAACATTGCTTTGCATAAGGATTAGGGGATTTTGGAAGATTAGAAGTAGTACCTTGAATATTTCCCCCCGTTGTAGCCTTATTAGGGTTGACTGTATGGGGTGGATTGGAGGGTTGCGCTCCCTGAACCGACTTGCCTTTATCAAAAGCTACTTGTTTATTTTCATTCCCACTATACTGACGATAGTTGTCATTACAAGCTCTCTCACTCAACATTAACTCAGCATTTAAAGTTAAGTTCTTTGCTTCTAGCACACCCAAAACCATCTGAACCCCAATTTTATCACGAATAGCAGGCTTAAATTAATTCAAGTAACGAGCTGCTTATTGATTGTCACTTTTTGACAATTGGTTTCTCTCCGCCAATCGTAGAAACTCAGAGGTATATTCATTCACACTCTTTATTCCCTATGCACATCTTTGATAAGCTTCAAACATATATTGTTTATAGTCAAGGGGTAAAAACCTACCTCTTAACAGCTACTTCATTCGTCTCCATGTCTGAACTGGCTGTCGGCCTTCCCTCAATCTCGTCTCTCTTAATCGCTCCCACCAAACAGATGCACCGCCTTCAATCTGTAAGCCACTAACTTTACTTGTTTGGGATCTCCATGTATTCGAAAAAACGGTCAACCTCAGTGATCAAATCCAGGAACCCCTCAATATCAAGATCTCCACTAAAGGTAGGAATATCAACTTTTAGTTTATACTCATCGTTGACCTAGTGGTTATGCTGATGTGCATTCCTCCTAACCCCTCTACCACTAGGGTTAGCTATTGCTCGACCAAAATCATCCTCTTCATCGCTATCTTCAATCACTGGTCTTCTAGGATTAACAAGGACATGATTAATGGGTGGTCTTCCCGCTCCGGCTTGATTCACCCCATTATTCAGGTTCCTGTCATCATCAATTTGTAGTAAGGTGCCCAATTGGTTGCTAATTTGCTCCAATTGTTGCTGGATAGTACGAGTTACTTCTCGTTGTTCTTCGATTGCTCTCCAAACTACGAACAACCCTTGATCATCGTCACAAGGCTGGTTGCTACCGTTACCTTCAAGATTGGCCATCTAATTGATTGATTAACCACTCTGATACCACCTGACGCAGCGTGTAGCGCGTGTGTGAAAAAAACACACCAAAATAAACTCTTAAAAGAACAAACTTCAATGGTCGAAGCTTGGCTTTCAAGAAGACGCAAAAACAAGATTGTTTTGCTAAGAAAACCCAAATAGGTTGCTGAAATTTGATTGAGAAAAACTTGATTACAAACTCTAGATCCTAGACATATTTATAGGATTTGGCTAATCCAAATCCATCTAATATTTGTAAACAAAATCCAACTAAAATCCTAATAAAAATAAAATCCTAATCCAACATGAAGTAAAATCCCAAATCAAGTAGAAACATGAAGTTGAATCCTAAATCAAGTAGAATTCTAAATTTTAAGAAGTATTAAAATATTGTTCCGGCATGGTCAGGTCAGCTTTGGGCCAGGTCTTGATTGGTGACCGCATCACGGGAGAATGATGTAGAGAGAAACGAGGGAGAGAAGTATAGAGAGAATCAGATTTTCATTAATCAATTCAAGCATGAAATCTCTCCACTTACAATTGGCCTTTTTATAGGCATAGCTAGATGCTTAACTAATTTCTAACAACATCCTAACAGCACCCATGTGCTTCTAACAACTTGTAAAATATCTCTAACTAACTATTATACCCTATTACAATAATACCCATTTATTACTCTTAGGGTCATGACAATTTCCCCACCTTGAAAAGTTTCTTGTCCCCAAGAAACTTATTACAACCAAGCCACTGTTTCTTTATCCAATGCCCAACTTCACCCATTGGTTTCTTCTTCGTTTTTCCTTCTTCTTATCTTATTTTTTCCTCTTCTTTTGCTTTCTCTTTTCTTTCTCCTCAGCAGCAACAACATTATGTCTTGCTGCCACACTAATGGAAACATGAATAAGCAAAACAACAAGGGTCTCGGTCCCTTCAACAAAGAATCCCTTCCCTTTCTTCCTTTCATCTTGTTTCGCTTTATCCTTTGTGTCCTCCATTGCTCTAGATCAGAAACATATTGATCCATAGTAGGAAATTCAACAACTCCTTCCATTCCTATTCTATCAAGAGAAATAGATTTAAGATGTCCACAATCTAAGGCTGTTGTGGTCGTTTCCATTCCAAGATCTTTGACTCCTGGATTGCTAGCGAACATCTCAGCTTCATCCTCAACAATTACCTCCTCCAGCGATGTCATATTGAGGGTTTTAGCAATTGGATTCTTAGTACCAGTGGGGGTGCGTGAGGTGCTTCCAATCGTTAAGACTGTTATCCCCCAATTCTTCAATCCCTTCTTCCATGTACTCCTCCACCTTCTTGCTGCCCATTTTACCCCAAGCCAAAGAATCCTTAGCTTTTGGTAGGTCCAAAATAGGAGGAAGGATTCCAGCCCTAATATGTGTAAATTGAGGGTCTTTCAGTCAAATTTTCTTGATCCAATGCTATTCCATTTCCCACAAACTTCTGATCCGAAACACCCCCAAATCTTTCAGCCCATTTTGCCTAAACCAGTATACTTTTTCTGCTCAACATTGGAAGTGAGCAATGAATTTGCTTCTCGCCTCCTCCATTTCTCTTTCAGCGGCTCTATTTTAAGGAATTCATCTTTGTTAAAACTCTTACGATAGTCATCGAAATATTCTATCGGAAAGTGTAATGATACTTCTTAATCAGTATCATCGCAAACTCCTACAACTCCTCGCGGAACATATGACCGAATTTCTAGCACGTTTCATGAATCCCAATGCTTGCTCCCTTGTCAATTCGACTAGACACATTATCCAACCTTTCCCAAGCCTAATTCTTCTGAATAAACTGCTCCCGACTCTTCCTGTTGCAAGCTGAAATTGCAGCTTTCTTTTGCTACCATTGAGGCCCCAATTACCTCATGCTTCCATTGCTTTCCATGGATTCACGAGCAAAATTTTCCACTTAAAATGTAGCATTCTTCTGCTGCAATTGAGACTCTAATGGTCTCATATATGCATTGCTCCCCTTGGCTGCCTTTTCACCAACAACATACTTTAAAGACCAATGAGCTATATACATACTGCTCTTCTTCAAACAAGTTAACTCAAAATTCAAAGCCAAAATTAACCTTTGTTTCCCTTTGCTCACAGCCTCAAGCACCAACAACCAACGAGCTAGATAAGCTGGAAGAGTCCACTTCTCACACAAAATCCATCAAATCCGCTACGCCACTCTGATCTGCAACTGAGTTGCCAATTAAAGCTGACTAACGCAATGGATAAATAGCCTCCAAAAAATCAATTGACTCCAAAATAGCTGCTATGCCTTCGCCTAATTAAGAATCGATCTCCTCTCAATTCATCAACCTTGAATCCATTGCAATGAATCGCTTCTATGAATCACCTATCAAATTAATTAATTCTGCTGCTCTGAATCACTAAAGATCTCAGCCGAATTCAACCTGTAGGTTTCGCCTAAGTCACGACAATTGCGGCTTATATCGTCGGACTGCTTCACCCTTCCAAAAAATCGACTAATGAGAATTGATTCTCGTTGCTTCAGTCACCGGTTAAGGGTCCGATTCTCTTTGGGTTGACTCTTACAAAATGGTCGGAATCCCTTTTTCCAATCAAGATGGGCAACTCACTTCATCTGTACGGTCAGAATTGCTTCTTGACCCAAAAATCACAGCACCACTGTGCGTTCGGATCTAGCAACCACACCCACAGAATTCCGAATGGAATTCCTGATCAAAACTGTAACACCACAGCCACACCTGTAGGAAGCTTATCAGTCTGGGTTGGAATGGTCTTCTAGTTTGGTCGCAACCCTCTGGGCTGTCCGCTTCACCTTCGACGGACTCACGTTTGCCTTGGACAATCGCAACCCTCTGGGCCGTCCGCTTCACCTCTGGTCACCCCTCCAATCACAACCTTCTAGGCCGAGGACCACTAGCAGATAGCTCCTTGAATTCGACTGGGTTGCTGAGAATCATGGTCATATCTCACCTCCTCTATCACAATCGAATATGAAAATTCACTAACCTAACCATCCTTCGAAGTCGCCTCCAGAAGTCAGCAACACGCTTAGAGTTTCACAACTAAGTGTCACTGTTGGCTTCGCCTCCAAAAATCGACAACATTTCCAATTCCAAATCGCTTGGCCTTGAGTCTGCTTCGGCATTTGGAAGAGCCAGTCGCAATAGATTCTACGGTTGGAAATCTTCTAATTCGATTCAACTATAATTTCCAATCAATATGAAGAATTGACTCCTTACTACAATCTTAACGACTGGCCAAGGACCACCGGTAGATGGTAGCTCCTTGAACCAGCCTGGGTTGCTAAAGATTGCGGCCTAGATCGTCGGAACTCAATCACAAAGGAGTCGTCAATAGCTGTCGGACATTAACAACCAAGGAACGATGCTCTGATACCATTTGTCATGAACCTAGGGTCCATAACGGGCTGAAATTGGTATTCGGAGGGATCCGAGAGGCTTAGGATTAAGAACAAAAAGTTTAGAGGGATATTTGGACAAAAATGGGGGAAGGATGTAGAGAAAAATGAGGGAAAGAAGTAGAGAAAAAATGAGACGGAGAATTGTAGAGAGAATTAGATTTTCATTAATCAATTCAAGCATGAAATCTCTCCACTTACAATTGGCCTTTTTATAGGCATAGCTAGATACTTAACTAATTTCTAACAACATCCTAACAACACCCATGTGCTTTAAACAACTTATAAAATATCTCTAACTATTATACCATATTACAATAATGCCCCTTTATTACTCCTAGGGTCATGACACACGTCACTTCCCTCCAAATCTCCTACATGACTGAATTAGGCATTTGGGTGATGCCAACTAAGAATTTAATACCTTTGACAAGGTGGAATATACATACAAAGAATTAGAATGTATATTTGGGTGATGCTAAACATAATAGACTGAAATAGACATTTGGGTGATGCTAAACACAATATGCCAACTAAGAATTAGAATTTAATACCTTTAACAAATGATTTTAACAAAAGACAGATGGCAGTACAAATTTGAAACTGTTGTTCTAAAGACCGCCACACACACAACAAAGGCTTAATACATTTAAAAGTCCCTAAACTATTACAAAATATGACATTCAATCCCTCACCTAAAAAACCTCAAGATTAGGTCTTTAAACAATTAAAAAACTACTCTTTTAGTCCTTGCCGTAAATGCGAGTAAACGGCTCCGTTGTGCTTGTCCCAAACTTATATATACATATACACTCGGCTCTGTATACATATATATATACAAATACACAAATACAAACGGGGTCGCGACCATCACCCACTTCCCAATATACACAAACAGACGCACACATATGGGCCGTCACCCACCCTCCATGGCAGCCGTGATGAACGCGGCCATCGTTGCGAGAGAAAGAGAGAGAGAGAGCTGGCTTGCGTAAAGCCTTCAAAATAAGCTGCACCACACTGATGACAGTTCAAAAGGTGGCTTTGCAACTTCTGCTCTGCCCTCTCTGCTTCGCTGCTGTTTCCTTCTTTTCCTCCTTATTTCTTTCTTTCTCTACACTTAACTTCAGTTGTCAACTGTTGTGAAGTCTTTAAGATTCATTGGTTTTTGGTTCTTTCTTCTGAATCCAAGAAATGAAGATGGAGGTGATGATACTATTGCCAACAGGGGATTTCAACTTCGACAGTGCGTGCACTTCTCCGTACATAAGTGCATCGTCCAGTCCCCAGAGCTTCTGCAACTTCTTCTCCAGTGCCCCCACCAGCCCCACCCGCTCCTCCTTCTTCCGCGACTCCACCGTAGCATCCAACGGCGATGTCCCTTCCACGATCCCCTTCAAATGGGAAGAGAAGCCCATAATTCCGAAAACCAAGAGAGATAATAATGAAGAGAATGACAACGATTTCGAGTTCGAGTTCAGTGGGCTGTTGGAGCGAGCCTCAGTCTCCGCCGCCGACAAGCTCTTCGACGGCTGCAAGATCAAGCCCCTGAAGCTGCCGCCTCGGCTACAGTTCCCCGATCATGACTTCGCCTATTCTCCCAAATCGTCGATCAACAAGAAAGCTCTCAAAGAATCCCTCTCACCAAGACACAAGAAGAAGGATTTCAACCCTTTCCAAGCTGCAAACTATCCCTCCAAGAACTCACTGATTATACCCCAAATATCAAGATACACAACACTTGACAGAAAGCACAAGAAAACAGGAACACAAAACAGCAACAATCCACACAAGAGACACAAGATTTTATCTTGATTCAGTCTCATAAGTGAGACCTACATCCAGACTGCCTTGAGTCCATGAAAAACTCCACTATCTTGAAACTTTACAGCGATTACATGCACTAGGAAATACCTCTCTTTCCCTCAGTCTAAAACCCTAGACTAAACAGAGAAGAACACCCCAAGAGAAAATACAAATCAACCCTCCTCTCGACCTAGCAAGTTCTCGCTCAACTCTCTCAAGACAACTTAATGTTTTCCATGCTATTTCTGAGCCCCTCCTAGCCCCTATTTATAGATCATAGAGGCGGGCAGGACAGTTACAACCAACTGCCCACCCTGACCAAAATAAACCCCATCTTGTCAGCTTTAAAACAAACTAACAAACACCTATTACATTAGGGAAAAATGCTAACAGATTTATCAACAAGGAAAAAAACTAAGTACAGAAACTAATCTAAAACAAATGTCTTCACAGAAACAAATTGGATGTATGGTCCTAGTACCAAAAAAATTTAAAAATTCGGTACATAATTGAAAACACAGTGAAAGGTAGGTCTTTTTTTCTGGTAATTAACCCTAAAAAATAGGTAAATTACACTGACTACCCTTAGGGCATGTCATCAAAGCGAACTTTTTTGCAGACCAGCCTAGCAAGAGTTGTAGCAGAATTCTCCCAAGACAAGGCATGCTCTTCATTTTCAGAAGTAGCTCCCTCAAAAACTTGGAGAGGTTAAAAATAAGTACGGAATATTAAAGGATTTCAAAGGAAAAGGATGCACTGAGACTAGGGAAAATCCAATAATGAGTCTACTGGGAATATAAGGTTCTACACAAAAAATCATAAAATGGACATGTACTGGAAAAACAACCATAAAAAAAAAACTGTTCTACCAATAATATAGATTTCCTTGTGAGTTGTGACACAAGCTAGCATCCCAAGGAACCAGGCAATATACTATCAAATGCCATTCAATCACAAAAATTCAAATATGAAAATACAGGGTTTCAAGTAACATCACAATTTTCTTGATTTCTTACAATAGAAAAGCCTGCAAATGACTACAGCTAAGTCAGGCAACCTTAGTTCCAGCATGGACAAATGTTTCCAAACTCAAATCCTAGATCAGCTAGCAAGGATAGATGCAATAGATATTACTTATAGATCAGCTAGCAAAAATACTTTGGTTTAGCAAAAATAAAAGTCCAAGTCCCATTTAAGTCCAATATACGGCTAGATTCCACTCTTGTTTATTAGACTTCTTAATTGTCATACTTCCTTCACTATTAATTAATAATTCAACCAAGTAGAGTCCTTGCATCCTAAACTGTCACCAACATAATATTACCTCAAATTGCCTGAGACTGCCCACATTTTGTGAAGAGGGAACAATAAGGGATTGTGAAGATACAGCATCGCCACCTCCATTTAGACGCTGCAGCAGTTTTTGACATGCATTCTTAGCTTCTGCAGCTTTGTTCAGTGCATCTTCAGTGGCCAAAAATTGCTGAACATGTGCTTTCTGTCAGAGAAAATAAGCAAGCTATCAATGAAATTATTTCAACTGCAAAATCCATGTAAAAGTTTCAACAGATACATGGTGCATTAGGCACAACCATACATCAGAAATGAGAAAAATCAATAAATGAAAGTTAGAAGTAATAATATGAGCCACCAAGAATACACATGGCAATATAACTAAATGAATCCTCATAGTAAAGTAATGAACAGGTAAAAACGTTAGTAGTAAACTGGCATACATAAAATACAAGACTAATTTGCTATATTTTATTCTTCCTTCAATATCTATTACCCTGCTAACTATTCTACCTTCCTCCCTCTAACGATCTCTAACTTCTCAGAGAAACAGATGCTGTGTTTTCTTCACTGCACTCCAAGTTCCAGAAAATTGATAAGAATAATAATAAGAATGTTATGAAAATTCCACTTTATCCTTGTTTTGATGGGAAAATATCAAGATAGAAATTATAGAAGCACTTGGCTTTTTAGGATGAAGAAAACCATACAGAGATTCAGAAAGAAAACCAATTAGGTGTTCCCTTTACATAGTAGCATGGATGTCATAAAAAAATAGATATAGAATCATATAAAGATGACCTGTCTTTCAAGCAGTTGATTTTGAGTTCCCTTTGAAGGCAAATCAATTCCAATCTCCCCGTTGCCATAAAGTTGATATTGTAGAGGTGAGCTTGCATCAGCAGAAGAAACATCCATTACCCTGTTATTCTCATACTTGTACCTGATTGAGAAACAAGAATGAATCACTTGATAGGCCTAAAAGAAGGTGTTGTTCACATTGTTGTTAAAATCCCGATTTTAAGCATACGATTTTACGATTCAAAGACCCTTAAACGATTCAAATCCCATGTAAAATCCAATTTGGGATAAAATCCTATAAAATCTCGATTTTACATATACGATTTTACGCTTCAGAAATCCTCAAACGATTTTACGATTCAAAGACCTTCATTGATTTAAGTTGCAATTTAGAGGATGCTTCCAACGTCTCAATGTCACATAGCATCTGACATTAGAACTTATGCAATGAATTGTTATATTTTGCCTCTAAATTGGAACTTGATTTAACATTAATTGCATAAGTTTCAATGTCACATAGCATCTAACATTAATTGCATAAGTTCCAATTTACTTGATTTAAATTATAATTTTTACTTGATTTAACATTGATTGCATAAGTAAATCAAGACAAACAAGTAATTAATTAATGGACCACCAAACCCCAAATCAGGATTTTACTTGATTTAATCAATGTTAAATCAAGAAAAAAATGCAACATAAATCTAATGGAACACGTTGAAAGAATCCTCTAAAGAATTTTAAGCTATATTTTACCTCTAAATTACCTATATTTTGCCTCTAAATTGCCTATACCAACCTGCTAGTTTTTGAGCTATATTTTGGAAATATCATCTTTTGAACTATAATAAGGAATAATTAGGTTATTAAAATATATTAATTCATTTTCTACAAAATTATGTTATTATAAACATATTTACAAAAATTGAAGGGTATTTTTAATTATCTCTAAAATCTTACGATTTTACGATTCGATTTTATGGACACTTTTTCGATCCCACTTAAAATCCCGATTTTAACAACCTTGGTTGTTCATATAAAGAAAGTAACAATCAGAGTACCCCAAAAGATATAAACTTTACCATAACAATACATGTCTTACCAGGATGCAAAAGGATGAATATAAGCACACAACTTTAGCGCAAGATAAGAGACAATAAATCGTATATGAAGTTTAATAATGTGAGTCAATATCCACAAAGAGAAAAAGGAAGCAGTCTTTTCTTTTGGGAGAGGAATAGGTAGGAGTGCACTTCATTGCAATAACATATACAAGCGCTTAGGAAATATAAAGCTTCCAACTCTGCATCAAGGACAATAAACAATCAAGACTTGCACAGATTCATGACAATTTAAGGACTGCTCATTCATTTCACTGACCTGATAAAAATGTTATTCCATGGCAACATAATAAAGTGATTGGGGGGAACTAAAATAAACATGGAACATGTTATTTTACAGAGAAAACCACACTTTTCTGTACACATCCAGACAAAATAGATATTTAATTAAGAAATTCATTTTAAGGAATCATTAGATCTGGTGTCTTAAGACCTTTATTTGGTCAAAGATATAATCCCAATGACTATCTAACTTGCTAATGTAGTAGGATGTATAATCTCTGTGGCCAGTTCAATTAACTTCTACGGCTTCATGCAGTAAAAGTAGATTAAATCAACTAAGTGTGTTTACTTTAAAGAGCTCATCCTAGAAGTTGAGAAGGGTTTTCAGAGAGTGTAAAAACAACATGAGAAAATAAATGACTAAAAAGGAAACTTGGTTGAAAATGCACATATATATTTCATTAAGAGGTTACAATGAACCGTGTGCATTCATTAGAAATGGAAGGAAGCATATCCTAGAAAGTGATCTTTTCGAATCCAATTTTAAACAAATTTAACTCGAGCTATTTATAAGCTCCAAATTCAAAAGGTAATGTAGGAAGATAATGAGTTCTACTTATTAGAGAATTACATAGTTCTAGTTATTGTAGAAGTTTAGCAATTCAGGAACATAGAATATTAAATATTAAGTCTGTATGGTTTCTGTTTCTTAGTTTAATTTGAATTCCTTGTTGGTAGGAATTTGTGAGTATATAAATACCTTAACAAGAGTAGAAATTATTTAGCTTTGGGTCACAAGATATATTGAATGGTATTGATTCCCCCTCCCTCTTTTCTTTTCCTTGGATGCTCTTTCTCTTTCTTCTTTTCCCCTATTCTTTTATCCTTTCCTATTTCTGTTATTTTCCTTTGTCTTCTTTGGTTTTACATCAAATTGGAATGACAAAATGTGTCGTTACAATATTACAGCACTGGAGAAAACAGTTGCCATGATAAATTGACAAACAATCAGCAGTATTCAGTCTAGCATCAAAGATTAGCACCCCTAGGCTCTGTCCAAAGTCTAGCCCACTAGAAAGAGGATATCATTGATCCAATGTCAGTCAATAACAACTTTGTTGATGGTCCTGGCCCAAATACAGCCATGCCAGAATCTACTTGCTGATTCATCCTCATCAAATACCCACAAGTCTAAGAATTACTTAGTTCTTGATTATTGATTTCTAAACTTAAAGATTGTTATTGATTCTCTCTCTCTCTCTCTCTTCTTCTTCTCTTCTCTTAGTTTTTTCTCCTCCTAATTTTCTTTCCCCTCACTATTTCGATTCTTTTTCTTCTTCTTCTTCTTCTTCGGTACTACATGTTGAGGGAAGGGGGAAAGTTTGAGTTCCAAAACTTCTTCAGAACATAAACAAGCAACTTTTTAAGGAAAGGCCTGATGATGTATAAATGTCTTCAATTGATCAATTGACACTATTATTTGAAGTCACAACCCAACTTTATATATGAAGCCACAATTTCTTAATCAATTCCAATAAAAACAATAAGGGCATGGCACCCTAGCTATAAATAAAGTGTTTCAAAACCAAAAGGAAAAAAGGGAAAAAGGAGACCAAATGATAAATGTACCTTAAAGTTTCTGCATCAGCTCTAACATCAATTTTTTCTATTTCTCTAACAATCAATGTCCTCATTCTTTCAGTGTATGCTGTAATAGCTTGAAGCAATTGAGGAGGATTCTTCAGACAATTTACAATTACATCTCTAACCTCCTCAGATATATCCCCATCAAAATCTATGCCTAACTTGGCAGCTTCTACTTGAGGATTAAAGTGAATACCACTTCCTTCATAAGCTGGAAAGGAGTTCCGAATCTTTTCTATTATCTGCCGTGCAAGAGATTCACAAGCCATTCGGATGTTTCTTTCTCTTGTTGTTTCTATAAGAATGACATCATCTGCAGATTTGGTGCCCTTAACAGTTGAATAAACAGCCTCTTTCTCACTATTTGCACTGTAACCACTAACTTCAGTAGAAGAATCAACACTCAACCTTTGTGCATCCCTTGCCATATTAACATAATAACGAAGGCGCTTATGATACTCTGCAAAAATTTTTGCTGCTTCATCGCATTGTTGATCATATACCTCTAACATTGCTTGCTTGTGCCTGCAATATGAGAAAAAATGTTTTAAGGCACTCAACTTTATGAATTTTTTAAAGCCTCTCATTGATGTAAGCTTTGCCAAAATCTCAAATCACTCAAACAGATTGTACTTCCATCTGCTAACAACAGAAAACACTATTAAAGAAGAACTTATGAGACATCATTAAGTTGCATATTCTTCAGGCACATGTCAGTTCACCCAAAGTTAAAGTTCCAGACAACCCAATCTGGTAGCTTGTTAAATTCGCCCATTCCTCAATCTAAGGGCATTTGTTGTTTTAACTGAAAGTTTAAAGGCAGTAAGACAATTAACATTAATGCATACACAGCACTAAGACCTAATAATTGGAAATACAACAGTATTCCCGGACTTATTAGAAGCAATGAATTGTTCGAGGCTTGCCACTTTCATATTTGATAATTCAACATTACCCTCCGGGAATTCAATCCATAGCAATATCCAGAAGATAATAAACTGAAAACTAGCACATTACACATGAAAAAATATTAACCGCATTAAGAACTATGCAATTTTCATACATGGTATGCCAGCTCTCACAAATCATGGGTACAGAAAAGTTAAAAAAAAAATATATATATATTGAATTTGATTTATAGATCCGACCTGTAATTAGACCTCTCATCAAGCATACGCTTCCGCTCTGCCTCCTCCCTTGAAACCTCTAACATCCGCGCCTTCAACTCTTTCCGCTGCCGCCTTACCATGTGCCTCAACCTCTCCACCTCCTTCTCTGCCAAATTCCTCTCCTGCAAACCAATTTCCCTACTAGTCTCCACTGAACTCGAAGTGGAGCTCTCTCCGCCCGCCCCCAATTTATCCTTCCTCCTCCCTCTACCCCTCCCCACCTCTCCTGCCTTCACCTGATCCCCTCCGCCACCGCCGCTGTCCCCGCCGTGGACGAGTATGTTCCGGCGGATATTCTCCACCGTCTTCTCGGATTTCACTCGCGTAAGCAGGAAGTGCCACACAGGAATCATGTTCCCCCGGCAAATCTTCCGGAACGAGTCGATCGACGGCATTGGCGCCTTGTTGGAAGCGCTGTACGGCCCCAGAGGTCGGTACCCCATTTCTTTTTGCAGCCATTCCAAAATCGCCTCCGGTTGGGCCACCGAGCTGGATGCGCTCTGCATTGCTAGCAAACTTAGGGTTTCTAAACAAAATTTTGAACTAGAACGTCTTCATTGAACACGAATCGAAACCCTAAACTCAAAAAACAATGTCAGTCTAAGCGAGAAAGCGCTAAAACCCTAGAGAGAAATGGGGAGGAGTGAGGACAAGCAGATCCACCAACGGCAACGAATGTGCGTGATTTGGCCGGCCAAATCACGTTAGAGTCGAGAGAGGAGTGAAGGAGAGAGTAGAGAGAGAAGAACTGACACGTAGGACATGAATTCGAAATCGAACCGGAAGAGAGTCAACCCGTAGAGAAGTTCAAACGAGAGGTGGGTCCCGCTCGTGATCGGAAGCCGGCGATGTGATGGGCGACCGATCCCCATTTTCGCCTTTGCGTGTGGTTTGGGTCATGGCCTCGTGCTTAAATATGGGCCTCAGGCCAGACCAGGCCCGGCCCATCTTATGAACTTGTATTGTATCGTATATATCTTCCCGGCTCTATCTCTTAGTGGAGGGAGGCCACTCATGGTCCATCATGGATTGACTGACTAATCACACTAGTTTGTACCATAATTCTTACTTAATAGTTACGAGTAGTAATTAATAGAGTGTTAAGTTAGTCTTATAAAATTTAATTCTTTTTACACACTATAAACTGTAATAATATTAATTAATTAATTTAGCAAAAGAAGAAAAAGAAGAAGAAAAAAAAAAATTGGTACATTTATTTCAATTGGTGGTGGGGACATGGCTAATGTATATTAAATTCAAAATAGTGAGAATAAATCATAATTATTATAGTTTTTTGTATTTTATTTATTTTTTTAACTCTCTCGTGTCACAATATATACCAAATACAGGAACAGCAGCATAATTGTCTATGCCGTCAAGGGGAAGGCTTTCACCTCTAGCTCACACATCACTCACTCTCGTCTCGTGCAACTAAAATACGCACTCCTTTTTACAAGCAAGCAAAAAACATAAAAACGCACTGACTGGGACTTGGTTCCGTTCGCTTTATTATTCTTTAATAACACAATTAACCCTTTGGAACCAAACCCAACCCAACCCCAAAAACTCTCACTACGTTATTATTATTATTATAATATATTCCGTCTGTAAGTAACCATACGCTGCTCCTTTTGCAGCAAAGCACAGATTACTCTTATCAGGTTTCTTTCTTTAAATCCCGCGTTTCCTTTGTTTTCTCTCCCAAAATCTCACTCTCTGTCCCCGTTATATGACTCTGGATTTCCACCACTTCGACTACCTACTTTCAGGGCCCCAATTTTCTGCAAGTTTCTCTCTTCCCCCATACACTCTCAAGGTACAGCTACTTTTTTGATCGACCTATTTCTATACATGAATATTCCTCTGCCTTTTGTTTTTTGTTTTTTTTCCCTGACGGAGACTTTGATCTTTTGTTTATATTGGCCATGGAAGGCTCAGACCGCTGTTGGTTCTGATAATCTAAAACGGGTTTCCGGTGATTCATCGATAAATTGGTGTCGGATCTTTTGTTGGAACTTGGACACGTTCTTGTTGCAATTCCAATTTTCGGCAATCTGATGTGTAATTTGAAGTCGGTTTACTTAATTATTTGTTAGAGTAGTTGAGTCATGAATTGTATTCACTTGGGAATTCCCCAATTTACTTTATAACCATACCGGGTGGGTGTGAGATTTCGCAACTGTTAAGAGGGTGTTTCTGGGTTTATTCATTCTCACAGGCCAGTGATGGGATACAGCATTGATTGCCCAAAAAAGGCTCTTGTTTTGCTTCAAAATTGTTGAGTCATCTGAAGAAGGATGAGCCCTCATTAGTTCCTAGAGTTCCAGCTACAAATTTCATCTACTTGCTTATATCAGCATTGTTTATATGTTGGATACTTCTTAAACTTTTAACTTTTATTTTCAAATTATACAAGTGATGTTGTAACTTGCATTCTTAAATTAGGTAGGAATTTGTTCAAGAAAGAGAGACGTTATTGGTTTCCCAAGTACCTGTTCCCTCGTACATCTTCCTGCTGCCACAATAGTTGCTTTCTTCACATAAAGTTTTAGCACATTTGGGGTCAATTCATGAATTGAAGCAGCAGTGGAGGGTTGTGAAGGGATCAAGATATATCAAGCACGTTAGTATGGGTTCCGTTTGCTGTTGTTTACGAGCGGATTATGAAGATTACAGCAATCCAAACAGTTCAGTTTATAGAAACTGCATATGCCTCCGTGGTTTTCTCCATAACTTCTTACATATGGTATGCTTCAAAGCTTTTGTTTTTTCCGTGTTTCATATGACTTTTTACTTAAATAAATTAGTATTACAAGTGTTTGCCTTACTCATAAATACCCGTTCACATATTAATGTTGGTTTCACTCAGAGAACCCCAAAATTCTATTATCCCTAATTTTGTACCCTCCATGTGCAAAATAATATTAAAATTTCAATTTGTCAACTTCACTGAGTAGCTGCTTAGATGATGATGCTAGGAGGTGGATGCTATAGATTGTAATGAGTTTTGCAAGTTGATCAACCCGTTGTTTTGAAGGCTTCTTATGATAGTACTGCTTCTGCATCCACCGCTTGGGCTAAAAGTAGTTACTGGTGAGTCTTGTTAATGGAATGACACGAATTTGAAGAAGTGATTACCCGAGTTTTCGACTGCTGCATGTTAAGGAATTGAGTAAAGGTGTTTTGGTTACTACTTGGACTTGGCTGGACATGGTTCATGAGGTGATACACGATTAGGGACATTCACATTTCAGTTTGACTTAGCTGTTCTGAATTTCTCAAAACAGAAAACACCAAAAATATGAAGAAGCCTTGTAGTTATCTTCTATGACATTATATCAGCAGAGAGAACTCTGTCCCCTTCTGTCTCATTCTGCTTGGTCTCCCTTGTGTTGCCATGCTGGATTAAGAGCCAGCTAATTGGAACATTCTCTAAGAAGGTACCTATAAATTCATTTATGCTTTGGGCCTCTCTCTCAAGAATGGTCTTTAAACATATGATGATTCTAGTTTGTTAGAGGATTGCTGTGTGAAGCACCTAGTATTTGGGGTAATATTTATTTGGTCAATGCTCCAATTAAGTTGCAATGCCCTAGCATTCAATAATTAAACATAGAGAACTACAAATTTATTGAGCAATGTTAACTTTTGCATTCCCTCAATTGAAATTCAACTCCTATTCCATTTTACGTGTTTTGGTAGTATACATCAATATTTCGAAGAGAGGAAGAACATGCCACTCCTTCAACCATTCAGGGGACCACTTCTTTGACTTCTACAACATCACCTGACAACTCTCTCTCTGACATGTACCGTTCTCCTCCAAGGCCTTTGCCCTATGATGCTGACTCCAGATATTTCCGCCTGCCACGGGATGGACTGGTCTCAAGACGGGAGAAGGGATCAAGCCGTTCACATGAGGAAACTGAACCACTAAGAAGAAGTGATACTGATGCAGATTCAGAACCTCTGAGTATTCGAGAAAAATGGAACGAGTTTACCTGTGAAGAAGGATCAAAAGAATATCTAACCAGATCCTCACTGAAGCTCTCAACTACAAAAACAGCAACTGGATTTGAGCATATTTATTCTTCAGAAGATGAAGATGTCTGTCCAACATGTCTTGAAGGTGAATCAAGTATTATTTTTAGTTACTCTGTGTGTTTGGGGTGGAGTGGGGGGGGGGGGGGGGGGTGTTGATCGTGGCCAGGTTTATCATAGGCCTATAACCTGTGATACCTATGCTTCTACTGCCTTTTTTGTTAGTCTTTTTTATTCTTATTGGTATTTAAGTTCTTTGCATGGTCTCTTTAATTCTATAACTAGAAAATGAGCAAAAACATAGAGGTAATGGGTCTCTTTCAAATTAGAAGAGAGTGATGAATAATAATTTAAAAAACATCTTTGCCTTTCAAATTGTCCTCATAAATAGTAAAGAAGTGAGGCTCTCATGTTTGCTCAATGAACAATGGTTAGAGCATAGTTAACCTGCATTACAGGTCCTGTTGTAGTTTGCCTTTGTGCTTTTTTTTCTTTGGGAATCAATTATGAAACTATGGTGACTACAATAAAATATATCTTGTCATGCTTCCAATTTTGGGCATCAGGGACTTCTAATCTGGGAATCTAAAGCAGCTTCTTTGATGATTGGGATGCCTTTTTTGTTTATTTTCTTGAGTGCTACTTTTTGATGTTTGTTGGTACCGTAGACACATGCAGCTGTAGAATAGGGGAGTAGGTTTATAAAATGGTGATACTAATAGTTTCCCCTGCATTCTGCATACAGAATACACATCAGAAAACCCCAAGATAATAACGAAATGCTCTCATCATTTCCACCTTGGTTGTATATATGAGTGGATGGAGAGAAGTGAAAGCTGTCCAGTCTGTGGCAAGGTAATATTATCTTTTCAGTTGTAAGAACTTAATAACTGGAACGAATTTATGGTTATGTTTTAACTGATGCTTATTATAATAAGTGTTGTCTGCATATGAGTAAAGCAAAAACTTCTAGCCAATATCTCCAGCATGTAGCCAAAATTAATCCCTTGTTTGTGTATTTATTGATTTCTTTTTAATTTTGTTTGGCATATTTTTTTATTTCTTTGTTCTCTGTCCTATTTGATTTATCTATCAAGTCCAGGTCCAAGTTTGAGTCCTATCATTAATTAGCACTGGATGCGATTCCTTGTCCATTTGGTGGAGATGTGTTTTTCTTTACTTGAATAACCTCATTTTGTTTGTTGTATGAATGTTGGTAGTTACTAAATTGGTGATGATTCCATTTTAACTATTGCCACCATTTCTAAACGCACAGGCATTTCTCATTTGATTAGAAGGAAACCCTGCAAGTGGACAGACAATCATCTGGATTAGAACTTAAAACACAAAAGCTATAACTCCGAAAGATAGGGAAAAAGAGAAGGAAGCTCTCTGACATCTCCAGTAATTTGAATTATGGTTATGGGATAAAATTAAAGTAGAAAGGATTAAAAAACGGGTTTTAAATCAGAATATAAGCAATAGGGGGCACAATGAATCCCAATTATATGTTAATACAGTTGCCCCCTAGAAATTTGGATTGGGTCTTGTAAAACTTCTCATCACATGGCAGTGCATTACATGCATATCCTTGTGCATGTTTCGCAACACAATGTACTATGGTTAGTTCCTCTTGTGTTTAGCAAGCAAGTACAGTCAAAGTGTAGGGGAGTCAGCTATATTTCATTTTAGATTTGGCGCACAGAATAGCAAGGAAGATGGCACAGGAGACTTTGCATTGCCAGCTTTGCATACTTTGAAATCACTAAATGTGTTATAATCTCAAATCTTGTTAGTGGATATAAGCAATGAATTTTGACTTAAGAAATTGCCATGTGTATGTAACATAGACAAGCTTCTGTGTTATATTGTGGTTTTGGAAGGTTGCATCATAGTTATTGGTGGAAAGAGTAAACCAATTCTATAAGCAAGTATTAAATGGTGTCATGGATTTCACTGTTAGAAGATCACGATATCAAGTTGCAGCATGTTTGGCGCTGGGTAGGGAATCAATTTTGATCAATACATGAATTTAAGCATCCAACATTGATATAAATATAATATATATATATATATATTTGTGGCTAGGGGAAAGTTTTTCTATGCTTTGTAGTTCTGGTTTGGTGTGGCTTCTTTGATACTCACATTGATACATGTGTAGAAATATGCTATCTGGCATCATTGACTTGGATGTAGCAAAATATTAAGATTCAATCAGGTTTAGGATTGATGTTTTGTGTCAAGGAAATGCTACATCTCTATATATTTTTGTTGGTTAAGGCTCCTATCTGTTGGAGTAGTGCTCTTGAGGCTTGATTATGAAACTGATAGTGAAGTGCTTGGTTCTTTCTTTGAATCAGGTCACTCTAATAAATATTTAGTTTTAAAAAAAAGTTCTACTTCTTTTGATGCAAATGTTTAAACTTTAAACATTTAATGCACCCACAGGAGGTACACAAGCTGGTTTAGAATTCTAAAGTTGGAAATGAAAAGCACCAATCTTTTGGGTAGATATCTAACCTATCTTGATGATTTAGCAATGGACCTGTAATATGTGAGTTCTAAAGCTGATTTAGCAAAATTTTTAACCAGACTTCTGGTGTGAAAAATCTATAATAGGTGGAAACTAGCAATGGACCATTATTTCTTAATGCAGCTCACTTCACCCACTTGATGGAAGGATTCATAATGATTCTTTATGAAGTACAGTTCGTGGCGAAATTAGCAGTTTGCCACTCAACTTATTTCTAGTAGCTTTTGAAATTAAAATTGCTGACTTTGCAGAAAGCAAGAAATTGTAGGTATACAGTCATTTTGTTGTCAGGATTCAGAAGTATCAACATGATGAGGACACAAATTGAATTGTTAGATGCAGAGTGGTGCAACTTTAAATGTGAGTTCAATTAAGATGTTGGAAAATTGACGCCAAAATTTGTTCTTATTCTTGACATACAAGGACGGGTTAAGTTGAACCCCAGGACCCAAGTGCTTACCATTCGAGCTAAAAGCTATAGCTATTAGCCAAGGCAGCCACTTAATCCTATAAGTGCAATGGGCGGTGCCATCATCAGGTTCAAGCCTAGAGAGTAGAGACCAATTACTAGGTCAATTTCTAGGTGGCCACAAACTTGCCAGGCATTTATCTAGGGACTGCCAATATTTAACTCAACAATTCCCCTCCACCCCCCACCCCGAATTGCGTCTGTGCCAGCTCGAACCCCTTATATGCTCTGATACCAGTTGAACCCTAGGACCCAAGCGTTTACCACTTGAGTTAAAGGCTATAGCTGTTAGCCGAGGCAACCACTTAATCCTATAAGTGCAACGGGTGGCACCATCACCAAGTTCAAGCCCAGAGACCAATTATTGGGTCAATTTACGGGTGGCCACAAACCTGTCAGGCATTTATCCAGGGACTACCAATATATATATATATATATATATTATCGTAGGAATCGAGAAGCTTCGCATAGCGGCGCCTTTGGCGCGAGCATTGCCTCTCTATAACCTACGGGTCGAGCTGAACCAGACCATCGGGCCAGTCCAAGGTAAGTTCGGGTCGAAGACCTGTGCCCGTGGCCTCTCGTGTAGTTAAACGATACTTACCGCATTGTCCAGAATTCGAACACACAACCTTGGCATACCCATCACTCGAAACTCATGTGGTCGATCACTTGAGCTATCTTGAGGGGTTCAGGCACGGTCAATATTAAACCCAACAATGAAGAATTTTATATGGTTAAATGTGAGTTCAATCAAGATGTCGGAAAATTGATGCCAAAATTTGTTTTCGTTCTCAACATACAAGGATGGTTATGAAGAATTTTACATGGTTACGTGTGTTTATTGTTTATAATCTTGCTCATCCATTTCATGTGGTGCCATATTGGGTGTTGGTCACTTGTTCAACACGTCTTTCTATCTTTGCACTTACAAGATGGAGATTAGTATCTTCATACGTGGAACTTAGATGTAAATCCAATTTCTTCTTTTCTAGCATACAATCACATATAGGCTGTCTTTGCTTCATTTCATGAGTAATGGTCCTTGCCCCAGCACTAGCAGCCGTTGTCTGGGACATTGAAACTCTTGCCCTCAAAGCTGGCTTAAGACATGGCTTTGACTTTTCATTTTTCAAATATTTTTTTCTAGATGTTCTTGTTATATTGCTTGATTGCTACAAACAATTTGAGAAATCACTAAAAAGGGGAAAATGTAAAGAGTTAAAAAAAAATAAAAGGTTAGTAGGCATTTTGCTATCTGATAATTTGATTAGCTTTGAATATGTTTCAATTTGCTTTCTTTTCTAGGTGATGGCATTCGATGAGCCGATATGATTTCAGTTACGAGAGGGGGAGCAACAAACAGGAAGGGGGAATGGAAACAGAAAATGTACAGTCCTTGTGAATACTGCAGTTTGTGTTTCATATACTGAATGTGAACTATTCTTGAGCTGAATTCTGTCCGGACGCCTTCTTTTTCTTTTCTGTTTAATTTATTTTTAAACTTGAATTTCCACTGGGAAAAAATTCTGGAAGTTTCTTAAATATATATTATATGGAAAGAGAAAAAGTATGATTGCAGATTGAAATTGGAAACATGCAGTTTCATGTTGCCAGCTACTTCTAATCTGAACTGCGAGTGGAGGCTTGACTAGACAATCCTTTATTCAGCAAGCTCAATCAAAGATGCAATTCTACAAGACAAGATCCAGAAAGAGAGATTAACAAGCCTCTCATATTTGATAAGAGCACCATATATAGGTTCTACAAGACAAGATCCAAGAGTTGAGGGCAGTTTTCTGATCATTCATTTGCTGCTGTTTCTTTATTCAAAGGTACAGATATTATAGCGCAATTCTCAAAGCATCCAACCAGGGATTAAGCCATTCATGTTCTGCTCATTATGGGTTACAGCGGCAAGCTGGTTCGAAACTTCAGGATTAAACCTGGGTCCAAAAATACTGTTAAATTAATGGAGTAATTTCCACAGCCATTGGAAACAGAATCAAAAAGGAAAAGATAGGTTCAATTAAGAACTTAGTTGAGCAGTACCGTACCCTATTTGCAAGCTGCAACTGCAGTCCAAGGGCTGCAGGAAGACTTGAGACTGGGCATAGAGGTGGCAGTGTGGACTATTTTGCATTCCACCATCCCATTGGAATGATCCAAGGTGATTTTGGTTATAAATTTCATCAAGCTGTCAAATATGAAATAACAAAAAAGGGGGCATATATCCTGTAAATGAATTTGAACCAGTGGAGATTAATGGATTTCTGGGGCAACTACTTTAATACGTTCATCGTTTTCTTTCCTGGTTAAGTTCATCGTTTTTGTACAAAAATTCTAAAGTGGGATTGTAATGCACTGGTCATAATTAAGCAATGGTAAGTAGTGTACCTTCCTCTCTAAATCTTTGTTAGCTTCAATCCAGAGCCTTTCCTGTAATTGGGTGGTAGCTTTTAGTAATAAAAAACACATAAGGTTATGTTGCAGTGTAAAAGAACAAAAAAAAGGTCATGTTTAAACAAAAATATTTCAATTGATGTTATTTGAAATTCTCTCTATTGTAAATTGTCTTTCAGTTTTTTGGCCTGGGCTGTGGGCTCTCAAAAATTATTTTGTCCAAAAAGTACTTTTGTTTTTCAAATCCAATTATATTTGGAATCTCAAATTCCAAATGGCAAATAAATAGGTTAAATTACTCTATACAAAAACATAATCTAAACTTCAAAAGGGATTTAATGTTTTTCACCTAAAAATAAGGGTTTAATTTTTAAGTTAGATACCTTGGTTTGAAGATCAGCAAGCTCATCCAGCATGAACTGGGTCTGCAAAGCATGTTAAGAGTCAACCTTGGGATGTTTAAGAATCCAAATAATTAATCTTTTGCAGTAATACTCGTATGGGTCATACCTTAGTTGACCTAATCCGGTTTAGTGATGTCTCTAGTTGATGCTCAAGATGTTCGAGCTCCTTCATGTTCAGGGGGTCCAAGTGTTCACCAAGAAGTTGTCTGCAACATTTCAATGATATATTAAAACAAAACCCAAAGGCCAACAAACCAAGTTAACCTTTAGAAGATGGAACTAAGAAAAGCTTTTTGCGGAGATTAAAAATACATTACCTTTGATAGTGTTGAAGTGCCTCGTGTTTAGCTTTGAGTAACAAGTATTCTCTGTAGCTACTTTGCTGTAGTTAACATATAGAGATCAGAACAAGTAAACCAAGCAATGAGTCATCAAAACAAAGATACCGTAGTTGGAACAAACTGCAAATGTGAAGAATTAATTAAGAGCATCAAGCAGTGAACGATAAAGAACATTACACGCCCGGCTGGAAACCTCTTGAATCATACTGGTTTACTGAACCTCAAAGGCCACGTTAAGGTGAACAATAACAGGTGCTTTAAGAGATGAATAAGTAGTACCTCAATCTCTCTGGATGTTCCATTAAATTCCTTTGTAGCATAACTGCATGCTTGGTACCTTTCTAGTGTTTTGAGCATGCTGGGGATCAAGTCAGTGTAAAAAAAAAAAAAATTAGTTAGCTGATTTCAAAAGAATATAAAAAATGAAACAAGCCATGTCATATTGTCACATATGACTAGAATGTTTCGTTGATCTAAATATCAAGATTGCAACAATCAATAATCGAAGAATATCTATGTATACACATTTTTTACTAGGATCAATGAATATTTTAATGGATTACATTGCCATGAATTGTCAAAAGGCCCTCTCTCGAGTTCATATATAAATATGCATCCAATTATGAATTGATGCAGATTCAAAAATACCTCTGTCAACGATCTAAAATCCATAATTAGCAAGGAAATCGGGAGAGGTTATATAATAGATTTAAAATTTCATTATTAATTAGAAAGTTATTAATAATCCTTTGAGTGCTCTCCTATTTAAGCATGTGCATTTACTTATTATAAGAGAAATAATCTGCAAGGGGCACAAGACTTTTTTGAGTATAAGGAAGATGCTGAGATATTCCCTATTAAACGATGATTAAACGGACGTCCATACACCACTGGGAAATCAACATCAATTTCTTCTTTGTTTTTTTTTTTTTTTTTTGCTCCGTGCATTAATTTCTTCACATGTAAAGGCTAATAATGATGAATCTACACTTCTCTAGATGCTGCAGCTTCTTCATCGATCAACAGGCCCTATGCATGAGAAATGGAGAATCATTTGATGAAGTCATCATTATGTGTGAAGTTAGAGAACAGATCCCTGAAAAATGCATTTAACTATACATTAAGCCCAAATAGAACAATTAATATTGCTGGTATAGCAGAAAGTTATGTAGGTAAATGAGCTTTTTCAGGTCGAGGAGATGATTGTCCGAAGGTAACCTTCAGTGGCCGTGCATTGGAAAGTCCCTGCAGATCGCCCCATATATACAGAACAGAAGTGTAAACGAGTAATCAGTACTTGAAACAAGTTTTACAAGTCCTCAGGTTCCAGCGGCAGACAGAACACTATATTCTTGCTTGTATATATATATATATGATGGCCCCATCTCTAAATTTGTATATGGAACGAGACAAACTCGTTGAAGATCAGTTAACAATCTACACTTTCAAGCAAACTTGTACAAGAAAAATAAAACCCTAGAATTTGCCAGCTTAAAGGATTAAAAATTGGAGAATGTCGAGATACGCAAGTAATTCAATCTTTGATAGGATGAGCAGACGAAGCCAAACCATGCCCATATGAGAAAGTTAAAAGAGAAACACGTGCACATAATCATAAATGCAAGGGTAAACCTCAAGTAATTAGAACGATAATTATTTGGGAGTCCAGATGGAAACAAAAGCTCAAGCCTGCTCAGATACAGAAAAAAAAAATTAAGGAAAAAGAAAAAGAGCCACCAAGAAGAAGGATCGCATAGATCACACGAGAGAGAGAGAGTGTACTTGTTGGTGCTGCAGAACTCATAGAGCTTGCCACGATTTGAGAAGATGATGAGAGCGATCTCAGCATCGCAGAGAACGGAGAGCTCGTAAGCTTTCTTGAGGAGTCCATTCCGTCTCTTCGCAAACGTCACCTGCCTGTTTATCTTGTTCTCTATCCGCTTAAGCTCTACCCTTCCCCTTCCCATCTCCTTTTGTAACCTTAACTATATAGAAATCTCTCTCTCTCTCTCTCTATATATATATATATATATGTATATACCTACTCTTTCTAAATTTATTCACCTTCTTCTCTTAGCTACCAGTTGATCTCCTTATCTTCCTGAGTCGACCGTGGGCAAGGTAACCAAAAGGGTGAAAGAAAAACTGCAAACTCTAGACACAGACAAAGAGACACAGGAATTCAATATATATAGAGAGAGGAAGAGTTCCGAATTCGGCTCTCTTCTTTCTTTGGATTCTGTGTTTTAACCTAAGGATCACAATCTGCACCTTCCCATCATCAGAGACGAAAGAGTTAGGGTTAACGATGCTCCCACCTTTTCCTTTCTTTCATGTTTTCAACTATGTACTTAGAGATGCTATTTTCCACTTTCATTTACTGCGCGTGATTGCCACAGCGTGGCATATTGGGGATATCTTACAGCCGGATGGTTCGGTTTGGAAGGTTGGGTAGACGCGATCCCTTGGGGAGTGGTGATTTTCGGTCCATTCTTTGGCCTTTGCATTACATTCACTCGCAGTTTATACGAAGATGGATCAGACCCAGTCGAGTTCTGCTGTACATGTATTCATGAGTTATGAATATATATATATATATATACCTCATGATCTCACCTTTGTTTTGTTTCTTTTCAATTCCTGAGAATGATTTTGCTTTTTCTTATTCCATGATTGTGTGCAAGATATTCTACAGTAGACATGCAATCCTCTACAGAGAATTAAAAAAAAGTAAGTTTAATTACACAAAGGATTATATGTAATAATAAATTAAGTTGAAGTAATTATCGATCGCTGTCCTTGTTAATTACTTAGCCTTAGGGTTGGTTGCATGGCAGCACCAAGCAAGTGCTCTGAGGAAGAAACATGGTGAGCAAATTGCATTTTATATATATATATATATTGATTATTATTGGAGAGATTATTCTTTTTGGGTGAACGAATTCTAAGAGAGAATCTAACCAATTTAGATTGAATAATAATGGAGAAAATGCTTAGACTTAATTACAAATGAACACGTAATCGTAAGTATTGATACATATGCATGTAGGATAATTATGGGAGGGTATATACTGATGACATCAACAAATTAATTAACACTAAATATATTTAGAAGAAACAATTAGTTTCAAAGTTTATTGTATTGGTGTATCTCGATACGACATGGGCATTGGATTTGACAGCGTAACAAAGTTGAATCAGCTAACATATATAGTTGATTAGTTATTAGTTATCTAACTGTAACTGAATCACGCTGATGAACTGAAACGCCATGCGATTGGTTGGCATCGAATGAAATGAAAGGTGAGAGAGAGAGAGAGATACCGATGCATCCGACTTTGCAATTCGATCCCTCGCAACACCGACGCCATTGATGATAGCTAGCAAGCTGCACGCTTTCGGGAGCAGCAAGCAATTATTGTGCTTCCTAGTCGGATCGGAAACCCACCCGTAAACACACACACACACACACACATACACCGAGTTTGTATATATTCCATTCAAATCAGTCAGTCTACGTCCATCACTGTCGTCTTTCTTTATTACGGCGCACCTCATCTCACACCGGGTTTCAACTGTATCCGTCGTGTTCTTGCCGGACTCTCTCTCGGACCCTTCTATTTTCTTCAATTTCACTGCACATCGGAGTAAACATGGGATCATAATTTTCTCGTATGCCCACAGCTTTTTCTTCCCGATTGATGTAATTACAGTTCCTGTCTCGCCTGGCTCTGCCAATCCTATATATATTATTATATGTATTCTGGAGCAATAATAATGTTTCGTTAGTACGCCATTGGTGTCAACTCATCCATGCTAGCTAATTATTAAGTTGAGAATCATAAAAGTTCATGGAAAGAAAATGGCCAACAAGAAAAAGAAAAACAGGGGATATTATTTCTCAAGAATGATTAAAATCGAACTATAAATTAAATTACGAACAAGAAATTCAACGATCCATCTTTCTCAGAAATTATTAAACCTAAAATCCCCTCGAGTTTCCCACCAGTCGGGCGAGTTCTCGAAATATACAAGATGCCTTGCATGGATCAGAACATGCATCAATCCACACGTATTCCGGCAGGGCGCTTCGTTATGTTCCCAGTGCCTACTAATACTGTCAGTTCGAGCACTGCACCAATTTTCGAAGATTATATTGTCAACTCTCGGCCAAAACAAAACAACAACAAAAAAAAAGACGCGTGTCGGGCTCTCATTCAGGGAGAGCTGCAGTTCCTGCAGGGGGTAGGCGCAGACGTACGGTAGGAGAAGGCGAGTCGTGGGTTCATGGTCATTACTGTTACTGCCTCGATGCCATCTTGTTACGAAATTCAATTGAAGAGAAATCACACTTGAATCATTAATCACATTGAACATAAAATTTTAAGTAAAAAACTTAAATTAAAAAAAAATTATAGACAAAAAAAAATATTATTAAATAAATATTATTATTACAAAAATGATATTATCACTATCAAAATATTACTAATATAATATTGTTGTAACTAATTTCATAGTACTTAACACTTATTTATTAATTTAAAATGATCTATAGATATAGACATAAAATCTGATCAAAAAATAATTTATAAAGATATTGCTCTATATATAAGATAAATCCTAGTTAAAATTGAATTTGACAATGTATTAATAACAGTCAAATTCAAAGTTATAATTATCTCAAATTATGAGTTCTTATGTCAGTTAAATTTGAATTCCAGGTTGCAATTATAATAAACTATACCTTGACATGAAATTCAAATACAGAATTATTTATAATTTTTTTTCCAACAAAATTATGAAGAATTAATCTCCTGACGAATACCAACAAAATCTGCACCATAGAGAATACTAACCAAATCCACACAAAGTTTCACTATAGGGAATACTAACCAAATTCACACACAGTTTATTATAGTAGATATTTTCAGCTACACTTAAAACATATGCAACAAGATCAGACTTAACATATCTTTACTAAACTTAATGACTCAATATTTAGTAATGTGCATCCTCCTTGATGACTCTACTTTCATCTAAATCCATTCGTCCAAAATTGCATACATCTTAACTTGTCATAGTGAGAACTAAATATTTCGATTTAATAATGGAATATTATACTTCAAGGTAGCCAACACGAATATCAAATAACCTCAATTAATGTCAAATTAATTATCGATAAATAAAATTTCAATAGAAAACAAACTAAAATGCCACTGAATAGTAAATCTAGGCAAAAACATATATGGATCTGGGCTGGTGGATCTGTTGGATCTAAAGTGAGGCAATGGGTCGAGTTGAACCAATTCTAGACCGAATCTAGGTGTCCTTGGAAGCTTGAACCTTCGTTAATGGCTAACAAAGGTTGGATTGATCGACTGGCTATTGCGGATACAAGAGACAATGTTCAACGATGGTGATGCTTCTGACGGCGAGAACGATGGCCAAAAGCAACGACAACAAGTGGAGAAAGGTGGCCAACCGAGAAGAAAGACCAAAGCAATAACAAAGTTGGCTAGCCGAACAAGAACTAGAGGTGGCTGATAGAGAGACTACGGTTGGTCAGCCAAGTAAGAACCTTATGCAACCGATGGACAACGGTAGAGGCAGAAGATGGCAACTGCTAGGAACCTTAGCCAAAATATGGTGTAGATTTTGCAGATTCAATGACTGAAATTAGCCAAACGTTGATAGTTTGATTCAATAGCTTTGATACCAGTTTGTTACAAAATTGGATAGAAAATAAACTACAATCAAACCATCAATCACACGCGTGAACACAAAATTTTATATGAAAATTTCAAATTGGAAAAAACTACGGATATAAAGAATAAAATATCATTAAGCAAATATTGTTAGTACAAAAGTGATATTGTTACTACCAAAATATCACTAAGAAAAATTACGGACATAAAGAATAAAATATCACTAAGTAAATATTATTAGTACAAAAGTGATATTGTCATTATCAAAATATCACTAAGATGATATTGCTACTAATTGCAGAGTATTGAACACCTATTTATAGATATAAGATCATCTATAGATATATGTAAAAATTATATTTTAATCAGAAAATAATTCATAAAAATATTCCTATATGAGATAAATCTTAGTTAAAATCGAATTTGACAATATCCTAATCACAATAAAAAACACTTACAGAAAAAAAAAATTACAGTCAAATTTAAAATTATAATCACGATCAAATTAGGAGTTAAATTTAAATTTCGGATCACAATTATAACACATCTAGCTATCGTAGGTTTGAACACTTGTCAATATATCACCGGCGAAAGATTGGCCACATGATTCCTCGTTTTGAAAGTGTGATCTTACGTGGTTCACACGAATTAGGAGTTCAATTTAGTTGCTGCTTGAATTGCGCATACATATGAAAGCACTAAAATTTACAATAATCGTAAGATAGGAAAGGCTAAATCATGTTGATTATTATATAAGAAGCAGTTGGCAATCGAATTCTGTCTTACATATCCCCATGGAACCACCAAAAGAGAAAAAAAAAAACACCTTTAAAAACTATAAGTTTGCAAGAGCAAACAGGAGATATGCTTTTGCATGGCATGAAGAAGATCAATTCTGAGCAAGGTTAGAGCAGTCAGGACAGTTAAAACGGCCTTTGGCTTTACAACCCGTGCAGCCACTGGATTTTATGTTTGATCTGGCCCTGTATGTTTGAGCAAGGTCACCAACAGCAACGAAGTCCAACGGTCCGCCTTGTTTAAGGAATCCTGCTCCTTTACATTTTGAGCATGCTATCATCCTCAGATCGCCGCATCTTTTGCACATTCCTAGAGAGCTGCGTTTTCAGCAAGAACATGCATGCTTATCAGCCGCAATGCAGGCCCTCATATCATCCAACTACTCTTATATCAGACACCAAATCGAAAACATTCTTAAAAAGCTCATTTTTGACAAAGCTAACATTGCCAGATCGATGATGGTCGTCTAAGATAGTTTCAGCATGACAATTTGCAAGACAGAATAAGAAGCAGAGGAGCATGGAGAGAACATGTCTTGGTTCAATCCTACAATTGCAGGAAACCCCTTTCACACGCTCAAGAGCTTTAGGCTTCTTTGTTATTTAGGAGGTGATTCTTTGTGTTTGCAGAACAGCTGTGCACAGATTTTTATCTGGAAATCCCTAATCTCTTAAGGAATAGAACGTGTAAGCTGAAGCTCAGAAGCAGTAACAAACAGATTCGATTGGAAATTAGAGACTGGGTTCATGATACATCGAAATGTAGCACAACAGCTTTGGGGTATTTTCAACCCTTCTTGATTAATTACATACACCACGAGTTTCTACTTGTGACTATACCGAACATCCGAACTGTCGGCTGTGACTGCTGGCAGAGCGAGCAATTTAATTGATTCCATAAGAAAGACCAGGAAATGAAAATGCAAGATCAATGGGGTCTGGTAAAAGCTGAATTGAATGAAAACGAACAGAAGCCAGAAACAACAATGGAGGAGGAGGAGCAGGAGGGTTACCTTCTCTGGGAAGCAGAAATGAGGGCGTCGATTCTTGGGGCAGAAATAGTGGCGCAAAGGAGCAGAGCGCCCACGCCATAGCCCGCCAGTTCGTTTGCAGTTATGTGTTCAAACATGTCCGGTTCCTCCCACGCTAATCTCTGTCCCTCTCTCTCTGTGGAACTCGACGAGCAAAGCAATGGCCGATCTTCACGGTTGGGTATATCCTTACCTTATCAGAATCTATCAATTACAGTGGATCGTATCGGCCACCTAGATATTTTCCTGATGCACAGATAAGAACAAACGTCAATCTGGGCCCAAACATGATGGACCCTTCAAATTTGGGCCCAGGTCCTTCTTAATTCCCAGTAGGCTTTCCTATTACTCTGGTGGCAAACCCATTTTACGAGCGAAAAACGCAGAAGCTCCGAAGACATAATTATTAAGGCAGAGACAGATTGAAGCTGACCGAATTTGGAAAAGGTTAATTTATTGTTCTCCGGATCGAACTTAATCGATACTATGTTGTTATATGCTACAACCATATGAAGTATTACAATAGGCCAAATGTCATCAAAATGAGAAATATCTAAGCCTCTTCATGAGTCCTCCATGCTTCGTCTTGGATAGCCATCTGATCTAATAGTTAGAAAATGTTGTATCCTCCGGCGTAGAACGTATTTGCATTGTCTCCACAGGAATAAGCAGTTGCTTGACTTTGGGTTAATGCTACGCTGTTGCGGTCTCCTGCCGCCGAGGCCGTGGCGTCCACGTATGCATCATCAGCGTTCCAGTTCCACAAGTCACTCCATAAGTCATCTTCCATGGCGACGGCGGCGTCTGACCAGCTGGATGCGAACTCATCCAAAGCGGGGTACATGAAATTGGCTTCTGCCTCGTTGTTCACCAGTACTGAATTGGGTGAGACCTTGTCCGTGTCGTTCTCTTGTTGCTGCAGCTGTTTCTGCCGAAGAATTTGATCAGTTTTTCGTCTTTCTTGCCTTCGGGAGGGTCTGATTGCTTTCTTCTTGAAATGGGTTCTCCAGTAGTTCTTGATCTCATTGTCTGTTCTTCCAGGCAAGTATCGAGCAATAGTGGACCATCTATATTGGCGTATAAGAAAGCAAGAATGAGTGTATAAGAATGGATCAGAAAATTAAATTAATTAAACTTCATCTATCTATATATATATAGTCACACAAATATAATAGAAAATCAGACAGCGGAAGCATTACTTGTTACCCCACAGGGCATGGAGTTCAATGATGATGCCTTCCTCTTGAGGTGTCATCTGCCCTTTCTTGAGACCAGGCCTAAGATAATTCACCCACCTTAGCCTGCAACTCTTGCCACTCCTATTTAGTCCTAAAAAACCAAAAATTCACAAATTAAAAAAAGGTCCTTAATTAGATAACAAGATATATAAAGCATATATATTTTGTATCACAAAAGAAAATTAAGCTTTAATGATCTCAAGGAAGGTTAAAACCTTCTCCAAACGTCACGGGTTCTCTTCCAAAACTTATATGCATATTAAAAAAAAAAAATACCTGCAGACCTAGCCACAGAGCTCCACCTTCCTTCTCCATGCAAGCTAACATATTCAGAAAGCAACTTATCCTCCTCAGGCGTCCAAGGCCCCTTCCTCCGCCCTTGTCCTGCAGCGACTCCCCAACCCATCATCAACCCAACCATTCTCACTTATGGACTACTTTTAGTACTATGTTTTATCTTTGATGTGAGCTACACCGTTACACACAAACTTCAACAAGCCTTTCATTTGCTTATATATTACTCCTCAGTACTAGAACAATCACCACATCCTGTCCCTTTTCAACACCCTGGCAATCTCACTAACCCGAAATCTTTTAAACAAATCCAGTACTTGTGCCTCTTTATCACAACATCGATCCCTCCACCCCATAGTTTTCTTCCAAGTGTTCTATATACCTCATTATTCCGGGAATTTAGCGGGAATTCATTGACCTTAATTACAAGTTAACGTCAGGGTCAATCTTCCAACATCAAGATTCGGTAGAAAACTTGAGATTATAAGATTGAAGAGAGCGCCATCTTCGACTCAGCCGGAAAACTTAAAGATAGCTAGTGGCTGGTTGATGTTCCCTGGAAAATGGCTTCTGCTCCAATCGTTATGCAACACTTGTTGATTTACGCAATCCAAGGCTGCATGCTTTGGTAATTGTTTATTACAACTCTCCTATGGCTGAAAGGCCATGAAGTAGCTTCGGGATGCCAATTCGAGTAATGGAGTATTAAAATATTGCGAGGAGAGACACTATGGTGAGTCACCCTGTGGACACCTGGCCTTGTAACACAGTAGCCATGGCATATTTGGAAGGAATTGAACGCTGGGGCATTGTATTATTGGCGAAACCCATTAGTTTATTAGCGCAATGGGATGTCTAGCTAGGTAGCGATGTTTGCACGAACCACTTCGTAATAACAAGCTTTTGGAAGATTGCAAGTGAGCTTGAAGATCTTTTGGAGTGGCAAATCGCAAGAAAAGGCTGATTTGATAGTTAAAAAGAGGTGAGATGTTGAAAAGATTATGCTTTATGGGTCGGCTTCCAGTTCCCCTTCAAAGTGAACTATTTGCAAGGAAATATTTAAAGACGTGGCGGGCAGCTTTTACAATCCAATCTTACTGGATTTAAGAGCTTGAACCACCTAATTAATTAATAAATCTTCTTCTAGCTATATATGTCTGTATACAGAAGAACGAACACAGGATATTATTATTTGGTGAGGCTTCTAGATGCATCTATAATTCTATATGCAAAAGAAACTGTGGTACCAACTTGTTCGTTCTTCTGACCAAGTTCTTTTAACTGTTGTGTACTTATGTCCAATATTGGAAAATGGATGATGAGTTCATAAACTTTTTAATTACAATTTTTATTAAAGTAATGTGACAGTCACACCAAACAAAAGCATAATGTGAGATTAAGATAAAAAAAATAATTCTTTCGTTTAATTGTCAAAATATTTCTGTCATAGAATATTATTGTTATTCAAAATTATATAAATATAGCATTTTTATTTTATTAAAAACATAACGTTTTAAAAATGAATTTATACAAAAATTTCATACAAATTATGTGACTTTCTTACATTTTTGAACAAAAATTATTAAAAAAATATATAATTTAAAAAATTCCTGAGACTTTTTCTGGCAATTAATGGTGGCAGTTAAGTGGTATTTTCATTCCTGACGTTGTCAACAACGTGTTTTAATGGGTCAACTATGGTCAAACTAAATCAATTCCTTCTTCCATCTTCTGTTTCAGCTTATATAATACAATATAATAATAATTGAGCAATCAGCTTCTTCCAAGTGTACATAGAAATGGATAAAGGTGGGGGATATTGATGTAATATTGCATAGTTAGGATGGCAGTCCCTCCAGTCCAAGAAAGAAACAGAAAGGGATGTCACCACTATAAAATATATATATATTTTTATAATAATTAGTCTTAAGTGTAATAATTTTAACCACTGAATAAAATACTAATACAATATTGTATCTGAATAATCTAATCAGTAACGCATGCATCATGATGCGATTAATTAGTGATATCATCTGAACAAAATTATAATAAATATTTTCCTTGATTTCAGCCTACTACTCTTTCTGTTTTTTTTTTTTTTTTTTAATTAAAATGGGTTTACACTGATGAGAAGTGGTTGGTTTGTGCCATTATTGGATTTTTATTAAAAACAATAAAGATTTAGAGTAACATGTACCTGATGTCTCATCTTCTGCTACAGTAAACTAATATCCTCCTCGTTTTGAAATAAAGGCCAAAAAGCTATGTTTTGGATATTTGAAGTTTCGTTCTGGGCCTAAACACAGGCCTGGAGGTTCTGAATATGGATCCATTCTATAACTAATACGGACCTTTTAATGAGCAAGACCAAGTGTACCGCAGCCTGGCCCACAAATTTCTTTAAGAATAAATTAATGATCTATCGATCCCTTTTTAACTAATTGTGACTTGTGAGTGAGAACTCATCGATTGAGTCATTTTCTAATATTTCATTATATAATAATTAGCGGCCAACTTCACAAGATTTCAAGGGGAAAGGGCCACATTGGAATGTCTGCACGGTTGAATTTGAGGCCGAGAATTGCTTCCACAGCCTCTAGTGCCTGCCCTTTTCACAATGCTAGCTGTGGCCGAAAGTGCTGACCGATTCTCTCTCTCTACAGCCTCTAGTGCCTGTCCTTTTCACAATGCTACTGTGGCCGAAAATGCTGACCGATTCTCTCTCTCTCTCTCTCTCTCAACGTCAAGTGGTGGGTGAGAGGGATTGCACTTTCCCAAGGGACAATGAACTTGGAAACTAAATTTAAGCCCATCGGTATCGCGAGAGAGCAAAAATGACAAAAGCTTCAGGCTCAAAAATGGCGAAGCTGACAACTTTTCTGGGGCTATCTGATTGGATCCCTGTGAAGAAAATCCAAGCTTAATAGGCAAAGTTGAGTAAACATTTAGATGCCATTTGAGAGGTGCGAGTGAGCTTCTCTCGTTGCCCCTGTTGTTGGCTTCCTTTTGTTTGCTTCAGTTTCAGATAATTTGTTAATTAATTTTGTCACACGATGATCCCTGATAATTCAAAATCAAATAAGAAAGTGAAAATTCCAAGTGAAGAAGGAAACGTTTCATTAATTTGTCGTAGTTTGTGGTCTGGACATGTTGCATACTTCCAAGTGCTAGCTTAGTCTTGAGCCGGAGCCTCCATTGGCTCCGCTTTTTTATGAATTAGTTGGATCTCGATTCTCTTATAAATAAGGCGAGCTACCTCCTCGGACACAGGCCTTAATTTTCCTGCAAAATCCGGCAGCCCAGAATGGGTTCTTCATGTCCCTCAACGAAGCCTGACGTGACTCTCTCCTTGGCTTTATCTAATCCTTCCCCTACCGTTGATGCCTTGAAGCCAGAAGAAAGAGGCGTCAAGCTAATCCAACTCCTGCTAACATGCGCCAACCACGCTTCCTCCGGCGACCTCCACCACGCCGACGCTTGCCTCCAGCAAATTTCCCAGCTCGCCTCCGTCTCTGGAGACTCCATGCAGCGCCTCGCCGCTCGCTTTGCCGCCGCACTGGCGGTCCGCCTGGTAAAGCGTTGGCCCGGCCTGTACAAGGCTCTCAGCCATTAGTCTGGCCCAAGAAGCCTTGATTTGGACCGGGCTCGATCCATCTTTGCCCGGGCCTTCCCTTACTTCGGCTTTGCTAATGCCATCATAACTCGAACCTTGATCCACTCCATGGCCGAGGAGCGTGTCATCCACGTCATCGATCTAGGCTCCGGGGACCCGAAGCTGTGGGTCCCATTTATCGGGAACTTGGGAAATTTGCCACAAGGGCCTCCAAATTTGAAAATTACTTAGTGTTAGTGCCAACAAAGCTGTATTAGAGAAGCACGGGAGAAAGCTTGGAAAAAAAGGCTGAAAGTTTAAACATGCCATTTCAATACAACCCCGTTAATGTCAAACTAAGTGAGCTAACTATGGACAATGCTTGAGGTTAGATCAGGTCAAGCTATAGCTTTAGCATTAGTGTTAAGTCTTTATGTCTTATTAGTTGAGAATGATCGGGTTAATGCTCATTTTAAGGTTAATAAGAAAGATAATGACATCAAAAATTGTAAACAAACGAATGAATTCTTGGCAATGCTACGGTTCATGTCTCCTAAGATTGTATTTTTAGTAAAACAAGAATCAGATCATAATTTGAATCATTTAATAGACTGATTTATTGAAAGTCTACACTATTATAATGCGGCATTTGATTCTATAAACGTCACTTTTGAATAAACTTTGTGTGTAGAACGAATTGCTTTAGAAGAAATGTTTGGGAAGAATATTGAAAATATTGTGGCATGCAAAGAGCTAGAGAGAAAAAAGAGACATGAAATGTTTACAAAGTGGATAATTAGATTTGCTCAAATAAAGTTTAAACCGGTACGAATATAACTTGACATTATTGAGGATGCAAAAGGATGTTGGAAGCATATGAGCCAAAAGATTACATAATAGTTAACCAGCGAACGAGTCTAATGATATGTTGGCATGATTGACCTCTTTATTTTGTATCTTGTATCTGCACGAACTTGTTTCAATTAAAACTTTATAACAACTAAAATAATATACACATATATGTTGCTTACTTAAATAAATCATAAATATTGGACATGCAATTGTCCATTTTAAGTTAAGAATGTTCCTGTTATAAATAGGGACCCGTGTCAACTCCAACTAAATAGTCAAAATATATATATACTAAACAGTAATATATATATATATATATATATAAATGTATAAAAGTCCAGGCACAGCCTAGTCTTAGGCCTCTCTTTACATTCGCCCCTAGTTATAAAGTAAATATGTTACCACTCTATTTATTAAATATTTATAAAAAAAAAACTTGTTTAAACTATCATTTTGTACACACTTAATTCCAATAGTGTATGAACTATTACAAATACTTTTATTAAATGAATTGTTAAAAAGTTAGGTTAGAGAAGATATGGTGGTGAGTATTCTTGCTTAATTGTCACCTGAATTACTTGGATTTGATCCATTTACAATTACCTTAACATTAAATTGTTGTAGCATAAGGTGTGAATGGCCCAATTCATAAAGTATGGGAATGTAATTAAGCTAAAAAAAAGTTTAGGGATTAAATTGACAAATCGCAAAAAAGTTTAGGGACCAAATTTAGCTTTTATTCTTTATTTTTTTTTTTCATTTTCTAACTTTTAAGAAGAATTGAAAAAATCTCTTTCATGAGAGTTAAAATGTTTTTGTTAACTAATTTGGACAACATTAAATGTAAATATTATACTATTAATTCAATTAAATTCATGTAATATTTGGTTGTAAATTATAGGGCTTATTCATTATTTTGTTAGTCAATTATAATATTAATTTGTTGGGATAATCTCTTATGATATCATTCATTGGGTAAACAGCTTTTATACGATTCAATTTTGATACCACCTGAAGTGATATAGAATAAATCAAACAAAAGAATAAATTTTGGTAATTTTGACATCATTAAATTTAAAAAGAGATAGTTAGTATATATGGTTCAACAAATTAATTACTTACACAGGCGAATGAAGAACAAAATTTATTATGTAATCAGTAGATTTAAAATTACTTACTTAGGATGGAAGAAAAAGTTCATCAATTGTTCATTCCAAATCATACAACGAACAATTTGCAAGGGCTCAAATCAACTGTCATTTTATTGTTGTTCTAAACTCATAATAAACAGTAAAACAATAACACGATGGTACATTCACCAATCTGCAGAACCCAACACGGATCATAAAAATAGATCTGATCAGCACATAAACAAATTATAAAAGAAAAAATGCAAATGCCATTAATGCCTGACTACTGCTTAACCATATAACTATGGGGAAACTATAGAGCGAGGCAGTCAATGTTACTCAAAAACTTCTCATTTGGCAGAGCCGTTGGGCAGTTTCCCTGCCTGCGATGGGTTCAGCTCATCCCAAGCTTCAATCCACGTGACCATGGCATCCGCCAGCTTCACAAAGTAATCATCCACCTTCCCAAGCTTTTCCTTCACCTGCTTCGACAGCTCCACGTAGCATTGCTGCACTGTGGTGCAGTCCTTTGGAAGGTTCACTGCCTGGAAGAATGGGATTATGTCTTCTTGCCAGAATATGCCTTTGTACTCTTTCCTCAGGTTCACAAAGGGGTTGCTGGCTTTGCTGTGCCAAATGTAGGGCAGCCCCGTCTTCACTCCCAGTCCCAGATGATCGCATATCACCTGAAACCCGAGGATCAAAGAACACTTCGCTTGAAAACTGACTAACAAAATCAATCAGATGGGTTCTAAATGGGTGTCAAAGAAAGAGACAGAAAGGTACCTTGATGCACCAGCCGGCCCACATATCGTCGTAGCGCCCAATTGGCTGGCCATCCCCCATGAGGCCAAAGTACATGGCAGGGCCGATGAGGTGGCGGTCGAATGCCAGATTCATGCCACACATGGGGAAGAGGGTGCCCTTTGGTATTGTCAAGACCGCATCCACATACCTGGGAAGGGAAAACGCGACATCATGCACGAAATTTTGGTATTGGTATGTGAAAGGAAAACATAAACATATTGTAAGTTGAATGGGTTGGCACAGAAAGAAAAAAACCTGGTGTTTCTCTCGAGAGGCTTCACAAGCTGGGTTGGCGCGTCGTAGTCAGGGATGTTGAGCCAGAGGCCGTGAGAAACAGCAGTTGGGACGCCCTCGCGCAGGCTAAAAGGGTAGCCGCGCACAAAATCTGCACCCTCTCGGAAGGGATCATAGAGGGTATTGAAGAATGTGGGAGTTGATGGGCAGAGAAGGTTCTTTATGTGCTGTTCCAGGGCGTTGATGTCTTTGCCAGAGGGGTCTTTGGCAACCTAAGCATCATCAATACACATGGTAAATTCAACTCCCAAATGAAAATCATTGGTAAAAACACAAAAACAAGTAACATGATTAGACGATGGTAAATTGTCTAAAAGTGAAGCTCAATACAAAAGCCTAAGCAATAAGATTTGAAATCCTTCACATTCTACAGCTGTGAATCTCATTGTTATTAATCAGTAAACAAAGAATAAGAAGGCATGGTTCCCCACACATGTTGCCTAAAAAGTACTAAAAAATGGCTTCCCAGCAGAAGTAATTGAGTAAAGAGAAGTGATGGAACAGAGATCAAAGAGATACTTAAAATAATCCAAACTGCAAGATCTCTCACTAGTAGCTTTATTCAAATTACATAACCAGCTGTGCTTATTGGATTCCAATCCATTTGTCAGTTTCAATAACTGCTTGAAACAACAAGTACTTTTAAATTAAACGTGGAGAAGTTGAATTATTCACATTAAACAGTAAGCCTTGAACCAAGCAAAAAATGTTGAGAAAACAATGCAGATCAAATAGACGCAGAAAATGCAAAGGAAAAAGGGATTAAAAGTTAACAGATCAAACAGGCAAAGCGGGCAGATCTACAAGATCGAAACGGAAAAAAGCACCAAGAACAACATAAGTATGCATAAGTAACTTTGTGTACATATATATATGTGTGTGTGCATGTACCCATGCAAGACGGCGTATAAATCAAGATCCGAAGTTGATGAACAGGAAAAACAAGAACCCAGCTGGAAACAGAGGACTCACAAAGCAGTCGTCGTCGATGGTGTAGACGTACTTCTTCTTGGACACCATGTAGCCGAAGCAGCGGCAGGCAGAGTCCTTGAAGGAAATGCAAGAAGCCCTAGGGCCCAAAATCTTGTTAATGTCGTTACGATTGTAGAGCTCATAATCGAAGCCATCGGGGACCTTGATGGTCTTGGAAGGGTCGCCGTCTTGAACGATGATCAGATGGTAAGGCTGGAAGAAAGGCCGCCACATCTCCAGAAAATCGAGGTTTCGGATTGTGGGTATGACGATGTCGAGCTCATCCTTGAGAAGAGGAGTTGAAGACGCCATTGCAGAGGAACTGGATGAAGAACCAAGGAAGAGAGCGTGGATAAATATATAATGGAGATGGAGATGGGAGATGGGTAGAATTAAAGAAAGAAGAATGCGTTGGTTTGAATTGATAAGAGAGAGGGAGTATTTATTTAATTATTTATACGGGAAAGGGAGAATACATACGGTGGAGGACTTGTTCGTGGCCCGCTGTATCTGGGTTGCGGCTTGCTTTGCTTTTGCTTTTTCTTTCCCTATTTATTTGGGTCGCCTTTGATTTTCGTGGTTTGTTCTTCTAAGATGTGGGCTTTTGTCTTTTCAACTATTATTATTATTATTATTATTATTATTATTAATTGCAGCAGCATATTCTTGGTTTGTTCCAAACTGTTGGGGTTTCTTTGCTTGAATAAACCAAATATTAATAACAGACACGTCGCCCAAACTTTATTACCATTAATTAACGTGTCTTTCTTCTTGCTCTTCTTCCATCGCCGACACTAATAACAGAAACTGCACTTAATTACATTTTCTATTAACATTATAGAACTCACTTTTAATGCTTGGGAACGTGTTTGGCAGTTTCTCACACAAAAGAGTTATTGGTGCTCGATCTGTTTTATGCTTTGAATGTGATCATAATAAGAAGCATGCATGTTAGGCTGGCTTGCACCTTTCTTCGGTTGACACCCACACCCAATTCTTCGTATGTGTCATCGTTGCATGATTAATTGGTGAAATTAAGCATTCCTTCACCGTTGATTTGTTTTTGGGAAGTTCCACTTTCATTCGTCGGGGTTGGACTTGGCCTGTTATAAAGCATTTTTTCCCTTTTTATATTTGATCTTGCGCCGCGTTTGTTTACTACTTAGATCGTCGACTTGAATGGGAATGGCTCCAGCAGTGCATCAGTTTAGTGAAAGCCCGAATGGTATTTGCCTCCCTCCCTCTCTCCTCATAATGGGCTTCCAACTTTGGGTCCAACTTTTTGGGCTCTTATCGTTAGATTCAATGCATTGGGCTTTCCCTTTAAAGAGTTGGTGGGCTGGAACCCGCACCATCAAGCAATCAAATAACCATTTCCTCCCTCCCCCCCCCCAAATAAGGTGTTTCTACAATTTAAATACTTAAGTTGGAGATGGAAGTTGGCCAAAATTAAAAATCTCGATTTCACTAAAAAGGGAAAGAAAAAACTCTGAATCTGTTGAGCCAATTGTTTGTACATCTGTGCTTGTCTGCTATACTCATGTTCTGTATGGAATGAAGGTCCGTTCCGTTAGGAACTCGAAACCCTAATGCGCAACCCATTTGGTGCTTGAACTCTCGGAAATTTCATTAGCTTATCTCCCCCGATCTCTTCCCATCTGCAACATTTCAACAAAAATGAGCCAAAATTCATGCACGACTGTCTAAATGGGTTTTTTTTTTGTTTTGTTTTGTTATGGCCTTTTACCTGTATCTAGTTACAAAATAATGAAGGAAAGTAGAAACCTCTGCAATTCCAAGTTCTTTGCCCGGACAATGCCTGGTCCCTCCTCCAAATATAAAGAAATAGTTCTGAGATTCTGGGCTCTTGTCCTGCATTTCACCATATCCTTCAAGATTAGTCGCACTATATGTATATGTATGTAACGCTACGCTCAGTACACTAGTCTGTTAAGGAGACGTATTGGTCATAGGTATACAACCAATACAATACGAGATGGGGTCATAAAAAACCATATCACCAAGAGTAAACAAGGACACAAATGGTGGAAGTATAATTACCATCCATCTCCATGGATTGAAGGTCAAGGGATCGGGATACAGGCACGAGTCGTAATTGATCTCCCTCGTGTAGACATATATTCTCCACCCCTTGGGAATAATGAAACCTGGAGAAGAACAGAGAGGATTTGCTGTGATTATACATTTCTTAAATGACTTGTAAAACCCGTCTGGCCCAGCAGGGCCAATACTGAAAATCCGATCATGTCAATCATATAAACCTCATGCTGCAATAATAAATCAAAAGCGACCTCCCTTTCGTGTTAAAAATCATTTCAATTATTCACTTTACGAGAGTGGGTCAGTGATAGAATGTTCTGGCTGGAAATGGCGGGTGCGCCATGTGGTTTTTGATAGGGTAGGGTCCATTCGATCAAGAACCTCACCTAAAACTTATTAATCATCAGTTTTCACATACTTTGTGTTTGATTTAAGTTCTCAAAGAACAATATTCTGCGACTTACCATTGAGTTCCATGTCCCGGGTCGTCTTTCTCAGAACCCCATTAACAATTGTGGCCAATCTTGAGGTTTCGAAGATCACCTGCAAGATGAGATGAACGCCAGCGTAAGCTAAAACCAAAATTGGCTGAAATTGCATCTCAAGTTAATAGGTTCAGTTTCTCAAATGCTTACAGCCCGGGTAAATCGCATTGACTTGAAATCTTTCCAGTCAATTGGATCTTCCGGCTTTTTCCTCATTCTAATCCCACAGTGTTCTTTCTGGAATTTTTACAAAAAAAACCAGTTAAGAGTTGAGGTCTATCATAATAAACAAAACTCGATGCATGAAATTAAATATATAATCACTCACTCTGAGTTCTTGAAGAACATCCGGGTGATCATGGAGATATTTGACAGCCATCATCGAAGTAGTCGAAACGGTCTCGTACCCAGAATACAAAATTGTGATCATTTGGTCAATAATCTCCTCGTCAGTTAGCTTATATCTGTTCTCATCTCCACCCATCAGGACGGCAAGCATGTCGGGATGAGTTTCTTTGGAAGCTCTTCTCCCTTTCACCAGTTTCTCCAACATGCCGACCATGTTCTTCCTCGCCTGCGAGGGCAGTCCCAGTTAGAATACTAGCGAAAATTGGAGCTTCCCCACTAAACTACCGATGTGGGGTTTAGAGTCACGAAAACTGAATTACCTGAACTCCCCGGTGGTAATTTGTGCCGGGAAGGTTGATGGGAAGAGAGAGGGTTCCGAGGACCAGCTTAAAGAACTCCGGCATGAATTCCGGAGACAATGAGGCCGATTCGGCGCCAGCGATTTGGTTAAGCGAAGAGAGAAATGCCATCTGCACATTAAAACAAGCGGGAAAAGGTGAGGCAAACACACACACAGGCGCGCGCGCGCGCGCACACATACATTTAGTATGAATCTTTGGCGTTGTGAGTTTATTATGAAGCAGACCTCCTTAGTTTTCTCCTGAATGTCAATGATTTTGTTATCCCAATCGGAGAGGTGGGATCTCATGAAATGGTCGATTTTAGGCAAAAGATGGCCTCTGATCATGGAGGGGCTAACCAGAGCAAGCAAGGCTCCTCTCATGTACTTGTGGGTGGAGCCATGGACAGCTGCAATGTTGCATTTTCCCAAGATGTCCAGCATCGACTGTGGATAACCTGGAACAAGACCCTTTGCTTCATTCATCAGAATGAATCTGTTCAGCTCTGGATCCATGGACACAATGGTAGGGCAGCCCAGTATGTGGGATTTGAAAAAACTCCCATACCTGCCATTCATGACACAAGAAAGAAACATTAAAAGCAAGTTTGTAGCAGAATCTACAGAGATGATTAATCTTTTTCTAGTTAAAATGACAACGAAACCAATAAAAAGTCCCTTATTAGAGAAGTCAAAAATCAGGGGGAGTTTGAAAAGCAGAGATAAATCAGTTGAAAAGGTGACAAGCAATGGAAAACAGAGAGGCACCCAATAAAAAAGGTTGCAACAGCCAAGTCCAAGAAGAAGAAATGAAAACCCAGAAAAGAAAAGAAAAGAACTGGGTACCTTGCTCGTTGGTTTTTCATGAAGTTGGGGCCCTGTTTTAGAAACTCAGTCGTCTCGCCAAAGACTGGCCAACCCATTGTGCCGGGAGGCAAGCCTTTCTTGCTGTACTTGACTTCATTCCATCTCAACAGAGCTGCGCAAACACAGAGTCCCACCAAAACCAGCAGCCCAAAGACGACCGCCATGAATACAGCCATTGTTGCTCCCAACAAGCCCTTAACCCCTTCAGAACGCAGCACAGCCAGATACCTGTAAATGGAATGGGCTTCCTCTAGCTGTTTAAGCTAGCTAGTCAGAAGAGCGTGTGCATATATATAGACCTGTGGAGTAAGTACCATTTGTATGGAGGGAGAGAGAGAGAGAGAGAAGGGTACATACATAATACGCCAAAGAAGCATGCACCCCTACGAGGGGAGGGACCCAACCCCCAAGCCCAAGGGCCAAAGGGTTCCAACCTCAAATAATAATAATAATAAAAGCAACTTCCCTTCAATTCATACAACTTGTTGCAACGACAACAACTTCATCCATACTTACTAGGGAAACCGCTTCATCGGAACCCAGGATTCAGCCCACTCAACTCCCTCCCTTTGTGGCGATCCTACATTGTCCCACAATTTATATATTCCATACTGGTATTTGTATATTATTTTCTGATATTTAATCTTAACATTCTTAAAATTAATAATGTTTTATTTAAAAAAATTTAACAATATTTTTTCCGTAAGTTATCAATTACTTTTTAAAAATTAAAAATACTTATAATTTTTTGAAAAATATTTAATAATTTATGAACATGTGTTTTTAATTCCTTAAAAAATACATATAATTATGTGAGGATCAAAATTGAATGTTAAAATATAGTACATAAATAGTGTCGAGGAAAATTTTAGCCAGTATTACATAAATCATATTCTCAATGATTTTAAAAATCATCGAGATGGGTTAACATCACCGACGATTTATAAAAACTGTTGAAGATGTATATGCCACAACTGGTGGTTTTCGAAACTGTTTGAAATTATGTTAAATCTCCAATGATTTATAAAATCATCAAAAATTGTGACGTATTCCCGACAATTATACAAATTGTCGAAATTTTTTTTTCGACAATACCCCTTCTTATGCATATATTATAACCCCATCGCCCTCCCCCTCCCCCTCCTATTGCTAAAGTAATATAATAATATTTAATAATTACAATTTAGTTGAATAAAATTCTTTTTCTTATATATAATTTTATTCTACCAAAATATAACAATATATATATATATATTGTGCTAGGTTACTTTTCAAATTAAAACCCAATTTGATTTAACCAGGGGATTAGGAATAGATATAAAAGACCTATACATTCTAATGAGAGTTTATGCCTAGAAATAGATAATTATAAATTTAATTAATGATAAACTGTGCAAAGATATAACAAAATTTAATTAATGACATATTTAGACTCAGAGTGAGCTTAGCTGTCTGTAAGAGTTTTCAAATATTATACTTTTGATGGAGTTTCGTGCTAAATTGTATAGTTTGAACGCTAACAAATTTAATGGTTCACATTAATCATACAAGTGATGTAACAGTTTAATTAAACTTTTACACAGTCATATTCATAGTTTTATTTTATGGAAGTAATTAATCAACGTCTGTACAATTAAGCTTTAGTGGTCGATACCATCGGCTATAAGTAGGAGGGAGGGATGTTTATGGGTTGGGTTGAGTTTTGGTCTTACCTTAAACTTAAATTAATTTTGATTGGATTTGTAAAATTAATTAGACTTACAATTAATCTAATTACAAAGTAGAATTAAATTAATCAAATTCAATAAAAATTGGGTTAATAAGTAAAGTAAGTAAATCCCAACCCAATGCTGATGACAAATTAATGACTATTGCTAGAATAACCATTGATCGATGAGAGGTGAGATGCTATAATATTGTGTTCAAACTATATATCCCATGTAATTTGGGACTAGCTAGTTTTATAGTTTTAATGATTCGGATAGAATTAGAATTCTAATTACTTCATTTAGAACAAATTAAACACTAAAAGTTAGAATTGAATTCTAATTATTATATTTGGAATCAACATGAAAATAAAATAAAATAAGTAATTAATTTCATCATATTTACTCTTAACAACTCATCAGAATAAAAGGATAATATATATACCATGGATACTCTTATATTGATATAGAAAATTTTAATCATGAAGATATTAACTACTAAAAATAAGACTGCTTTAACGTTGCCATAATGTATATAAAATTATGATATTTTATCATTAAAATGGCCGTAACAAAACAAGATATTAACAAAAATAATATTAAAAATATGATTTCAATAAGTATTTTCTCACAACTTCTATCTATTTTAGCCATATTTATTAGTTTCTTCTTATTTTGACAATTACGAGAAAAGAAAAATGGTGTATTAATTAGGATTGATCGGGTTTTGTAAAATCAAAAATTCTTATATCTATTCGATCTTTACCATAATAAATTGATTTGCCTCTCTGTGAAATATATATATAGAAAACATTTGGTGACTAAACCACATAAATCTTATGTACTCGTTTTAAATTTTTTGCTCTATTTTGCTTGATATTCACGACATTTACATGTATATATATATATACATTTTGTAGAAAGAAAACACATTTGAGGGTAAGCTATATATACACTTATCAAACATCTGCATAAACTAATTGACATGAATCTCATCTTTAATATATATATCAATCAAGTGCATCAAACATTCACATAAAGGATGTCTTTTCTCCTAAAGAATATATAACAAGGTAGCTAGCTAGCTAGCACATGCATGATATATCGATCGTTTTAAAAAATGTTTGACGTCGGTCGATGTATTCAAAATAACATTCATGAAAATAAATTATTATGTTATTCATATATACCTTTTACGTACGTACCGTAGTGATATGGGCTTGAAGAAGAAGACTTGTGTGTTTGCCCGTGACTTCCCTTAAATCCTCTTTCTCTTTAGCCAGACAGTCTTTCTTCTCTATTTCTTCCACTCAAATCTCAAGCACTTTTGTCTTCTCTTCTCTTTTACTTTATATATAGACTGCAACCCACCCATCCCTCCCCCTCCTTGTGCAATGCTGCACGCTGTGGCTTTGTTTTTATATTTATTATTATTATTATTATTATTACCTTTTGTTATTCTTTATTTTTTCTATATGTATACATATATATATATTTCCTTTTCTTCACACACATATATATACATAAATCTCTTTCTATCTTTTCACCCTTTTTTTTATCAAGTATGTTACTTTCTAATCTATCATATGTATTTATACATTTATATATTCAATTATCACATTAGTCCAAGTACTACTATATAATTTAATGTCAATTTAATTTTATACTTCTTCACTAAATCAAAAAAATTTCCCAATCCCACTTTTTTTACGTACTGTGGAGTGTTAGAGGTAGGCTCTTAATTGGTTGCCTTTTAAGTGAGAAAATCCGCCTCACAAATATGGAGGGAAGTAGTCCGTACGAGAAGGAAAAGATAAAGAAAAAGGAAGATACGAACATTATAAATATAGGATGGGGAGAGAATATTTGTGAAATTAAATAGTATAAATAATAAGTGGGACTTAAGAATTTTAATTTTTTATTTAACAATCCCTGATCAAATTTTTGATCGGAATTCTAATGATTTTTATTCCAAACACAAAAACTTATTAAAACTAATTTGGAATTACAATCATGAAGAGGAAAAAGAAAAGAGTTTGAGAGTAAACTGAAATTCCATTTCCAATTCTAAAGTTTTTTCAGCTTTTAAATTAAAATGGGTGAATTTGCAATATTGAAAGAGATTAATGTAACAAGCGGTGTTTTAAGTGGAGAAAGAGAGACATTGGTGTTTACGTACGAAAAGATTTTAGGCATTTAATTAATCGAAAGAAAATTATATTAGTAACTTTAAGTTTTAATTGAGAAATTGCATCAAAAATGGAAATATATTTCTCAATTTAGATAAAATAAATACAAATATCTAATAAATTTGTTTCTTACATACAAAAACAATAATGAAAGATTAAATATATATTTTTCCCAAGAATATAGATAAAACAAATTAAGATACATCCCAGACTTTTTCATTCTACGTACGCATTCGGAGTAGTATTTTAAGTGGGAACAGTTGAAAGAGGGGAGGGGATTCTACACTCTACCAGTAAAGCGTGACAGCGGAGTGGGGAGAGGACATGAAGGGGTTCAGTTATTTAATGATGAGAGGCGTTGATTTTTGTTACATATTATATTATTAGGTGTATGCATGCCTGCGGGGACGGCCACACGCACAACAATCAAGTGTTAAAAATAAAGAAGTAAAATATATTATATGTATAAAAATATATGATCTAATTTAGGGTCAGATTCTCCTCCATCGTGCGCGCGGAATGATTTAAAAGGATTCTTCTGGGGGTGGAGAGGGAGGGAGGGATCCATAAATACTGAAACTTTGTAAGAATTAATCACGTCAAGCTGACTCAGAATGATTGGAGGATTTGAAGTTTTTCATTTGACGTATGGCTCCCCAAATTAACAAGCTACCATTCATGCATATATATAAATATATATATATATATTCTGGACATCAAACCTTGCAGTTAATCTCAGCGCAAGCGCAACAGTAGTTGTTAATTGTTGTTATCTTTTCTTTTGTCTTGATGATCGATGTACGAACAAAACCAAGCCGACCGGTTCTATCATATGATTATCACTGCGTACTGTTTCAATTATTCATTATGATGATGATGACGACGCACGATGCTACATTAAGTATGTATACATCATCGGAAGTGAAATGATCGATGGATTGGTGAATGTGTGTATATGCAAATTCACATCAAGCGTTGACATGGAAGGTTAATGTTCATTGATTATTAATTATTTTGTACGTTTCTTGTGCGTATACTGTATAAACCCATTTTCATTTATTAATCTGTCAAACTATTGCTATCTTATGCGGCATGCAACTCAATTGTCTTTCGTTCCTTTCATGATCCAAACAATCATCACTTATTTTGTAAGCATATATATATACTTGTTACCCAGAAGTTTGATAAAAACGTGCATGAATGAATTAGCAGCTACTGAAGTGATGATGATGATGATGATGATGATGATGAATGGTGTTAAATAGTTGATCGATTACGATGATGATCCGGACATGAAACTCATATGAGAGTGGCTCGCCAATGCACAGCTGAGTTAGTTCGTTGCTGGGTAATGTTGAGATCAGAAAAAGACAGTATTTTGGGTTGCAATTGGGGAATTTTGATATAATAATCATTTACTCTCATTTTGTTTTATAACTTTTTGTAGTGATGGGTTAGCTTTTGTCTGGATGCGCCTCAAAAAGTTGGATTGGATGCCGACCTGAACCAATGTTTAGATCCAGGGCCAGATCCTCAGAAAGGGATTTGACACTGCACTAACCCACCCCCTTTTTCCATTTAAGCAAATTTCCCAACATATATTATTTTTAGTATCTTAACTGCTACTTACTTACTTGCCAGTTTCTTCTTTTTATTTCATGGAAAATCAAATAATCCACTTCTCTCATCTTTGTCAGCTCATGACAAGTATATATATAACGAGATCAATTTATTAATTAATCAACAATCACGTAAATCATGGAGCCATTGGCGACAACTAAAGCAGATTTGAAGCGATGAACAAAGACAAAACGAAAATGAGTGAACTAGTTAATAAACAAAAAGTTCATACTTCATAGGGGATGGATGGTTGGATCGATGGTACAGTTGTTTTTTTCTTTCTTTTTCCCGTTCTCTTATAAATGGAAGGTGGGGTACACATGTGGAAGAAGAAGATGGGGACGTGTGAATGCGAATGACAGATAATCCAAAGAGAGAAGAACACTGTGCCCTGAAAAGGGCTACTGTGTGTTACTGTAGAATAGAGAGGTGGGGGGGGGGGGGGGGGGGGGGGGGGAACTGGAGGGGAATGTCTACCCACACGTACGCATGCATCTGCTCCCTGCAATTCCATTCATTTATTATATATCTCATGAATCTTCTTTTTTGCGGTACAACACACACACACACAAGTATATATATATATATATATATGTATCTCCCCAGTTTGCACGAGCGTCCCTCTGTTGTACTCTTCTGCTTTTCTCCCAGTACAGCCACGCTGGCACGTCCCCTCCTTCTCGATCCTTTCCCCTCTATACATAATTATAATAATAATATATGTATATAAATGTATTGTCTGAGTAGGAAGCAGTAAATACAATATAATTAAGATGAACAGAATTAGCATAGTACGTAGCATATAATTGACGTGGTTTTGCATGAAAAAACCAGCACTATTTTCTTTCCGGTCCTGTTGGCTGTCATTAATTTGTCTTGTAATGCACAGTCCAATCCAAATCCGATAACCAAATTCATCTCCATCTTATTCTCCTGCAATATAGGGTGGAGACATATCTTAGCTGCTGTTTCATCAATATTGGAATTAACGAGGGCACAATATATATTTGAGGATTATTTTAATTTGTAGCAAGTAGCTAGTGACTCATCAGCTGGATGATCTCTTGTACATATGCAGAAGAATGAAGCTCGCGCGCACACGCACGCATACATATATTCTGTTGAACTATTAGAGGCATCAATGTCGCTTAGCAAACTTATATGTATTTTTTCTTTTTCTTTTTTGAGGGTCTTTTCAAACGTTAGGGAACCCTCAATTGATTGTGCTGATCGTAGTCGGATGGATGAGGATTGGTGGCGTGCTCAAATTTTCTTTCTTTTTAGTTTCCAAATCCCAGAAAAGTTAATTGAGATTATTAATTAGTACTGGACTTAACCTTTGTTTTTTGGATGAATTTTCATTGCAGGTTCAGACTTCAGATATATATATATATATTTAGAAAAAATAAATTATTTCACTTTCAAATATCCTATCCAACAAACACACGAATTGGGAAATTATTATACAGTTAATGATTTGAAATGCAGAAAATGAAGATATTTTTGCAGGCTGGCATTGAATCTAAAGAAGGGGATGGTGGCTGTGGTATATATCTGACTGACTGACTGAGTGGGGGATGTCAGCTCAATCAATGAGGCAAAAGATGAAGTAGAATTGCTTGCTGAGGTATCAGTAATCACATACATAGCGCAATGAATTGAATTGAATTGAATCGGATGGAGAGGGAGCGTATCCAGTCGCAGTCTCCTCACCTCAAAAAAGCGTTGAGGCGGCGCCGCGAGCAGATGAGATGAGATCAGATCGGATGTCGGGGACCAATCCATCTCACTTCCAAGTTCCCATTTAATTTCATTGAGCCCATAAATGACAATAATAATAATAAAATAAAGAAATCCACAGATGGGACATATCCATCAAATACGAGAGATTGGTCCTTTGAAATGAAGGGTCAAAAAGGGCACGTAAAAATTTGGCAAATCTCTTGGTAATCTGGATTGGGAAAAGAGCAGCAAATATATATATATATATAAATAACAAAGTCAGGCCACTTCTCTCAGTCAGTCAAAAAGGCTGTGTCCTGTGGATAATTCACAATCTTTTCCCTAGCCTACCCTGGATGCCTGCCTGTATAGGGATAACTGTGTTGCAGTGTATAGATAATATATACATGTGTATGTGTGCGTGTTTTTTTAACCCATTTTTTTTAATTTCTAAATTATACTTTTGATAAATTCCAATGCAAGAAAAAAAAACGTTTTATGATCTTTTATAATATAAAAATATTATTTTAAATATTAACTATAAATATCTGAATAATATTTTCATTTGGTATGCTGCTGAGGTCGCTTTATCATTCTTTTTTTTTTTTTTCTTTACTTGGGTTATGAGAATAGGGAAGTGGAAAGAGAAAAGAAAAAAAAAGAAAAAAAAAAAAGATGATAATGACTGAATGCACGTGTGGGGACGTCCAATCCACGTGCATCCGTTTTTGTTCATTCCTCTCATTTTGACTTTTTTGTCTCTTTTCCTTTTCCTATTCCTTTTCCTCGCTGTACTAACCTAAATTAATTATCCATCTTTTCTCCCCCTCCCAAAACACCCCCCGCTTCTCGCATCCCCATCTTCCAATCTTTTTATTTATATCTACCCACGTAGGTAAGCCTACACATGGGCTTACTTTCAAATTTTATAAATTATCCTTTTATTTGAACCAAATTATATTTGATTTCAATAATTAAAAAAATATTATTTAAAATTATTTTTAAAACACATGTTTAGTGATTAAATCATAATAAATTTAAATTCATACTTAGTAGGTCATAGATTTAATTCCTTATTTTGTATAGTGAAATAAAATTTTCACCTGTAATTTATTTATTTTTATCAAAATAAAAAATACAAATAGTAAAGATCACGTAAGAACGGTAACCCTAAGATCTTTTAAAGTTATTCTTTTTCTTAATTGAAGTTAGTATAAACCTTAATACATAATAATTAATGATTTTATATTAATTTTTTTGTTTACTATATTATTGTTATTTAAAAATTAGGATAAAATAATAATATTTGGAGGGTAATGCAATTTCATTTACAATTTCAAGCCAATGCATGGGAGCGTAGGTAGATAGGTCAAGTGTCAGCATCAGTGTAATACATACATACATATATATATATATATAAGAAATGTTATAGTAAGAAGAGTATATATTAATATTTTGTATAATATGAATGATATTTTATATGATATAAAAATATATTAATTATATAATATATATATATATAACATAAAAAATAATATATATTATTTACGTTACAAAATATGGTTTGAGGGGGTGGCGGTGGTCCCAACCCCCATTACCTACTATTACCTACTACTACTACTACTACAGCTGCAAACCTAATTGTCAGTCAAAAAGAACCCTTTTCCCTTGCTTAATTGTCAGCAACCAAATTTACTGCCACAACGGCCCACCACCGCTACGTTCCTCTTACCTTCCATGCCCCCATCCCATCTGCTGCTCTTCCCTTCTCTTTTCAACTGCCACTGTTACTCTCTTCTAACTATATCTTCGTGCACATTTCCCATAGCTCTGTCTCTTGACCCTCTTCATCCATTGCATTACTACTTGTTATCGTATATGTTATCGTATATATTTAGTGTGCAACATTAATTATGCATATATATTGTTCCTTCAAGAATACTAGTTGATCGTGACTTTCAGTAAAATCTAAGATATATAGGATGGTGACAATTACACCTTTAGAGTGTGCGTGATACATTGGATTGACACAAAATATTATTGAAGTTGAGATTACTGGGCATGGCTGCCAAAGGGGTGTGATGTTCTTCCAACCAACATATTGCAAAAAGGAATCTCATAATATAAAGCTTTTAGATGGCTCCACCACCCCATGTGTTGAAGGTCCCCCCTCTCCCCCCTTCCGCCATTGCCATTTTGTTTTCATTCTTACCCTCTTGTCTTTGCCGCTGTTCTTTCCAACTCCATGAATCTCCTCTCTCTCTCTCTGAGTTTCTCTACGCCACATCAATTAGGCCTCCAATATGTCAAAAAGGGAATGCTGATCGATCGATCGAATCGAAACCACGCATGTGACAGAGCCCAGCCTTGGCCACGGCGGGGCGTGGCGGTGCTGGTGGTGGGGCTCCCCTTGTGGCGTCAAAAACAACGGAAAAACAATCCCATTTGCATGTTACTCCCTCGTGGGGAATATCGATATCGCTTGTCCTTTGGGGTACGATATTCAATCCCCAAATTGACTATTGCTGCTTCTCTCACTCTCACTGATCTTGACCTTTCGTATTGGCCCATACAACAAACAGAATTTAAGAAATGCATTATGCATCATTGATGCCTTCTCTCTACTCCTCCATTTTGCATTTTGCTGTTGAGATGTTGCTTTCTCCACAAAAGTGAGTTAAGGAGTGAGCAGCTTATTATTGTTTAATTAATAATAATGCCAAACAATGCCTAACCTTTTCTCAATTGCCAGATTTAGTCTCTAATTCTACTGCCCCGAGACACGATGAGTCCACGACCATTATAGTCAAAAGGGCCGACAAAACAGACAACTAATTAGTGATAAATTAAGTGTAGTTAAATAGGTTGCACTATCATTCTGCCTGTCTCGCTTTCCCATTGCCAAGCGTCCACCAATTATAACATGAATCCCACTAATCTATTCTCTCAAAGTGAGACACGGAGGAGGCATGTTCCAGTGCAATCACTATGATCCACCCAATTAATTAATTAATCAATCAACACTTTTGGGTTCCTCAATGCCATAATATAATTGGGATTTATTTAATAATATCTTAATCTCGCTAGCATGTGTTAGATGCCCGCCTAACCTACCTGCTCACATGCTTAGTGTACGTATCTTATTTGATTATAAGCCTCAATGACCTGCAGAGTGCATATCACTAATTAATCAGCATATTTTATATACGTGATTAAGTTGTTCGAGCCGGCTTTTGACTGATTTCAAATTACGGATTTTGACTCCCATAATCGATCTTAAATATTTTATGTACAAGATCTGAATCTACGAAGCCCCCAATGTGTTTTTTCTTTCTTGGATTCCTGCTTTTATGGCATGTTTGGTTACGCAGAGTTGCAGGGATTTTGACTGACTGAATTCTCCAACGAGAGACGGTTTCCCATTTGCCCAAAATGACGTTTTTATATTGAATATGAATGGGTAAGGTTTATGATCGTTACTTCGAGACCATCAAAGCTGAAGCAAGTCTTGTTCTCAGCAGAGCATACTACGAGCAGATAGAAATAGAACGACATCTGCATTTAAGGAAAAGAATAAAAACTGTGGAACGCTCCGAAGTTATCCGAAGATGGATGAGCGGATAATGATGGAAGAAGAGAGAGCAGGGCTCAATAATTGATGAGGACAAAGCCCCGACTCGTTGCCCTACCAATCAGAACAGAGCTGGCGTGTCGGGATCATGCCCTGGTAGCGTGGCCATAGCCACCATTAATATATCAGAAACCAAGCCATTGTTCAACAACTAGAAGCACAAATCTTTTAACTTTAGTTTATGAACAGTGATGCATATCATACAGCCAGTTATGGTGATTGATTATCACGAGGTATGTTGGGATCTCCTTGTGTTTTAGCCTATATTAAATTGCCAAGTGTGTGACAACAAAAGTTTCTTTTGGCCCATTTCCTCCAAACTAATTTTCTATCCTGAACATTTCTTTCTCCTTTTCGTTCCACCCAACCAAATAGCTTCATTTCAAGAGGCATTGTAATTTGTTAGTGATATACATATACATATTCCTAAGTCCTAGCTCCATTGCTTGTAAATGAATTGGAAAGTGATTTTCCTCTGCTGTCATCATGCTGACGAAGTGCAGCCGCCTGATGTGGATCCTGCCTGCGAAAACCAAATGCTCGCGTTAAAAGGACTGCCTGTCTGGGCGGGCTTCACCCATTCCGTAGCAAACTGGATTGGGCTATTTTGGTTCATGGGCTTACAACACAAGCAAGCACATCATCAGACCCACAAAGCAGTTTCCCATTTAGAGTGTCAACAGCTTGAAATGCTCCTCCTCCCGCACTCCTCTGTACCAATAACATAACCCAACAAAAACTATGCAAAATCAAACATTTAAAAATCAAGCCTCACGCCCTGGCCTTTAATTTTAGCTGCCAGTTAAATTCAACCAATTCTGTACATGATAAAGAAGAAAGTTGGAACAAAATCTATACCTTGTAGTAATCAACGGCAACAAAGTTTGCCCATCGATTTCCGGCCGAGCCATGGCAAGTGTGAAGCATGTTAATGAGGCGGGCTGAGTTGTGTACGCATGTGGCCGTCTTGATGGGCACACGCTTGAAATAATTCACTAAAACCAGTGATTTGCTCTTGTCGTCAAGTGGTGATGATTCTACCCTGTTTCGACAACTCCCAGGGTGCATTCCTCGATCGCCGTCTACAAAACCATACAATAAAAGGCAAGTCACTATTGGTTTACATATGACCATTATCACGCCCTATAAAAGATTTAGCTTCAATATATGTATGCGGAGTCATACATCGGTTTTCAACCATGTAATTCCATTGATAAGCGATTCCTTCGCTCTCTTGCTTTGATTCTACTGAAGTGAACACAAGAAGCCTTTGGTTTTTGGCAACCATGTCGGCAACCAGAGGCCAGTCTCGACCATTTTCGGGCATGCTTGTCACTGGGAACCAGTATTTCATCAAGCCCGATTCGATAAAGACCTTTGTTAATCCATTTAGGGCCTGAACATAGTCCTCTAGGATCAATGTGATGATTTCAGATGGGTTTACAGATAAGAAAGCTTCAATCTCCCTCAAAGTGTCCAAAGCTGGTCCCTTCATTAGCAGCTCTGATTACAGCAAATTCTTGCACATTGAATATTGCCAATATGAAATGTATATGAAACTTACAAATGCAGTGTAATCATGGCATCGGCCCCAAAAAGAATGGCACAACCAGACATCCCCATTGAAATCATATGTATCTAGCATTAGGCCTCGAACCCCATTCTACAATCGAACAATGCCAATATGAACTGGACTCCAATCAAGCTAAAGGCGGCTTTAAAAAGTATTAGAATGCCTTACTTTTAGCTGCTGAGTAATACTATCTTCTTGATTTGTGAAGGTAATTCTGCAAACTCCAGTGTGAGATGGCTCTCCATCGATGGCATAGGAATTGTGAGTTGTCAAAAATGCATACTTGTTGAAGGGCAGAGAATTGTTCTACTATCCAGAACACAAAAAGGGTAAACACTAAAAACCAAATTCTGTGAATAATACTGATATAGGTCACAATTAAACATGCCTAATTGTGACTTTTTATTAATTAAATGGCTAATTGTGACTTGGGCAATATAATAATAGAAAAAGTACTGAATGTGCCAGGAATAGGAAATTTATATGCCCTCACAATTTTAACCAAAATAATGTAGTTTTGATCTATCCATTCACTGTCATTGATTAAAATGAAGCTTACCGTTAGCTTGAATTGGTCTACAATGGTGGATCTTACACATCTGGAGCCTGAAAACCCTTGGGGACAAGAGAAGCAGTAAAGCCCAGTTCTGCAGTCCCCGTCCGAGGCGCACTTGTCGAGCAACTATGCGCATTTAATTCAGGAAAAAAACAATTGCAATTGAAGCTCTTCCAATACCCAAAATAGAAAACAAAAGGCAAACTAAAGAGAAATTAGACCTCGCATTGTCCGGCCGAACAAGCTCCGGCAACACTGAACAGCATCGACACTGTTGCCAGAAACAAGGGATTCCCCGGATCCATGAGAGCAGAAAGAAGCCCTAGAGAGGTAAAGAGTGATGGGTAATAGCGGCTTAGAAGACGACATTAATGGGTTGTTCGATGAGAAAGAAATGAGGGGAAAGGGGAAATGGTGGGCAGAGTGAACGGACAGGGGAAGCAACGAAATGGGGAAGAAGGTCGATGCGTCCGATGAAGACAAGAAACTTTTGGGCGTAAGTCCAACAGGGAAATGATCGTATCTCACTAAAATCCGAGGTACCTTCCGGCAACACGACTTTCAAGTACCTGTATCTGTATCTGCCCCTTAGACATCTTCGTTACGCAAGGCTTCCAAGAACATTAAATTGATTAATTGATTGATTCACAATTAAAGATATCATTTTGTACAATAAACTTTTATTATTTCTTTAGCTTTGGGAACAATAGTAAACTTCTCAAACACTCATACAGGATTAAGGATACTTCTCAAGAGGATTCTTGAATACATAATCAGGCTATCATTACTCAAATTTCAGGTCCCATTTTTGTTGGGTTTGTGGCTTCATCTTTGTCCACTTATGGGGCTATTGTTATACATAAAATAAGAAGATAAACAATAAAAAAGAGAACAAACAAGCATGAAGCAGACAGAACAACATGAGCGTATATGCTTATGCTTTCTCCTCCAGACGAATTAATTATATATCTACAGAATGCCGGGTACGTGCGTGGGTCTATTTGGTGTCGGAAAAGAAGTGGTTGATGGAAGGCATGACCTCCGGCGGCCGCGTGCGGAGGAACTTGCGGAGGCCGTGTTGGGCGTACTTCTCCCCTTCCTCTTCGTTGTCGAGTACGGCCGTGCCCCGGTGGGCTTTGTTTATTCTGCAAATGCCGCCATTAATTAGAACACCCTCCAATGCTCATGTGTAATGTATATTATGTTTATTGTCGGAAATGCTCATGGGTTTTGTAAGCCCAAAAATTGAACCAAATGGGAATGATTCGATTCAATTCGAAATTGGTTTGGTTCTGAAATTTATATATATATATTGGCAGCATTCCATTTCCATAGATCAAATAGTTATTAACAAAGTCAGTGTCATTTTATAGAACTTCAGTAGTCCCTCAAACATGACACCATCAATGAGCAGCTTATATAATCACCCTAATTATTTTAACTTTAAATTTTAACACAAAACTTAAAACTAACCACAACCATATAATCACCCTCTATCTCTAAATGGTACACATAATACATGCATGGTGCGAACCTGACATCAGGGTTCCTGAGCATGTTCCTTGTAAGCTGAAACACAACCATCCCCGTGACGAAACTCATTGCAGCCATTAGAGGATACACCTGCATTCATTTCCCACACAAAACATATGGAAATTATTGCAATTTTACACGTACCCACTCCCATGCAACATATATAATTTATATGTATGTAGGAAACTATAATTTTACTTTACCTCCGGTTTGATCCAACGCCCCATCGATCTCAAATCCTAATATCTCCTTGTAGCTTTCCGAATTCAATCAGTAAGCTATATAGCTATATATATATATATATGTATATAGCTGGCTGTCTCATGCATGCATGGTATTGGTATATATGATAAGATGGCGAGGAGACCGTAGCCAAGTGGATGACTGGAATTGGCCTCCATTATTCAGTGGGCTTTGCTCCAAACCAGGGGCCCTGCCTCTTGTTTTCTTCAACTTTCCAGTTATTTTAAACGTTAGAAGCTGCGGTCAACTTGTTTTATTAATGTTGTTGTTGTTGCTGTTACGGTCCACATTGGAGAGTTCGTATTTGTCATCTCCTAAAGAATCATTCTTTCTACGCGTTCTAACCTAACCTTCTTTTTCAACTTGGGTTTTGATAATTCTTGGATAATGCCGGTTTTCTCTACTTTCTACCCTTTTTTTTTTTTTCTGCTTTTAATTAATCTTGATTTATCGATGAATGCTATATCATATGCTTAAAGATTGAGATGGATACCTTTCTTGCTTGGGCTTTAGGATAAGATCAAGTGTAGTTTATGTTGTCATCAGTTTAATATTTGATATGCGTGGGCCATTCGCCCATGCCTTATTGCTCACAATATGGCTCTTAAATAAGAAATTTTGAATTCAAGCCTCATATTTATAGGCCAAATATAATCCACGCGTACTTGTTTATCCCATTTCTAGGAATGAATGAAAACAGTTCATTCAGTCTATTTAAATAGGTGTCACGCAAGACGACCATATACTAGGGATGTGCAATAATTGGTTTTTGGGCAGTTTGGGAGTTTTTTTTAAGTTAAATTATTAATCATGATTTATTATTTATGAAATTATAATTAAATCGTTATGATAAGTTAGCAATTTGAGACGTTTATAAGATTTGAGCGGTTTAAGGAAAAATAAAATAATGATAATTAACGTGGGTATATTGTAATAGATAAACATAAAAATGTAAAATAATTAATTTGTCGATATATCTGAAGAAATGAGAAAAATTATTCAATTATGTATAAGAAGTATACTAAGATAGAAAGACATTTCAATTTTTAAAAGTGTTCTCGCTCGAACACAATAATAAATTTATGAGGTGAAAATATCTTTGTTAAGATGCCCGAGATTGTCGTTGACTAGAGATTTTCATTCCGAGACTTGATGTTATCGTGAGACTTTCATCCCAAAGCCTTTATCTCGAGGTTTAATGTCGTCATAAGCCCTTCATCTTGAGACTTGATGTTGCCCAAGACTATCATTGACCCAAGACTTTTGTCTTAAGATTTGATGTCATCTTAAGACCTTCGTCCAAATACATGATGTTCTCCTAAGACCCTTTTCACGATACCTTTGCCTTGAGAGCTAATATTGCCCAAGACTATAAGAGAGAAAATAGTCAAAGAGTTTTTGCGTAAACATTCCGATACTTAATTTAGACATTGAGGATGTTGAAAACTATATAATAGAGTTTTCACTAGTATTAAAGATGTAGCCCCTGTGATCTTTGATATTTTCAAAACAACCAAAACTTGTTTATTTTCATATTTTTGAAAATAAAGAATTTTTTTGTAAAAAAAACTCAAAACAGTAAAAAGTTATTTTTGTTGTTTTCATCACAAACACGCTCAAAATTTTCAAAACGCAAAAAAAGTTATAAACAAAAAGAATGTGTTTTCAATCATTTCAAAATAGACATTCAAAACATAAAATTAAAAATGAATTTAAAACTTAAAACTGAAACACGAAAAGAATATCTCCGTACCTTTTCTGAAATGAAAACTTATTTATAGAGAGAGAATGGGGCAATTCTAAATCCCATTAATTTGATATCTTTTATAAATGATATTTATCCTAATATTATAATATTTTATCAGAATTAGAATTTTTAATAGTTAATATTTATCTCTTTTGTACCAAGGTTTTATTAGAATTTCTAAATGATAATGTTTAATTATCCTTCCCTTGACGAGATGTCAACGTCATCTAGTTTGCTAGTTGCGTGAGACCCTCAATTAAGGGAAAATTTACATATTTTTAGTCAAAATTGTTATTTTGGGCTTTTAGGATTTTTTGAGATTTTAATGGGGTTTTGTCAATGACAACAAAAAATATTGAAATTTATTAATAATAGTTAGTATTTGTAAAAAAATCATGTACATCTACGATTCTATGTTGTGATTTTGTTATTTTATTTGAGAAACAATTAAAATTCATAGATTTATGACTAAATAAAAAGTTTAAAAATAAAAAAAAGAATTATTTTATTAAGTTGGTCGTTCAGTATCTTGGTTTATTGAAAAAAAGCCTCAAATCAAATCACTTTTGGTAATTTTTAAAATTGTGAAATCATAATAACTGATCATCAATTTTGTAAAATCGCAATTAGCGGTTTAAGAAAATTTGGTTTTTCTCAAATTAATTAGCAATTAGATTTTTTTCTTGTTCACCTTTACTATACTATATACTGTATTAATAAAATTTAATATCAAATTATGATGACTTATATATAAACTATAATTATATCACCATCGTTCAAATTTATTCCGATATGGATCTATAAGAAAGAGAATAATTAAAGGGAGTAAGGCAATTCTTATATATATATTTCGGCACTTAAATTAAACATTCAAATTTACTAAAGGCATGTAAGTAATATTAAAATTAATATCAAAAAGCATATTCTTTTTTTTTTTTTTTGGAAATGAAGGCTTATTTATTTAGAAAAAAAACATAAGAATTCATTATAAACATCTCTAATATTTTTATGATTTTGATGTACCTCTCAAGAGGTACATCAATTTCCAGGAACCGCCTTTGATCTTCGAGAGACTAAAGAAGTCTCTTAAGAGTTGTTTGCGTCTACGAAAGACGCTTCACTCTCCTAAAGACTTTTTTTTTTTTTTTTATGCCCATCTTCTCAAGATCTTGGTTTGGGTTTTTATCTTTATCTAATGCTAAACTTTTTACCTTTTATCTAATCATCACCAATCCCCCCCGCAGATGATCCCAAAGAAATTAGAGAGTTGTCAGTTTGAAAAGATGGAAATTTCAATTTCACCACTCTACACTCCAGCAACCTTGGACGTCCCGAGAAAATGGATCGGACCTAAGCGGGCCTGTGCCCAACCAGCAAAGAACCCGGCCCGTGCCCACATTATTTGGGCCGATGCTCAAGGTAGCACGTGCGACCCCTGCCGGCAGGGATGGGTACGGTCAGATTAATTTGAAAAAAAAAATGTAATTAACTTTTTATATAATATTAATTTAAGTGTATATTTCTTAATTTTAGCTATTAATTTTACGTATTTTTGTGTGTTAGTCGCCCATTATGTCCTTTAATAAAAAAATTGATCTTTATTGAAAATTTTATTCTCTTGTACAATTTATTAAATTGATTATGAATAAAAACTACGAATAAGATTAATTGGTTAGTTACAACTATATTATGAATATAAAACCTATAATTGGGTTATGATTACGGATGTAAAATTACCTTAAAAATCATAATTGAACCCATCCCAGTTATTTTTGTACATCCGTGGCCAGCACAAAGTCACAAACTTTGGGACGGGACTCTAATGGAGCTGGCATATGGTCGATGGCTCATGATAGCGACACTTACTTGTGTGTGGCTCAAGTTCTTATTATGTACTTGTACAAGTTAAAAAAAAGAATTTATATGAAATAGAGTTGTTTATAGTGTTGATAATAAAGTGATCACATCCCTGTTTTGTACAATTATAGTCGTATATTTGTACATTTAGAGTGTTATTATAGGCATAAGAAGTATATTATGTTTAATTGAACTCATCAGGTCCTGCTAATAGCAGATAGGGGCAGAAGACCCACCCTGGCACCCACAAAATGGCCCAAAAGTGCAACAGTTGGGGGGGGTGTTGGGGGTGGGAATGGGACTCATACTGTTTTGCAAAGCATCCAATGCCTTTCTAATATGGTTGAGATGTCTCTTTAGCTGCAGCCAAATCACTACTTGTCCCTACCTCTGCTTACTTGCCCCAAACTCTTTCTTTTCTCTGACTGAAGACCCGCGGCACTATTATCATACCCTAAAATTTACTAAACCAAAAAAAAAAAAATACTTTGAAATTTGGAGTTGGGTAAATAGCCAAGAACCCCGAACCACAACACCCTCGCTCAAAATGACCCAAATACCCCTCCTCCACCATGCCCTCTGTGAATGAGATTGCAACTAAATGGGGCTAATCAAATGATCGTGATTGGGTGATTTGAGTAATTTTGTGTCATTAGCAGTTAGCAGTCACCTTGTGGTGGCAGGGCTGCGACCGTTGGGACGTTGTCTTCAGGCAGAGCCTTGAAATCTCCCGCCCATCTCTCTCCTCTCAACCAAGTCGTTGCTTCAAGATTCAGAAACTCTTAACAGAAATATATAAAGCTTTGAGAATATGGAGATGAGAAGCAATGGTTGCCTAACAACCAGTAGGTAAGCCATCTCATACCTCTCTCATATATTTTCCCTTTCCAATTCTCTCTCTCTCTCTCTCTCTCTCTCAAATACAACAAACATCATGTCAGTCTTGCAGTTCTAAGATACTGCAGTGCCAAGCAATTGCATTCCCAGTTTCTGGAGGTAACAGGAGATCAGATTACAACCCAACTCTCATCTTCAACAATACTGAGATAGCAGGCAGCAGCATTGCGGAGATGAGATTTGTCCCTTCAGTTGTCTTCTTCTGTGTGCTATTTTCCTATGCCGGTAAATCCCTTTAATTCTGTTTACTATCTCAAGCTTCAACTTTGATTCGTTTACGTCTGTTGATTTATTCAGTTTTCTGTTCCTTGCAGCTGCATTTGATCCCTTGGATCCGACTGGGAACATAACAATCAAATGGGATGTGATGTCCTGGACTCCAGATGGCTATGTGGTGAGCACTACAAGCCATTTTTTTCCCTTTATTTTTTTTTTATTATCAAAACACAAATAAATTTAAATGAATAATAATAAAATACCCTCATATAGAGCCCAATTTCTAGTCCTGAATAATGAATCTGGATATTATTCAGATTGGTTATCCAATATGTTAACGAGGTGTTTGATGGCTTGTTTCCCAGGCAGTTGTGACAATGAACAACTTCCAGATGTACAGGCACATAATGAGCCCTGGCTGGACCTTGGGATGGTCATGGGCTAAGAAAGAGGTGATTTGGTCAATGGTGGGGGCTCAAACCACCGAACAAGGCGACTGCTCCAAGTTCAAAGGCAACGTCCCACATTGTTGCAAGAAGACTCCCACTGTTGTGGATTTGCTCCCTGGGGTACCCTACAACCAGCAGTTTCAGAACTGCTGCAAAGGCGGGGTGGTGGCATCTTGGGGCCAAGACCCAGCATCCTCTGTCTCCGCCTTCCAGGTCAGTGTGGGGCTCGCCGGGACTTCAAACAAGACGGTGAAGCTCCCCAAGAACTTCACCCTGCTAGGACCCGGACCTGGCTACACTTGTGGCCCGGCAAAGATTGTGCCTCCAACCGCTTTCCTCACAGCTGATCTTCGTAGGAAGACCCAGGCCTTAAGTCAGTTTCTTCTTCTTTTCTTCAATTGCATCCGGTGACAAGCTTCAATGCTTCTGTTGTTTACATTTTTTGGGTTCCTCTTCTCTGCGCAGTGACATGGAACGTAACATGCACTTACTCACAGTTTCTAGCCAGGAAGCACCCAGCTTGCTGCGTCTCTTTCTCATCCTTCTACAACGAAACAATTACTCCCTGCCCTTCTTGTGCTTGTGGTTGTGAAAACAAAAACAAATGCATCAAGTAAGTCACCATCTGAATCTGATATCACACACTCACACTCAATAGTCATTGGTGGATCTAATTGGTCATAGAAATATGTTGATGGTGATGATGCAGGAGCGACTCTAAACTTCTAAGCAAGACGGGGATAAACACTCCGAGGAAAGACAACATGCCACTGCTGCAGTGCACGCATCACATGTGCCCAATTCGAGTGCACTGGCACGTCAAGATCAACTACAAGGCCTACTGGCGGGTGAAGATTGCGGTAACGAACTTCAACTACCGAATGAACTACACGCTCTGGTCTCTCGCTGTCCAGCACCCGAATCTCAACAATGTGACTCAAGTTTTCAGTTTCGATTACAAGCCTCTCGTGCCCTACGCGTCCATCAGTAAGTTCCCAGAAGTTTTGACCGATTATTGTGCTTTTTGTTCAAAACAGTGCTGACACGGACAAATGCAAATCCATGTGCAGACGACACAGGAATGTTCTACGGGATGAAATTCTACAATGACCTGCTAATGGAAGCCGGGCCGACCGGAAATGTTCAGTCGGAGGTGCTCCTTCAGAAGGACAAGAACACCTTCACCTTCAAGCAAGGATGGGCGTTTCCCAGGAAAGTATACTTTAATGGTGATGAGTGTATGTTGCCCTCACCTGATAGTTACCCGTTTCTACCCAGTTCTGCTCCTCAAAACCCATTTGGGTTCTCAACGGTGGTGATTTATTCCGTGTTCTTGGTGCTGACCGGATTCTGGTGATCCTTTTCCTCGTTTCGGCAAGCAGAAGGGAAGTGTTTTTGAAGCCAACTGATCAACTAAGGCAATATACAAGGAAAGAACACAGGTACACAGATTTACACATTTAGAGAAGCAGAGGAGCTTGAGTTATCAAATGTGGTCTGATACCATGAATTCTATGGATAAGTATACTAGGAATGGCTTGTTTATGATGATTTCTTCTTGAACTGCTTTGAACAGAAATTTTTTATAAAGAGAGCAGGATGTTAGCCCAGCACTAGCAAGCAAATGCACTTATTTCACCGAATTTTTAACTGTTTACGGGCCATTTTTTTTTAATCACATAATCAAATGAAAGAGATCTTATATATGAAACGAATTGCAAACATTGATGAATTATATTTTAATGGTTCTTATTCTCATTACAACTGTAACTAGAAGCTGAAACTCTACAAACAAAATGATTAAATACAGGCAATTAACAACCAAGACACTATTACATAGTACCAAAGCGGTAGAAAATTTACCATCAAAACGAGAAAGGTAGTCCGTTCCCACCGACGGCAAACCTGAACCTGCACTGCCTTGTACACACCAGACATGAACTCCTCAATCAGCTTAAGTAGGATCTGGGGCCAGATGTACCCAGCAGAAGTTTTTAAGACAAGATTTTTTGCTTCCACTGGGCACGAGGGTGGAGAGAAGATTCTTAAATGTATAGGCAGGAGAATGTCAGAGACACGAACAGGGCCAGCAATAGGGAAAGTATAGAGATATTTTGCCGGGGACTGGCGTTGGGCAAATATGGGTAGGCATCAGGAGGTGGCATGACACAGTTATCACCATTGAAATAGATTCTTCGAGGAAAAGCCCACCCCTTCTCGAAAGTGAAAGTTGATGCGTCCTTACGGAAGAGGAACTCTGACTGTACGTTACCAAGAGGGCCAGCTTGCGATAGCAAGTCATTATAGAACTTCACTCCCCATAGCATGGCAGTATCATCTGTTTCGCAGAAATAGATGGAAAAGAGTTAGTCATGCCCGTTCTACACATACAAGTTGTTTGGAACTGGCAACCATGCCAATGAATTAGTGCACAGGCCCATACATAACAGTGCATAACAAATAAGAAGTTTGAAGTGTGGGGGGAACAAACAAGAACATCTGCGTTTACAATCTCACTTACTTATGGTTCCGTAAGGAGTTAACGGCTTGTAGTTAAAGCTGAAACTCTGAGTAAGGTTGTCAAAGTTGGGGTGTTGGATAACTAAGTTCCACTGTGTGTAGTTCATCCTGTAATTGAAGTTTGTGATAGTGACCTTCACTCGCCAGTATTCCTTGTAGTTAACTTTGACATGCCAGTGGACTCGGACAGGGCACATGTGGCTGGTACACTGAACCAAGGGTGTGTAGCTATTCTTGCCAGCTCCTGAAACAACTGAAGCCAAATATGGCGAGTTCGGGCTGTTGAAGGACAGTGCAAGGTGAACCAAGTTAGAATAGAAGAAGAATTTAAGGGGAACACGCAGGCAAAAAGAGTAGTTGTGAGAGAACATACTCCACACAGCTCCCTGGTTGAGTTTTGTTGTTTTGACAGCCACATGTGCATGTCTGGCAAGGTACTATCGTATCATTATAGAAAGATGAGAGTGAAACACAGCAAGTAGGAGTTTTCTGAGCCAGGAACTGTGAGTACGTGCACGTAACATTCCAAGTCACTGCCATAAGATAGAGATAAGGTCAAAATTCAAAAATGTAAAGTAAAAGCACGAAGATATACAAATGAAAAGTCATTTCTGCTATTCACAGATAACTTACTCATAGCTTGTGTGATTCTCCTTCCATCTGAGGAAACAAATTTGGTGGGTTTAACAATCTTTGCTGGACCACACGTATAACCTGGGCCTGGTGCTTTCAAGGTAAAGTTCCTGGGTAATCTCACTGTTTTATTGGTGGTTCCAGCTGCACCAACACTAACCTGGAATGAGCTTGCAAAATTGGCTGGATCTTGTACCCATGAGTTAATTACTCCCCCCTTGCAGCAGTTTGCAATCTGCTGGTTGTATGGAGTTCCTGGCAATAAGTCCACAACCGTAGGATCCTTCTTACAGCAATGCGGAATGTTTGATTTGAATCTTGAACAATCTCCTTGCTCTGTGGTTTGGCTTCCCATCATGCTCCATATTACCTCCTTCTTTGCCCATGTCCAGCCTAGTGTCCATCCTGGAGCTTGAATGTGACGATATTGCTGGAAGTTGTACATTGTAACAACAGCCTATGCACACGATAAGAAACTAATTAGGCAATTCCATGAGGAAAAAAGTGCCAAAAGCTGGGTAGAAGGCACTCTGATTTCAAATACTGTTCATTTCTATAAATCTGTTTCGCAGTGTGATGTATCATTCATAAGAAGGTTAAGTGTAGGAAGGAATGAAACTTTGTGAACTTGTTAAACCAACAACAGCAAAGTAGGGCCGTTTCAGTATGTAGAAAATCTGAATATGCAGTTGAGTGAGAGGACCAAATAGACATGGCAGCACCAATAATATATATAAAAAATCAAATGACCAATTGAGGTTTTTGAGCTCATGATACAATCTTGAAGCCACAAAACTAAAGGCAAACAAATCTGAGAAACCATTCTAATAGTTGGACTGACCATAGTAAATAGTACAGATGGGCAAGTAATAATAAATCAGGTAAAACTTGAAAGATAAAGGTTCACCTGCTAAAGGTATGTTTCTCTGTATGGGTGCCATGTGTGTGTATGTGCATATCTGTGTGCATGCAAGAGCCAGACATAGAATGAAACTACACAATGATATGGATTGCAAGTACTTACAACATAGCCATCAGGAGTCCAACTTATAACGTCCCACTTAATTGTAATATTTCCGTTTGGATCAAGGGGATCAAAAGCATCTGAAGAGAAGAAAAATAAAACTATGGTTAAAAATCATTGGTCCAATTCATAAAAAGCATCGTGAATAGAAACTGGAGCCATGATTTGGAGGCCAATAAGATTAAAATAAATAAATAAATAAACCACACATGCAAACAGAGATCCGCAGAGAAAAAAAAATATCTAATCATGAATCCTACGAGGTCAAGAACACAAGATTTTAATAATACATGTTTTACCAAAATTAGAGAAGGCAGTAACAGAAATTTTTACAATATATGTTTCACCAAAATTACAGTCTGTAATTTTCATCTGAAAGATCAGATGAATTTGTGTGCTCATGAAAAGAAACATTCACACTACTTCTATCCATATAGGATTATGATTATGTGGTAGAGATGCTAAATTAGGTAATTATAAGACCATAAAACTAGATTAAGATGAAAAGAGCAAGAAGAGAGAAATTTTGGAAATCCTGGAGTTGTAAAAAATTGAAGAAAAACAGCAAAAAAGTAAGGAATGAAGAAAAAAGAACACCAAAAGAATGGAAATATAGCACATCTTGCAAACAGTTAGATAACTTGATTAGATCTTCAAGCAAATCCGATGGTGACATCGAAATTCAATAGAAATCCAGTCAGTCACGAGATGAAGTGAAAAGAACAGAAAGAAACAATAGGCGAGACAGTAAATTTGGACAAAAACTCCTCATCGCTCGAATTCGAGGATCTTGAAAACAACCTTGGATTAAACTCTAAATCTACGCCTGTCTTAACATCTAGAAAGCGAGTCAGACGCCCAATACTAAATTCAAGAAAAAGAAGCCAACTCTGGTCTTCTTGAATTTATCCGTACTTGTAAAACACGAATCGACCTAATCACCAACGAAAAGAAGCCCAATAATTAGGGAAACCAATATCCGGAATTTGGATTCCAGAGCAAACTTGCTAAATCTGTCAAAACATTTTCGAATTAAATTAGGCCCCCAAGAAGCATCGAGAGGGTAAAATTCCAAACCTGTTGCAGAATTAACAACAGAAATAAATATTCCGCAAGAGTAACAGTGGTAGCGTGCAGACCTGTTGAAGTGAAGCAGAGGGAGCAGAACAAGAACACAGCCACAATGCCGGAAGAAGCGATGGATCGAAAGCAGAAACCCATTTGTGGTGGGAGATTTTCTCTGATTTCGATCGTCGATCTGTGTCCAATATCTGGCAGCGACAAGCAAAAGAACAGAGAGGTAGGGGGAGAAGGGGGGGGGGGGGGCGGTGGCCGTCTTGTGCTTTGCTCACATCACATGCCAAGTCCAGTCCAGTCCGTCAGTCTTAAGTGCTCGTGTCCAAGTGTTAAGTAGTGTAGTTTATAAGTCGCTATCACCGTAATTTCCTTTTTATTCAGTTTCAGGGGAGACTTTTCGATGGTCGATTTGAGACGGTAGACGGTGGTTGTTACATAACTTGTTTATTTTGAATTAATACAGATTATTATGTACTGATGTGACACGTGAAATTAATTAGATTAATTAATTGTTACATCAAATTAAAAATAATGAGGTAGCGAATAAATACAAGGATTACGTTGCCTACTCCTCAACCCTCAAAGGCATTTTTATTTTTAAAATAATTTATTGTTCTGACGAATTATTCTTTTCAAAAATAATAATTAATCCAACACACAAGTTATCCGTACCCAGCTGCTCAAATGATGGGTACCGAATGTGACTGCTAAAGAAAGAACGTCCACCACCACGTACCGTTGATGATGCAGCGAATGAATGACCGCTGAATCAAAGCCGTTCATCTTATGTAAATAACCCGCGTGGACCGTGACCCCGTCCAATAAGACCGGTGAGGAGTCCTTCTCCGAGGGATCGAACGGTCATTGTGCCGCTGTTATTTAACGAGGTGACACCGTCGGTGGCATAACATAATAGTTGCTGCTGAGGTTTTTTTAACATTAGGAATTATTAGCAACGACACAGTCGGTGGCAGACCCTCTTTGTCTCCCATTCTATACGCCACTAATAATATCAAATGTCAATTTTACCCATTACCACCCCTGTATGTGTATAATAACAAATGGGATTTTACATAAATTATTATATCTTTTAAATAAAAATAAGGCCATTATAATAGTTTAATTGTGATCAGAATGCTGACTCTCTCAGTCATAATGTTGCAGGCATAGCAAAAATGTATTATTGGCCGTATAAAAATGAAAAAATATTTAGTATAATTGTGATATCACCTTATTGTTATTATTATGTGATATTCGTAAAGGTATAATAATCAATTATAAAATGAATGTTATTTTGAAATTAAAATCTATAAAATACCAACCATTACCATATATTCACATTTGAAAAAGATGCAGCCATATTATATATGATGATGATGATGATGATATGGTATAATCATTAAAGAATAAAAAGCAAGCAAATGGGAGACGTACAAGCAGCTTAATGCAGTGTCGGTGAGGGAGAAGGGACAAACAAACGGACATTTGGAGCATCTGCCTCTATTTCTTTCTTTCTTTCTTTCTTATGACGATGATAAAAAGCGGGGCCCTCTGCCTCTGGCTTCTAAACAAAGAGTCTGGATTTGTTTCGTAGCCTTTTGTTTATTTTACCTAATAAATCTTTCTCTAGAAGGAAGATAGCAATGGTGTATTATAGAAGGGACAATACGAATACGAATCCAGCTCGTCGGCTGGCCGCCCTGTAATTGGTGTACTTATCACTTATCAGCTTAACTGGACGTTAATCTGGGCGGGTGGGTTAAGGCTTAATCTCACCTTAATGGGTGTTAGGCTCCTTCTCTCAGCTGACGTGGTCCGCTGAATTTTTAATCTTAAAATAAGTAAATAAAATAAAATAATCCCTGCTCAACTTATGTTCTTAAATTCTTAATTAGACTCCTAACTTTGCATTCCAAGTCCCTGCTAGGAAGAAAATTGTATTCCTCCTTGATTTTATTGTTATTTTTTTTATTTTTGTTAAGAATTTAAATTAAACATTACATTTGATATGTTGTCATCCCATTAAAATCTAAAAAATAATGGTTAGATGTATTTCATCATGTAATTAAATATTTAATAAAAAATAAAAATCAAAACGAACATGCTGAATTAATTGGAAAAGAGTTACCGGTTGAGTAGGTGATGCTGGGGACAATCGGATTTTGAGAAGCTCTCTCTCATGACTCATGCTGTGTAGCAAGATTGATTCAGTGCACCATAGTTAAAAAGGGAACAACTGTCTATGACAGACAAAACAAATAAATCCAAATAAAAAAGCATTAATATTACATTCAGATAAAAAAAAAAAAAAAAGGAAAAAAATTAACTATTTTTGGAATACAATATGAAACTAGAGCGCAACCTCTTTTCTTTTTGTTTTTAAGTGCAAAATACTTGATAATTATCTCATAAGAAAAACCAAAAACACTACTGTCTGTAATCTGTTATCTTCAGCAATTCATGATGCTCGTTGGCAGTACAACTGCAAATTCGAAGCTGCTTTAAATACGCCTTCACTTCCTTTCTCAGCCAAGGACCTGGTCCTCATCCTCACTCGTATCATTGTCCCCATCATCTTTGCTCAAGTCTGCATACTCCTCAAGTGATTCAGCTGTGAATAATTCCCCTGCCTTGGTACCATTGTCAGTCGGGCATTTTGCAGAAGACGAACTACAAGATTTTCCTTTGTTCATCTGTTGCACAAAAATGGAGTTGAGGTATAACAAATAGTGCAGGCAGTATTATGCTGAACAAGAGATGATACATTATTGTTGGGTGAGTCATGGATGCCTACCATCTTTCCTAAATCAGAATAGATCACAGCCTCCAGTTATTTGGAAAGTGATCCGTGCCTTCTAGAAAGTTTCTAAACTGTTCTATGTATCTTTTGTTTCCTTATATAGTGTATAGATTATGTTTCCATTTGTTTGTAGTTTCCTAAATGCTGTGGTTTCCTAAATCTATAGTTTTAGAGCTCACTCCTAAAAGGTAGCACAAAGGAGGAAGGTACCCAAACTACATATAAACAATATAACTGCCCAGTAATTTGGTGATGTGCGACAAATGCAACTTCAACACCCTCTTTCACGCGTAACATGCAAATACATATGGGTAGGGTCCAAACCTAACACTGCAAACAAAAACCTACATACCATGTCAAATGGGTCTGTGTAGAACTCACTCCTAAAAGCTAGCTCAAAGAAGGAGAGTACCCAAACCATCTATAAACAACATAACAACTCAGTAACTTGACGATGTGGGACAAATGCAACTTCAACAATTATTCAATTATAATAGCATGTAGAATGTTTATGGAAAATATCAGCCATACATTCATCTAAACTTGATATGTTACACATGTATTCAATTATAATAGCATGTAGAATGTTTATGGAAAATATCAGCCATACATTCATCTAAACTTGATATGTTACACATGTATGCCACCTATTTAACAAATTTTAGGTCTTTAATCATCTTTATCTGTGATCGTATTTTTTTAATGCCACTATATCTTATGTCATATCTATGGGTTTTTTAGCAAATTTTCTTTGCTCCTCTTCTCCGCTTTTTGCTTCACATTAATCTACGTATATGGAAAAAAAAAAAAAAAACTAGCACTCAATAAAATCTCTTCTGTTATCCACCCAATTGTTGGCTTGCAGTCATTTCCCATCAGTCAGTGACAAAAAGCACCTATAACTCGAACGCTTCTTTAACCTCTGCCCCACTTCCAAACTACACTCAAATCATATTTTAACCAAGTTATATCATTTCATCTCAATTGGTTCTAGTAGCATCTCATAATCTCATAAAAGCATTCTAACATTTTTATTCCACCTTTTCTTGCATCACTGTTTTATTACATCAATATATTATATCTCATTCCACCTAATGGCAAATTATTGCCAATGCTTACCATATAGCAGAGCCTGCTCTACTAATATCTCCAAGGGTTCAATTATACCAGGCCGGTTTAAAGTCCATGGGACACAAATTCAGCATCCAAGTTTGATAAAAGGGCCAATTGGCAAAGCATGTAGTTATTGAAATGCTAGCAACTGACACCAACATCATATACCAGGATACAAACTGTGACTGAAACAACATAAGAAATGAATGGTAAGGAGGCCTAAGTGTGTCACAGTTGGCCATGCTTAAACTGTGAGTGTACTAGCATAACTGCAAAATCTTCTAAACCACATTGACAATCCATTCAATGGATTAAGAGAAAGGTGCTGGCTTATTAGGTTGGATATCAGGCATCAAGCATTCCAAATGAAAACAAGAGTAAATTTGCAAGAATCATCTACCACAAGCTTTATTTTATCCTTTGTTCCTGATTCCTTCCAATTTTTCTGTAAATAATTTGAAAGCCAATCAAGCAAAAACTATATGTTTCTTGAATAAAAAAACAATCCCCATAGCTACTGGGAAGTAAGAATTTGAGAGTCTTACAGCCCGCATAAGAGTCCTCCTATCTCTCTCCCGAGCATTCTTGATGGCCTATAACATAACACACATGACATCTAGGTTTACAATAGGAAACAACAATTATATTTAAAATTACATAGAGATGTTGTGCAAATAATAATAACGAACCTCCTCGAGCATCTTCTGCTCAGCCTCCACTTCAGACCCGTCACTGAACAAGCATAGTGCATAAAAAGTATTTAGCAACATAGTGGAAACGAACAATTCACTGTAATGAAAAATTAGCAATTCTGGTGCATAAAATATGCTCAAATTCCTAATGAGAGAACAGAAATCTTATATTGTCAAAGGGGAAAAAAATCCAAACCTTCCAATAATGCGATCCACCCGGCAGGAACACTTGGCACATACATTTTGCTCCTTAGCACAAGCTGCAGCACGCAACAAATCAAAGAATCAAAAACTAACTCTTTCCTGACAATATAAAGAACGAAAGAAAAAAAACGTGAAAGAGAATGGAAATATGTTAACAAAACCTGACGAAGTGAGATGTGAATCGCAAAGAATAAAACTAACCGGTACAGAGATTGTGGTAAGCCTGACGAACGGCTCGTTTAGAACATCTCTGACTGTAAAAATCCAAATTGAAAATTAAACAGGAAGACTCATTACAGGTTAACGAAGACATTAACTTGTAACAATCAGAAACTGAATTAAATTCAAGTGACGATCCAAATCACATATATATATAAATGCAAGAAAGATACCATTTAGCAGGCTCAGTGAGCGACTTGTATTTGCCATACTTGCGCTTCCAATCGATCTGTTCTTTACAACGGGGACACACTCCGGTTATGTCCGAGTATGGCCTGAACCTCCCTCCTACTTCCTATTATTACCATCCAATACAAACATACATAACTATAAACGGCTAGCAATTGAGATGAACCCTAAGTTCTTGGTAGAGAAGCGGAGAGTGGAAAAAGAGAACAGGATTACAGTTTCGTTGATCTTGACACCAGCGTTGGGCTTCCAGGCATACTTGTTTTGGTGCTTCGGCGGGCCTCTCCGGCTGCTCATCTTCGCCACCACCGGAACACACACTCTTCGGCTTTCTCCGGCTGGAACACGACCACCAACGCCGCCTTCGAATGGACATGCCTTCTGTTTTAACTTTTAACCGACACTGCGTGCGAGACGGCCCTTGGGCCCCTTAGTGGGCCGTGGACCCATAACCATCTCCGGCCCGCCCCATTAAACAATCTAATCAAGCCCGATTAATAGTGCCAGTAACAATTAATGTTCGGTATGCTAGTGTGTTTGATTATAAACATTTATCATAGAAAATATATAATTATTACATATTTTTTATAAAAAGCAATCAAACACTCTTAATTTTTTTATAAAAAAATATGTATGGTACAAGTATTTAAAATTTCTTTTTATGAAATTCATTTTTTAAGGGAATAAGGTGGTTTTTTTTTTTCTAGGCATTATTACTTAAAATTTAATTATAAATAATGCAATCAAACACACTCTTAGTATATCTTTCATTCTATTGCGGGATTTTTATTGGGTCTTATTTGTTTCCTGCTACTGCTAGTGGGGTTTGTACTTTGTTTGGGCTTTAATTTATCCTCCTCGCTGGGATGCTGTTTGGGCTTGGTTATGCCATTAGGCTGATATGCAGTCAAGTTGTTGGTTTGAGTTGCTGCAGCAGCAGCAGCAGCAGGTCTTTAAATTGGATGATTGTTGTTCATTATGGGCCAGCTCTGCTCAGTTTCTTCATCCCAGCTAGCTGGGCTGGCTTTTTGGTTATGGTCTTCTTGTCTGTAGCCCTTCTGTTGGATTGTTGTGCTGCACATTTATATGGCTGAGGTTTTTTTATGCCTTCACTTGTGTAGGGGATCTTTGTCTTGTGAGATCGATGCGTCGTGTTTTATACGGTTTTTACCTTTTATCGCAAAAAATATATATAGAAAGAGCTGGTTATGCATCTCGTTCAAGCCAATCACACTTAGGGCTTGTTTGACAGGACATTTTTTTCATGAAAAATGGTCATTTTTTACCTAAATTTTAACTTTTAGAGTGTTTAATTAGTCAATTTTTTCATAGAAAATATTTTTCCACTTAGGGTCACGTGATCCACTTTTTCACTTTTGATGAAAAATCAATTCCCGTAGAGAGTAGAGAAATTCTTTTCTAGGTGAGCATTAAGAGAGGATGGACTAGAAGTGGGTTTGGGAGTGAGAGAGAGCGGCGATGGCGGCAATGGGGGGAGGCAGGGAGGAGAAGTGGATTTGGGAGGGAGATGGCAGCTGCGGCGATGGTCGCTACAACCTGCAATGGAGGTGGCGATGGCCGTTGCAACCTGCGATGGTTGCGACGATGATCGCTGCAACTTGCAATGGCGATGGCTGCTGTAACCTGCGATGGCGGCGATGATGGTCGCTGTAACTTGTGATGGCCACGGCAATGGCTGCTGTAACCTGCGATAGCGACAGTGATGGTTGCTGCAACTGCCAATAAGGGGAGACGGGAAGGAGAAGTGGGTTTGGAAGAGAGAGAGAGATAGATGAAGGGAGGAGGGAGGAGACCAGTGGATTTTGAGAAGAGAATTCTATAGAAAATAAATTGTAGTCAAACACCCTCAATTGATAATTTCTATATAAATAATTTCTAGATAATTGAATTGTCTAGAATTTATTTTCTTTCCATGCAAGTTCCATGCTTGCAATCAAAAGTACCCTTATTTTATCATGTTTTGACATTCAACTTAAAACTTAATATAATTGATGATGTAGAAAATTAATCTCTAATATATTTATTAGAAAAATGAATTAGATGGTGAAAAACCTTAATTATTATATAATAGACTTGAGGTTCTACCAAAAAAAAAAAAAATCAAACTATCTCAAAATTGGTCAAAAAAAAGTCACTCTTATGTTTAAGTCAAATATAAAACAATAGCAAAGATAGAATCAGAATGTTAGAACTCATAATTGCGAATATTAATCTCCAAAAGTTCCTTCTCTATTTATAGAAGTAGTTTAGAAGTAATAATTCATTTAAAATTACATCTCCTTATTAAATATCACTTAAGAGCGGTAATTCTATAGGAATTTGAGGAGAGTAGATTTATTTCTGAAAATTGTTTTTCTAAGATTTAGGAAGAAAAGTTATAGAATTTAGATTAATTGCTGAGTTATAGAAATTAGTCCATATAACAAATAAATTTAAACTTAGGAACTCAAATTATCTATCATTTCTTGCTGACTACCGAGACAATCCGAGTAGACTTCATTTAAATTTTTTTATGACTATAGTTTATTTTTTAATTTGTTTAAATAATATTTTAAATAAATAAGTTGAGTTTAAATGAAATTTTAAATTTTAAACATATTAGAGAAGTTTAAAATAACTTGTACAATATTTAAATCTTGTTATTATAATTTTTATAACTTTTTTTTTTTTTTTTTTTGGGAGGGGGGGGGGGGGTGTTGTGTGTGTTAAAAAGAAGGGTATTTAATTGGATTATTATTGGCAAGTTATTTGGGGACCCATTTTATGTTAACAATTTACTAATAGATATTGATAAAATTAAAATATAAGGAGATAATAAAGATATTTTTAAAATATAAAAATGTGACGATAAATTTCATTTAACCTCTTGAGATTACCTCCCTTGTAATTTCATTTAATCTCTTGGAATGTCCTCTCTTGTGGGAATTTTCGTCGCTCAATCCTACGATTTTTGATAAGAGAGTTAAATTTGAGTCCAAACCTAAACCCAAATGAATCTCAGCTTTGCCCCAACTTGCCAAAGTCTCACATTCCAGAGACAAAAAACAGAGTTCTTCAAGAACACAGAGAGAGAGAGAGAAAGAAACTTCCAAACCCAAATTCTTGATTTACCCTCCTCTCCGATCAATTCCATCTCAGAAAAAGAGTCAGTAGACGTCATCAGATGTGGTAGCCGCAGTAGAGGTACAGTGGGACACAAGTTCCATTGGGGATGCGTGTCTCTTACCCAGGCCGAACCACAGAACAATTAAAAATAAAGTAAACAATTAAGCAGCAGAGTGCTAGATTCAAAAGGAAACGTCCACATCACCCTCAACTTTAACGAGTTTTGTATCGATCCCATGGCTCGAGCAGTAGCAGCCAAATTGCAGTGCGCTTGAGAGTCCCACATAGGCAATAATAATGAACCGTAACTTTAACGAGTTTTGTATCGATCCCATGGCTCGAGCAGGTGCAGCCAAATTGCAGTGCGCTCGAGGGTCCCACATAGGCAATAATGAACCGTGCCAGAACAAAACCCGCGTGCAGTGTAAGAAGAAGATGGGAGTGGGCGGCCCGGGATGGGGACGGGGAGGGAGACCCACATGTCTCATGTCGGCATATATAGCCATCCATTTTCTATCCAAGCCTTAATTCCACTGTTGCGATCGATCGAGGCGCAATTGGAGAGGCCACAAACAGCGAGAATATGAAGATGAATCCATACCTCTGCTACTTCTCCTTCGCCATGGCCATGGTTTTGCTAGGCTTGGCTAATTCTTCCTCTTCTTATTCTTCTTCGGCGACGAGCAGAGTGATGATGGCGATGGGCTCGCAGCAGCGATGCAATGGCAGTACTATTGCCGAATGCGTGGCAGAACAGGGAGGAGAAGAAGAAGAAGAGTTGTTGATGGAGTCGGAGGTGAGTAGGAGGATTCTCGTAGAAAACAAAAACTTTATTACCGCTAAAGTTACTGACGTGAAGGGTCCAGCCTGTAATGCGAATAATTACGGCAATTGCATTATGGCCATTGGCGCGTATCATCGCCCCTGCACCTACTACAATCGGTGCAGACACTAAGTCGAGGAGGCACCGATCCATGGAACGTACGTACGTACGTACGTAGTCTACTACTAGTCTTAATTTCCTTAGCATTGCTTGTGCTTTATTACTTACTTGCTGCTGTTAAATATTTCCATATCGACTCTCTCTGGTTCTTCTATATATGTGAACTTTCTGTACTGTACACTCGCCTAATTAATTGGTTGCATCAGAAGAATAAAAGGCGAACCGGTTTTCTTTCTATTTCCGGGGATTTATGTTAATTATGTTAATAAAATTATTAATTAGGATCTTATTGAGTACCGTTTGTTTGTAAAATATTGATTGTTGTGTTGGAGAATGTGAAGAAGAGTAAAAATGGGCATTACGGAATTGCAACAGCCTTACTAGTGGTGGTTTTAAATTTATAAACCTCATGATACTGGCATGCTTATTTCTATTATTTTTCGTTAAAAAAGAGTAAGATATATTATTTTTCATTAAAAAAGAGTAAGATAAATAGGCAGGGATTAAAGCAGAACAGTGACGTGACGATCCCATTAAGAATTAAACCACAGCGAGCCCAGTTGATCATATATATATATATATATATGCTGAGCTTCAACCCCCCACATGAAACATAACTAACATGTCTTAAATTACGCATTGGAGTCAATTATATCATATTCGATAGCACATCATATTTATGGTTGGTATAATATATATGACTCATAATAATATTTATATAGAAATATGTATAATTATATTAATTTTTTTTTATATATAGAATATAGCTAGATGCAAGCATGGATGCTATATATAAAAGCATATAAATTATGTGTTTACTTTATGATAATACAAATAAAAAATTACAAGTAGACATTATATCAATCAACGTATTAAGTAGTAACATTTCAAGTGAATTGTACGTTAGAAATGAAAGTTTCGCTTTAAAAGCACATAAATGTGCTTATGAACTTGATCTGATCATTAACAAATTTTCCCCTCAATATGGACTTCTATCCATCGTCCGGCATCTTGCTTCATTCTTCTTTGTTACGTTTATGTGTTTTTTTTTTTCTTTGAAATAAGATAAAAGGACATGGTGAGAAGAAAACAAGGTTTAAAATTAAAAATTACTTTCTTTTTAAGTATAAATTAATTTTAATATTTTAAATAAATTAATCAAGTAACAACTACCCTTTCAATATCTCTTCATAAATTAAAAAAAAAAAAAAAGTTGGGAGTAAGGTTAAAGGCCTGTTTGGCTAGGCTTTTATTTTTGGAGCTTTTAAACTGGGTAATGTTTAAGCTATTTACAGCGTTTAAACTGATAACATATTTAGATAAATATATTTTTAAATTATTAGTTAATAGTTATGTGTCTGATTTAAAAGAGTTGATAAGTTATTATAATTTGATAAGAAGATGAAAATAGATATGTTGTTGAATGATATAAAATTTTATCATTAGATGTTGATAAATTATACATAATTATTAAAAATTATTAATATAATATTATTATATGTATATATATATGTTTATTATTATTATATATATACACATATATATACACAAACAATGACAATAGAGAGAAGAAGCATGAACAAAGGAGATTAGGATGGGGATGGCAATGGAAAGTAGTTGATGGGGCGATGGACGATCGGCGATTGTAACGACTCGCCCTTCCACACCATGTCACCATTTTGAGAATTATATATATATATATATATATGATCTCTTTTCACAATATTGTATTTAAAAATTCCTAACATACATACATTTAACATTTCAAATAATAAACTAAGGAATAGTAAACTAATCATTTGTAGAAGCATAATCAAAACATAAGAGAATATTGTAATTACAAATGAAGTAAATCCGTACAAAATCGTCTTCAATAACCATAAAAATTACAATATGTAGTAGACAAATTTAATATAAAAATAGTTAAAACATGCCTTCCAACAACTCATCCTAGCATGAGCGTAGCACTTTATTACACGACTACCTACAATTATATTTCAGCAACATCTTTTCCTTTTCCACTGCTCATCTCGCCTGGAATATTAAATATCTTAGGGATAAAATCTAAATTAGAAAATGAAACTTTTAAATAAGGATTAAAACATTTTTTATGAATGCATGATGCACGGGCATAAAATCAACCAACACCCTAGAGTGGCTTTTGTTAGCATTCTAGCCTCAGTACAAAACCCTAAACAATTATTCCAACAAGCAACACATGGCACGGGACACCTCAATGATTACTTTGGCAATCACACTTGGGGAAATGCAAGTCAAACTACTAAGGTAACATCCCACCCCTTTATGTTTAACATGGATAATACGAAAAATGATATGCCAATAACATCATATCCAATGCAATATCACGTTTACTTAGGTAATATAAAATGAATATGCATATATATAACAAGATGTACAATATCACATAACTTAGCGAATCCCTCGAAATTTCATGCTTATTTAAACAAATAATACCACGTATAAAATTTTTAGATGAACCACTCACCTTGATTTAGCTTCTTAGGATTCCTCGATATGCATACTTTGATCTTGAAACTTATGCCTTGAGTAATTTTTTGGCCAAAATTTTCAAAAAATTAATAAAACTCAATTTTCCAATTTTTTAGAATTTTTTTCCTTTTTCCTATTTTTCTTCCTATTTTTCTCTTTTTCTTACCTTTTCACGCGCCTGCATGTGCCCGCAACCACTCGCCCAGCGCGTCCTCTTACGAGGCCGAAGCTAGTCATCTTCTCCGACCTTTTTCTCGCCACCGGTAATTGATTTTGGCTAGTTTTCTTAAACTTTTCTTCCTCTCTTGGCTCAGTTTTTCTTCCTGAACTCGATGGTACCCCTATTGCATGATAAATTAAGTTGGAACACCCTCGATTTGGTCGTTAAACCTTAGTTCCGAGAACTTCTCGATTTTCCAACAAAGCTTAAAACCATCTCAAATTGACACCACACTCGCTCAAACTTTCCAAAAATAATCTTCACAACTTGGAGAACAAAAGCTCTTTAACAAAACGCTGATCAAACTTTCTCTCGATTGCTTGGATTACACAACTTGATTTTTGTAAAACCCTCAGCCCATTTCCCTACTATTTATAGCATTTTCGACTGATTTTCCAGCCAATCACAATTGTGCCTTACACTGGAAAACCTAGGTCTAGGCCATGATGGCATAAGACACCCTCAAACGATCGAGATTCGACCCAGCATCGGCGGCCATTACAACTATTAACTGCTATTGAAGGTTTCACACCATTTTTGCTATTTTACCCTCATTCTTTCAATTTCTTTTACTCTGGCATTTTTTCCTCAAGTCCTTTGGTTTTTTGAATTTTCACTTGGTCCCACAAACTTTTGAGAAATTACATTTTAGCTTCAAAATTTTGAAAAATTTTACTTATGTTCCAAAATAATTACACTTGAGTTCTTAAGAAATTTTTAAGTATTATAGTAACGGAGAAAAAGTTGAAGCAAATGAGAGCAATAATAGATAGTGACGGTCAAAAGAGTTGAGGCAACATGCAACAAGAAGGAGAGATTAAAGAAGAAAGACATGACTAGAAATTAATAAAAAAAATAAAGATAAAATGATAAAATCAACGATCATCACAATTTATAAATTAACGACATTTTGCAAAAGGTCTCCCTCAACAACTTTTGCAAAACACTATGATAACCGCATTTAAGCTACTTTTAACTTGAGGTGCGCCCAAACCACTTTGCCAAATAGGCTCTAAGTATAGGAGAGAAGATGGGAGATTGAAGCTATTGCATTCCTATGACGCAAGGAGGGGCTGTATTGACTGATGTCATTGTTTTCTTTTATTTATTTATTTAATAATATATTTCTATTTATTTAGACTGGGAATGCATAAGAGTGAGTGATATGATTAAAAATAAATGATTACATTAATTAAAATTTGTCAGTGCAGTTGGGGCATGGCTATGGCCGGCTGCTATAATAATGTTCGAAGGCTTGAGGGAGGCTAGGAAAGTGGCAACTTGCACAATTATTGCTACATTCACTTAATAATAATAATAATACACTCATCAACGACTTTTAACACTTTTCAGTCAACCAATGGATGCGCCAAACCAAACTACTTACCCAGCAACCTACACTGTACATTCCATTAGTACCAAAAAGAGAACAAATAATAGTAATAGTAATTCTCAAGGAGGAGGACCCAGCCGAGTCAGCCTTTTGCCATCTGATATCTCATCGTGCCATGGGATTCATAATCACCGAGAAAACAGTACCAGAGCTTGCACCATCTGAAGCCATACCACTCCTTCCCCCACTTTTAGAACGCGAAAACGTCGGATCATCATCCGTCGTTGTTGTACCCTCCCAGTGCGATACAGCGGGAGTGCAGGTCGTCATCGACTGAATCCCCACCGCGCTATCCACCCCCACCCCCACCCCCACGTTCTTCTCTTCCACGTCCACGTCCACGTGATCCACATGTATCAATAAAACCTATCCAATTATATATATATATATATGAAATTTAATCATGCAATCGTACGTGTCGATGCACAAGTTTGGCAAAATTTAAGCAAAAAGTGCGAGAGCTTAATTTGCTTGAATTTCCCAATCAAACAATGATCAAAATTTGTTTAAATTAAGAGTTTCCATGCTTATTTACTAATTTTTTAAAATAAAATATATTTACTATGCATTAACTGTTAGTTCGTAGAATTCATTTGAATAAGATGAGTGGGTTGAATGATATCATCATACATAAAGAATGGTCAATAGACCTGCAGGTTATATCTGACACAGGAGCTGAACCTCTTCGAAGCTCAAACGTCTGATCAGCATCGACGGCTTCCACGCAGGATCCCTCCATCTGCGCCACCTTCACTTACACTTTCCCAGTCTCCTCCGGCATCAAGTCTCCTCCTGCGGGGTCTACTACTCCAATAGAACGAAAAGGAAAATGACAAATCCAATATAGATCCATACATAATTTGGAATTTGGCGCACTGGTTGACTGAAAAGAACCAAGTCTTCAAGTCTATATATCATGTCAATGTCATAACCCGAAGCTTCATGTGGCCAAGCCGCCTCTGCAACATAAAGTTAATTAGGATATTTTCTATGCTAGCTAATTAGAGAGAGAAAGAGAGAGAGAGTAGTGTATTGAATCCGCTTGCCTGGGATGAATGGGTAGAATTGAATAATAATATCTCCCCGTACGTGAAGAATGGCCCCATCGACCTACTGGCTTATTATGGCTTATTATCCTGGTTTAAAAGGTGTAATCGTTCATCGCCCCTACACCCGATCTGATAGGATATGGGGGTTAATCATAGTAATTCAGTCGGACGTAGTGGCTAGACTCGAACTTATTGCGCACAAAGAACCCCCATCACTTTAGAGAGAGATACCTCATACTGCCGTTTGTAAGACTCGATCCTCAATCTTAGTCTAAGATTCACTACGGAAGGCACTTTATGTCCCTTTTCTTGACCAACTGAGCTGCCCATGCAAGCACCATGAAAATATCCTACCTTTATGTTGCAAAGGCTTGACCAGTCTCCACCGGCACCAAGTTCCTCCCCTTCTACTATTTCTGCCGGGTGCTCTACTGCAATAGAACCAAAAGGAATTTGACAAATCCAATATAGATCCATACATAATTTGGAATTTGGCGTACTGGTTGACTGAAAAGAACCAAGTCTTCCATGTCTATTATGTCAATGTCATGACACGAAGCTTCACGTGGCCAAGCCTATGCAACATAAAGTTAAGAAAAATGCTAGAAAGTCTGACAAGCTCATCTACAAGTTTATTTAAAGGGAGTAAAAAGATAATTTTGCCCTCACGCATTACTTTCATCCTTCCCTTTTCATGGATTGCAACCACCCTGCTTCTCTTCTCTCCCTTCCCATGGCCACTGCCCTAGCCTCATTGTCGCCTTCGCCTCGCCTCGTCTCTGAGCCTTCGTCGTCTTGTTGCCCTCGCCTCGCCTCATCTTCGTTGCCTCGCTGCTATCGTCGTTTCGTCTCGTATAGCGACGAGACTAGGGCAGCGGCCATGGAAGAGGAAAGAAAAGAAGTAGGGGCGGGGACAATGGCCTACTTTGTAAATTTACAAAGTAGACGGGGTAATTTTGACTTTTTATCTCTTTTCTATAAATCTCTATGCGATCCTTTTTGGCTCTTCAGTGGAGCTCTAAAGTTAATTAGGATATTTTCTATGCTAGCTAATTAGAGAGAGAGAGAGAGAGAGTGAGAGTAGTGTATTAAATCCGCTTGACTGGGATGAATGGGTAGAATTGAATAATGAATAATATCTCCCCGTACGTGAAGAATGGCCCCATCGACCCACTGGCCGGCTTATTACTGCCATGACAGAAGCTCTTCAAACTAATTTGCACTTCCGGTTTCCTCCTTCTTCACTTCAAGAAATGGCACCCTTCCCTCTCTACTTCTCTGTCTTACTCCACCTAATCCTCGCCTCCACCACCGCCCACGCCGCCGACCCACCGGCTTACAGCCCCACCGATAGTTTCTTCCTCGACTGCGGCTCGTCGACGTCCGAATCTTACTTCGATGGCCGGAGATGGGACGGCGATTCCCGCTCTAAATTCTCTCCGCGCAATATCGATGACGTGTCTCTAGCATCTACGGCTTCCACACAAGATACCTCCATCCCTCAAATCCCCTTCATGACGGCGCGCATCTTCAATTCCACCTTCACCTACACTTTCCCCGTCTCCGCCGGCCCAAAGTTCGTCCGCTTCTATTTCTACCCTGCCACATACTCCAGCCGCGATAATTCCAAGTATTTCTTCTCCGTCACCGCCGCCGACTACACCCTCTTGAGCAACTTCAGCGCCTTCCTCACCGTCGAGGCCTCTTTCCCAAAAATATCCTCTTTGATCAAAGAGTTCATTGTGTACGTGAGGGACAGCCAGAGGCTAGCCATAACTTTCGTCCCCTCTCCCAACTCTTACGCTTTCGTTAATGGCATAGAAGTCGTTTCCATGCCCGACAATCTCTACATGTCCCGCGATGACCATTCCACCAAGTTCGTCGGTTCACAGCAAGTCTTCACCGTCGACAACAAAACTGCACTTGAAACTCTGTATAGATTAAACGTCGGCGGAAACGAGGTGGCCGGCACTCATGATACTGGCATGATGTACCGCACATGGGTGCAAGATGAAACGTACATAGACAAAGCGGTCCTCGGCTTTACACCCGGCCAGCTCGTCAATCACTCCGTCTACTACACTGACAGTACACCGGCCTATACTGCACCGGCGACTGTGTACTCTACGGCCCGTACCATGGGAAATAACCCCCGTGCTAACCTGAAGAACAACTTGACGTGGTTCTTCACTGTGGATTCTGGGTTTTCTTACCTGGTTAGGCTTCATTTCTGCGAGATTGACCCACATGTAACCCTTGAAAATCAGAGGATATTTACCGTATTTCTCTTTAATCAGACGGCTGATCAGGAAGTTGATGTTATACACCGCAGTGGCGGCAACAGATTCCCTGTTTTCAATGACTACGTTGTTTCTGTCCCTAATGAATATGGCCAGAGTAGGCGGAATCTGTGTCTGGCGCTGCACCCAAATACCGCTAGTAAGACCGAATATGCTGATGTTATCTTAAACGGCTTAGAGATCTTCAAGCTAAATGGATCGAACGGCAATCTCGCAGGCCCAAATCCTGAACCAGTACTTATCGATCCCACACAGCAGCCACAGCGCCCGACCTCACCCGTGAAGGGCAAGAGTAGCGGCTCACCGCCAGTTTATGTCATTGTCGGAGCAGTCTTGGGCGGAGTATTTATGGCCTCAATGTTGGGCTTCTTGATTTTTCGGCAACGGAGGAGAGTTGAAGACTCCTTTGAAACAAAGGCCAAATCATCGCGTGGCATAGTGTCAAATGCATCAAGGTCCACGAAGACGAATGCTTCATCACTGCCGTCTGATCTCTGTAGACACTTCTCCCTCGTCGAGATCAAAGAAGCTACGAAGAACTTCAATGAAGATTTTGTGATCGGCTCCGGCGGATTTGGGAACGTATACAAAGGGTTCATCCACAAAGAGGCCATCACCGTAGCAATCAAGCGGTTGAATCCATCATCAAACCAAGGTGCCCGAGAGTTCCAGACGGAGATAGAAATGCTATCGAAGTTGCGCCACCTTCATCTGGTGTCTCTCATCGGTTACTGCGATGATGATGGAGAGATGATCTTGGTGTACGATTACGTTGCCCGTGGGACCCTCCGGGATCATCTTTACAATGCGAAGAATCCGCCTCTCTCATGGAAGCAGCGCCTTCAGATCTGTATCGGCGCGGCACGGGGGCTCCAGTATCTCCATACAGGTGCGAAGCACACGATCATTCATCGTGACGTGAAGTCGACCAACATATTGCTGGACGAAAAATGGGTGGCCAAGGTTTCGGATTTTGGGTTATCGAAAATGGGCCCCACGGACGTGTCCCAGACCCACGTCAGCACGGTGGTAAAGGGTAGTTTCGGGTATGTGGATCCGGAATACTACCGGCGGCAACAATTGACGGAAAAATCCGACGTGTACTCCTACGGAGTGGTGTTGCTGGAAGTACTTTGTGCTAGGCCGGCTATTGTGCTTGGACTGCCCAAGGAACAAGTGAGCTTGGCCGAGTGGGCCCGGCACTGTTGGCGAAAAGGGACCGTCGATCAGATGTTGGATCCACAGCTGGAAGGTCAGATTGTGCCGAGTTGCTTGCGGAAGTATTGGGAAATAGTAATAAGCTGTTTGCGGGAGAGCGGGATGGAACGGCCAGCAATGAGTGATGTGGCTTGGGGGCTTGAGTTTGCATTGCAGCTTCAGGAGGTTTCTGAAGAGAAGAACGGGGAGGTGGAGGGGGATAGGGAGGTGGGGACTCAGTCGACGACGACCTGCAGTCCCGCAGTATCGCACTGGGAGGGTACAACAACGACGGATGAAGATCCGATGTTTTCGGGTTCTAAAAGTGGGGGAAGGAGTGGTACGGCTTCAGATGGCGCAAGCTCTGGTACTGTTTTCTCGGAGATTATGAATCCCAAGGCACGATGAGATATCACTTGGCAAAAGGCTGACTGGACTGGACTGGGTCCTCCTCCTTGAGAATTTCTATTACTATTATTTGTTCTCTTTTTGGTACTAATGGGGTGTGGGCTACTGGGTACCGGGTTAGGCCAATGTGGGGGTGAAGTGGTTTGGTTTGGCGCATTCGTTGGTTGACTGAAAAGTCGTTGATGAGTGTATTATTATTATTATTATTATTAAGTGAATATAGCAATAATTGTGCAAGTTGCCACTTTGCCTTGGAACATTATTATAGCAGCCAGCCATAGCCATTTACTCTTCAAAACCACTAGCTAGTAAAGCTGTTGCAATTGCGTAGTGCCCATTTACTCTTCTTCGCATTCTCCAACACAACAACAAATATTTTACAAACAAACGGTACTCAATAAGACCCAAATTTATATTTTTGTCTTAAAGTTCCGACACAGCGGTTTATATGATAATTAACATAAATGCCCGGAAATAGAAAGAAAACCGGATCGCCTTTTATTTTTCGGATGCAACCAATTAATTAGGCTGGGCCGGGTAAAGTACTGAAAGTTCACGTAGAACCAGAGAGTCGATATGGAGATTAACAACAGCAAGTAAAATAGCACAAACAATGCTTAAGGGAAGACTACGTACGCTCCATGGATCGGTGCCTCCTCGACTTAGTCTGGGCTCCGTTTGCACCGATTGTATTCGGTGCAGGGGCGATGATACGCGTCAATGGCCACTATGCAATCGCCGTAAATATTCGCATTACAGGCTGGACCACTCCCCTGAACTTTATAGCTAATATATTTTTTGTTTTCTGCGAGAATCCTCCTACTCACCTCCGACTCCATCAACAACTCTTCTTCTTCTTCTTCTCCCTGATCCGCCACGCATTCGGCAATAGTACTGCCATTGCATCGCTGCTGCGAGCCCATCGCCGTCATCACTCTGCTCGTCGCCGAAGAAGAAGAAGAAGAATTAGCCACGCCTAGCATAACCATGGCCATGGCGAAAGAGAAGTAGCAGAGGTATGGATTCATGTTCATGTACTCGCTGTTTGTGGCCCCTCCAATTGCGCCTCGATCGATCGCAGCAGTAGAATTAAGGCTTGGATAGAAAATGGATGGCTATATTATCTATGCCGACATGTGACATGTGGGTCTCCCACCCCCGTGACGCGGGTTTTGTCCCGGCACGGTTCATTATTGCCTATGTGGGACTCTCAAAGCGCCCAGCAATTTGGCTGCTCCTGCTAGTGCATAGGGATCGATGCAGGACTCGTCAAAAGTAAGGGTGATGGGGCCTTTTCCTTTTGAATCTAGTACTCTGCTGCTTAATTGTTTACTTTATTTTTAATTGTGCTGTGATCCTGCCTGGGTAGAAGACTTGCATCCCCAATGGAACTTGTGTCCCACTGTACGAGAGTGCAATAAAGCTACACTGCCTCAAATTGAACATATAAAGCCTTTTGGGATGCTGATATATTAACAAAGAGAATGGTAGGATTGAATTGGCCGGGACTGTCTTATCTTTTTCAGTTAAAATAAGATTGAAATGATTTTTGATATAAAATAATATTGAGAAATATTTTAAAATTTTTATTAAATTATTTATTAATTTTTTAAAAATATATTATAATACACAAACATCATTTTTCCTTATCTATAAAGATCAATATATGCTTATATTAAGGGGGAGATAAATATATCAGGAAAATACTTGACTTTTGTTTAAAGATCTCTAGATAAGTTTAGCAAACACATTAAAAAAAATAAAAGTCAGGAATATTTTTTATTTTTTATCTTTTTTTATCTATATTTTAGTTAACAAACAGTATCTTAGTGAATTACTATTTTTCTTTGAGGGAAAGTAAAATTTGTTATCACATTTCTGTATTTTAAAAACATCTCTATTATTTCCTTATATTTCAATTCCAGTAATATTCATTAATAAATTGTTGACATAAAAAATGAGCTCCAAAATAACTTGCTAATAATCCTATAAATGTCTTTTTAATGAAAAAATGTTATAAAATGATTAAACAAAAAAAATTATATTAATAAGATTTAAATTTTATACAATTTATTTTAAACTCCTCTAATATATATTTAAATTTCTTAATGTGATATTAAGAAATTTAGGTAAGTGTATGTATATTCTGATTACTATAGTATATAATTAATTTATTTTGATAAAAAGATATAAAATATTATTTTAAAGAATAACATAATAAGTTTAAGCATCTTGTAAATACAAAATTACCATATAATTCATACAAAATTGTATGAATCATATATACTTTGTTAATAAAAATTAGGAAATATGATCTGTTTTCTAATTTCTATGAAATGATAGCGATGAAACATTGAGGGATAATAGGAGTGTTTCTAAAAAGAGAAGAAAATAGTCTCTAATAGACGTAAAACAGACCAATCCAACTTGGAGTTAAATGGCCTAATTTGACTAAGATTTTCTTTGAATTAAGCCATATGCTTGATTATGATTTGGGACTAATCTCATTTATACTTAGTAGTCAATCCAAATTCTGTAACTTCATTTTCTAAATCATAGAAAGACAATTTTTAGAATTAAGTATAATCACCTCAAATTTATATAGAATTATCATTCTTAAGTGATATTTAATTATAAGGAGACCAAATTTTAAGCGAATTATTATCTCTAAACTATTGTAAACAGAGGAGGAACTCTTATTTGAGGTCAACGTTCTCAATTTCAGGTTTTAAACTTTTGATTCTATCTTTGCTATTGTTTTATGTTACTTAAACATCAAGAGTGATTTTTTTGACTAACCATGAGATAGTTTGACCATTCTATTTTTTCTTCATTTTTTTTTTTTTTTTGGGAAAAATCTCAAGTCAATTATCTAATGATTTAAGATTTTTCACCATGTAATACATTTCCCTAATAAATATATTAGAGATTAATTTTTTACATCATTAATTATATTAAGTTTTTAGTTAGATGTCAAACTGATTACCTTGAAAGAGATGCATAACCAGCTCTTTCTATATATATATATTTTCAATACAATAGTATTTGTTAATTAAAATATAAATTAAAAAAATAAGATATAAAAAATATTTCAGATAAAAGTATTTTTCATTATATTTGTTAAATTTAATCTCCAAGTCACTAAAAAGAAGTCATGCGATTTTTTATCTAAAATCTAGAATTATTTAGATAATTTTTTTTCTTTTCCTTACAGATAAATTTATCTTGAATCTTACAAATAAGATAAAATAACTCATATGCCTTCCAGTACATTTTAAAAAATTTAACAAACAGTTTGACAGAAATTTTGAATATTTCTCAATTTTATCTTGATAATTCTATAAATTTATTTCTCACCCTTTCAGATAAATTTATTTATAAAATTTAAGATAAGAAGTCACGTGATTTCTTTTTAATGGAATATTACTAGATAAATTTAATAAAAAATAATAGAAAACACTTTTATATTAAATATTTTTTAAATCCCATTTTTTTAGCTTATATATTAGTTAAAAAAACTACCTAAAAAGATAAAAATTATAAAAAAAAACACGACACATCGATCCCACAAGACAAAAATCCCCTACACATGTCAGGACATAAAAAGCCTTAGCCATATAAATGTAGCATCCCAAAAATTTGGAGACAAATAAAAATAATTAATTTGGGTGTTTGAGGATATTTTAGAATATTTGGAGATTTTTGGAAAAAATACTTATTTATGATATTTTGAAGAAATAAGAAATTAAGGTGATTAATTAAATTAATTAGATGTATTTATAAAAATAATAAAATATAATATAATAACAATAATAATATAAATAATAATAATAATAATAATAAAAGAGTTAATCAAATTAAATTAAATTAAACTAATTAGTTAATATATATACATATATATATATATACTTGTTTGTGGGTGTCTGCGTGGCCGTTTCATGGACTTTCTTTTGTATGGCTTAAAAGCCACTCAAATGTGATATAAATTGAGGAGGCTTGGGCCGTAAGCATGGGGGGCCTTTAAAGGCCTTAAAGGAGAGCGCTCTGGGGGGCCATTTTGCAGGCAAAACAGAGAGGAAAAGAAGGAGAGAAAGCGAGAAATTGATGGAGCAGAGCAATAGGCGCACGACGGCTAAAAAGGAAAGGAAAAAGTGAGGAAAATTAAGAGATTTTAGTGATTAATTGGTGTTTAAAATATCCAGGTAAGTGGGTAACATTAATATAAGTGTTATATGTTTAAATTATGGATTTTATACGGTTAGATTATATAGTTTACGCGTTAAAATTAACCAATTTAAGTCACGATTGTATTATTTGATTGGAGACGTTTTAATTTGCATTGGGAGCACAAGAGGGGCTGAAAGCAATCGATTTCAGGCAAGCTCCTAACCCTCTCCTCTCATTATTTATTTCCCGCGAAAGTCTTCGAGGTTTCTTGTACTCTAAACCCTCTCTCACCGTGACTCGGTTCTACGCATAAATAATAATAATCCGCGTAGTAACCATTTTATGAATTTTACTTTATTAATGAGTTTATGGTTAATGGGATAAGCTAAATAAGGATGTCATGGCGTCTTTTATTTCGACCGTTACGGAGCTTCGTATCGCTCCGTTTTCCTTGGGATGATGCCGAACCCGTTGGGGTTAGGTTCTTAGAGAAATTGGTTATGATCAAAATTAGGAGAATGTGTTAAAAGAGTCTATTATGTATGTGGAGATAGTTTTCTGTGAATGAGGAAGAATGAGAATGGTATCATGATGTTATGTGGTTATGTACGTGAAGAGTTTTGGAGAAATGTTAAGTTTATAAGCTAATAAGTTAATGGTATTAGTAAGTGTGTCTAAGAGTATGAGTACAAAGCCACTGACTGTTGACCGTAGGTCGTGGCAGTTGATGGCTGGATGTATAGGCACCAGTCATCGATTGTTACGATAAGCGCTAGACGAGCCAGAAGAGCTAGTACTCCAGATTCCCACCTTGGTTTGTGCATTTCATGATGTGTGTGCTACAAAGGGCTGGGTTGCATTCACGTGGGGACATGCTTTGTGTGTGATAGGATGTATGAGCATTTGCATGACCCGGTTGGTCTAAGAGCCAATTTGGGTATCCTAGGTGAGCATATGCATTTAAAGTATGCAGCATGTATGTATTCCTATGTGAGGCGTAGCAGGGCCTGATGCTTGGTTTATGGGGGCCTTGTCATCACGTTTATGCTACAACGGCCATTACATTTCTTATGTGTTGCATTGCATGATTTTATTGTTATTGTTATTCTAGACGAGAGTACCGTACCAGGTGTTGGGAGTACCGACTCATGTCAGGATGTAACAAGTATTAGTTTTTTGGTGGGGAGTACCGTGCTAGGCGTTGGGAGTATCGACTCATGTCAGGATGTAACAAGAAAAGCATGTATCGAATGTCAGGAAAAGCCGACCATATGAGGAAAAGGCTGGTCTAAGAGAATGATGGTATGGTAGCTTATGTTAGGCTGCAATAGGTTTGTATGCGGGACCTGGGTGCCAATGTGTGACTTATGTGGGCCCCTGGTTCCTTATGTGCAGTTAATTTTATGTTATGCATGTAGAAGTAAGGCACGTATAGATCATGACATGGTGTGACTGCATTGGCATGAATTGCATGGGGTGTCGTGGGAAGAGTCCTATCCTAAACCCTCAGCCTTTCTTTCTAGAGCTTGCTGAGTCTCGCAACTCATGTTGTTTTACATCATTCTAGGTACGTTCATCGGGGTTTGGGTCCAGACCGTCGTGTCATGATAGCAAGTGCAGAGCTCTCCCGAAACTAGATCCTAGGTGTCGTTGCACTTCTGTTAAGGTTAATGTTTACGTTTTTTTGAGATTGTCGTATGTTTTGTAAGCCCAGGTGGGCCCAAGAGATGAATGGTTCTGTAAAGATGTTTATGAGATGTTATAATAAAAAGAGATTATGATTTTAATAGGGATTGTGTGTGAGTTGTAGATGCGTCATTGTTCGATATCATTTAAATAATGAACCTCTCACGGATCCTCTATCCGTGGTAGGGGCTTCGGGAGGCGGGCTGTTACAAAAAAAACTCACAATTGAAAAGCCTAGAATGAACAAGAATAATCCAATTTAAAGAGCTACTGCTGCTGCAGCAATTCTAGCCAATAATTGGGCTGCATACCAGCTAGCCTTACCATAACCAAGGCGGAGCCAATGTAGGCCTACTGTGGGGGGCTTGGCCCATCATTGATTTTGGCCTACACTCAGGCCTAGGTATAAAATTTAAAACCCTTTCTCGCTCAAGCTCCCGTCGCCTGTCCCCTTGGCCCTTGCCATTCTCCCTCTGTCGCTCTCACTCGTTCTAGCCTTCGTGCCTCCGTCCAGCAACTCGGACCATTCGACCATCATTGAGGTGAGGTTGTTGACTCGCTCTGCTCACTCTCCCATCGCCTCCTCGATCGATGGTCGCTTGCCTCGCTCAGTCCGTCATCGTCAGTCGCTCTTGCTTGCTAGTTGTTGCCTCTCTTTGAGCCATTGGCTTCGTCGCACCATCTCTCGTCGGAGTCGCCACCTCGGCTTCCGACCCTTCGTTGCCAATCGCTCGGTAGAGTTGGACGTTGGCTGATCGATTGTTGCCTGCCTCTCTGACTCCAGCTCTCTTTCTCACTTAATTAGTGAGCAGTAAGGCTTCATCAATTTTTATCTCAAAAAGATAAAATCTTTTTTTCATTTTTAAAATCAAGTAAACATAAATTTTATTAATTGATATTGGGTTTCGGAAATAAATTTGTTAATGGGATGTTAAGATTGATAAATAAGTTTATCAATTGCACATGTGCACGAAATTTGATGACAATATTTTAATTATTGGATCAATTGCACAAAAGCATGTAATTCGATATTTTAATTGTCGGATTAATTATACAGTCGCACGTAATATGAATATTGATTAATTGTAGCGCACTTAATAAATTTATGAATTTGTGCATTCTCTAATTATCCACTTACAAACAAGTATTGTAACTTGTAAGGTGTTGAATAAATTATGTTAACTTTTTATATATTTGTATTATTATATTATTATTATTATTATTATTTGTTTTGATAAGTTTTACCCTCACTAAAAAATATTCGTGGCTCCGCCCCTGACCATAACAAAGTTTCTTTCATGAATCATGATGTTAAACGACTTCTAGATTTGCTGTGCAACTGCAATGTAAGCCTGTGCATATCTAACCACGAAATTTCCAAGTCAACTTCGTCAACCCTTAATCCAATTGAATAGCATCCGAAGAAATAATAATAATAATAATAATAATAATAATAATAATAATAATCAATATAATAACACACTTTGCACTTAATTGCCTTCAACCAGTAGTTTTGGGTCACCATCACTTTGAAAACCGTATTTAAAGGAGAAACAAATGACAAATTAGTTTCATTTTTAAAACCTATAATAATACTTCATTAATTAAAAGAAAAAAAAAAGTGTGTTCTTTCTATATATATATATATATATATGTTTTCCAAATGACATGAAAAACATGGTTTTATGGTTTCAGACCAACCAAATTAACATTAACTGATTTTGTGTTAATATTAATGTTAATTACTAAAAAAATAAACATTAAGAATAGTAATAATAAGAAGAATATATACTTTTCTTTGTTTTTTTGTTTCCCGGTGGAACCTACTTCTTGTTGAAGTTTCTACAACCAAGCCGCCCCCTACTTCGTTGACCCGAATGTATAGCAGTCCTTCATAATCAATCCACAGCCTCTTTGTTCGCTCTAATTAGCTGTTCGGTTGATTTCTGAATTGTAAAGGTTTGGTTGATCCTCCAAATCTTATTCGTAAAGCACTGAATTCCTCCGTTTCAAACAGCTAGTACGTAAATCCAGACACATGTCACTTAATTTCAAGATCATTGGCCACCCAAATGCAAATGATGAGCACCCATCCGAGGGATTGTGCCCCCGCTTTCCGCCCGCCGACATCATATCCGAGAACGTTCCCTCTCCCATCCCCCGAACGATTCATATTCAGACTGGCAGTGTGGAGTCTGATGAAATTTGCCGTCGCTTTTCACTCTCTGAGATAAGAAGGGCCACAAACAACTTCGATGATTACCTGGTTATTGGACAAGGTGGGTTCGGCAAGGTCTACAAGGGATTATTCGTCGACTACGGGAGGCCCATTGTCGCCATCAAGCGATTGAATGCCGAGTCTGTGCAGGGTGCAGGAGAGTTTTGGGCGGAGATCGTGACGCTTTCCAAGCTCCGCCATGGAAATCTTGTCAATTTGATCGGCTACTGTGATGAGTGCCAGGAGATGATACTCGTCTACGAGTACATAGCCAATGGAACGCTCGCCTATCATCTCTACCGAAAACGACAGGGTAGTAATGACTACATTTATCATCCTTTGAGTTGGGAGCAGAGGCTGAAGATTTGCATCGGAGCTGCACGCGGATTGGATTATCTTCACTCGGACAGCGAGCAGAGTGTGATCCACAGGGACGTGAAGACCGCAAACATTCTGCTGGACGAGAATTGGGCAGCTAAGATTTCGGATTTTGGGTTGTCCAAGATGTGCGCCACAACCCATACACAAACCCATATTACCACCGATATTAAGGGAACATTTGGTTATGTTGATCCAGAGTATTTCTTCACTCATCGGCTAACTAAGAAGTCAGACGTCTATGCCTTTGGCGTGGTGTTGCTTGAAGTGTTATGTGCAAGACCACCTGTGGAAAGAGTCGAGGAGGAGCAATTTCGCAGTCTTTCCGAATGGGCTCAGCAATGCATTAAGAAGAGAAAGTTTGATCAGATCATCGACCCCTATTTAAGAGGGGAAATATCACCATCTTCTCTAAAATTATTTGCCGATCTTGCTGTCAAATGCTTACATAAGTGTCCGAAAGAGAGGCCTGCGATGGATCAATTAGCTGAAAGACTCGAGTTTGCATTAGCATTACAAAGGCGTCAACCAAAGGCAATAATCACCAACTATTTCTCAAAGGTAATTAAAGGACTTGGGGTTAGTCTTGGATTTTGGATATGGAAACGCTATTGTTCTAACAGTGGATTGTTTCTGCGATTTTGGAGAGACCCCATACTCGGCGGTAAGACCGTGAAACAATACCGTCGATTTTCACTAGAAAATATTCAAGCGGCCACAAACAATTTCCACGACCATCTCGTGATGAGTCACAGCAGTTATTACAGTGATTATAAAGGCCTTATCGACAGCGGCAATCTTGAAGTCGCAATTAGAAGGTGGAAAGATGGTGCATCTAATGACAACAACTTGGGCCAATGTAGGGCTGACATCCTGGTCCAATCCCAGCTTCGACACCTCCATATCGTTTCTTTAATTGGATACTGCAAGGACAAGCGTGAGATCATTCTTGTCTACGCGCGATTACATGTCTAACGGGTCGCTTCACCATCATCTCCATCATAACAGAACAGCTCCTCTTCCCTGGGAGAAGCGTCTAGACATTTGCATCGATGCTGCCCGCGGACTGCAATACCTCCATGCTGGTACCAAGTTGAGAATCATCCACAACAACCTCAAATCATCCAACATTCTCTTGGACGACAACTGGGTTGCCAAAATTTCAAGTTTCGAGTTCTCCGCTGTGCTACCCGAGAACGAACCCAGCACAGCCTGCAATCTGTTCGTCACAAACGACAACATGAATTGCGCGGATCCAGAATGCCTAGCAACAGGGAAATTAACTACAAAATCCGATGTGTACTACTTCGGTGTGATCTTACTGGAAATACTATGCGGTCGGAAACAGCTGTTCCTTTCCGAAGACGATGATCAGATCAGTTTAGTCCGATGGTTCCAAGCCAACATGGAAAGCAATACTGTCGACCGGATCGTCGATGGAAGTCTGATTAACAAAATAGCGCCGGAGTGCTTGGAAGAATACGTCAATCTTGCGTCGTACTGCGTGCGTGACAAAGGGATTGAACGGCCGTCGATGGACGACGTGCTGGGTAGTCTTTGGTGTGCTCGGCAGCTGCAAGAGACGTGGCGAAATCTTAACCGGCCAAGGGCGGAGGTCCCCGCAGATGAGGCCCCCCAACGAAGCAGCATTAATAGGGATGGAATGATTAGTTATACGAGTTTAGATGAATCTGATTACTGTTCAGGAAATCTAGCGAGATAGATAGCACCATGTTCACGTTGGTAAGAAATTAATGTAAATTTTGAAGGTTTGCCTCGAATAAATCTCCGATTCAGGTGGAAGTAGTCACAGTGTCAAGCATCTTAAATTAGATAAGTAATTTTATTTAATTATAATTTCTTATTATTTAAGACATAAAATCTGTAATATCAAACTCGATTATTTTTATTGAGTTATCCGTCCACTTAATCTATAAATAAGAGGCAGGGGGCAATCGTTTGGCACATATACAATCAATATTCAATGAATGCATTTCTATTTGATTGAGATAAAAGGTTAAAAATTTTAAATAGTCATTTGCAATATCAGGTGAGAGTCAAGATTGTACTCAAAGTAGACTGTCGTACTGATAATTTCATAATAAGAGAAATGGTACTCTCGAGGATATTTGAAGGTTGGATGTACGATCATTCGAAAGAATGATATGAACCAAGATAAAGATTGGTATTTTCTTGTGGTTTGATTTATATTTTTGCATAGTTTCATATATGTTTCTATTCTTAAATTATGTCTATCAATTCATTTATGAATTTGTGTGATTGTGAGTTGTTTTTATTTGTCGAAAGATCAAATCCACCCTGGTTTAAAGTATCCAACCAGAGGTGTCCAATTTTTTTTTTTTTTTGTAAATAACAACTTAAATAGATTTTCTAGTGTTTTAAATATGATTTTCAAGAAAAACGCTATTTTCCCACTTAATTTCTAACTTGTGTATTATTTGACAGTTATTTTTTTTTTTTTCAAGAAACTCATTTTTCCATTAATGGTCATGTGAGGGGATTTTCTTTTAAATCATGGAAATCAAAGAGCTGAGAGAGCCAACAAGCAAGAGAATGATGGGAGAGTCAGTTGCCGACGAGGGCGAACGGCAACTGAGGGTGAAGGGCCAAGGGGGCTACTAGTGAGGCGACGAGAGCGAGGCCTAGGCTGAGTCGGCACCGGCGAGTGACGAAGTCAGGTAGAGGTAAGAGTGACTGAGCGAGAGGCAAGTGACGATCCAAGGTCGACAGAGGCAAGGAGGTTGGAGAAGGAGAATGGTGGGGGGTAGGCGGCGACAGTTAGTAGAACAAGAGAGGGAGAAGGGTAGCAGTGGCTGGGGGATGAGGGAGAAGTGCAGGTGGGTGGGAGAGGATTTGTAAACTATTTATATTTTGTATTTTTAATAATTAATAAATATAAATGTATAAAAAGGAAAAATAAAAAATTATGTATAAATTATTTCTTTGGAAAACAAAAAAATTTTAATTTTGTAGTTTTATTTCTTTGAGAAAATAATTTAATTAATTTAAAATATGCTATTATTTTAATTTTTTTATACAAGATTTAATATTTTTCAATACATTTTCACCATTGAATTCTATGAAAAATGTGTCATTTTTCATGAAAAATAATGCCTATTAAACACGAAATGCCAGAAAAATGATCAAATTTTATGAAAAATATTATCAATCAAATACCAAAAGATGAAAAATAACATCATTTTTCAACTAGAAAATTCTACCAATCAAATAGCTTAAACTTCCAATTTCTAGGAATTTATTTTTCTTGTAATTCAATTCCCTGAAATTCATTTTCTTTTCACTCAAATTCCACTCTTGTAATCAAATGCACCCTAAGTAGCAAAAATTAAGAAGTTCAAGTTGAAAATGAGTGATGGTTGTCATTTTAAGTAAAATGTTCTGTAAAAGGATGGGGTAGGTATGGTCTTATATTTTCTGCAAGCATGCTATTTGTATAAGAAGTGTGTGTGTGATCCTTATGATGAATGAAGATGGAGAAAAGTTCTGTTCTAAAACCTTTTATTTTCTGTTCTCCAACCAATAAATGATATCAGGACTTTTTTTCTTAAGGGATCTGTGAGAATAAGGGAGGCTTTCTCAAGTGCTTGAAAGTTGAAGAGGAGATTCAAACGCAGTGAAAAGTGGAATGGCTTCTAGCAATTTCTTAGGCACAGGTCCTCCTACGTTTACAGGTGAGAATTATCACATATGGGTGATAAAGATGATGGCTTATCTGAAGACTCTTAATGTATGGGAAGTAGTAGAAGTTGGAGATGATCCTTGTCCTCTTGGACCAGATCCAACTATGGCACAAATAAAAATTCATGCAGAACAAAAGGCAAAGAAACCAAGGCCACTTGTTTGCATTCATTCAGCACTCTCTGAGGTAATTTTCACTAGGATAATGGCCTGTGAAACACCTAAGGAAGCATGGAATAAATTAAAAGAAGAGTTTGAAGGCAATGATAGAGTGAGGATTGTCAAGCTCTTAACTCTCAAAAGAGAATTTGAGATGTTAAGAATGAAGGGAGAAACTTTGAAGGATTATTTGGCTGAGCTCTTGGACCTTGTAAATAAAATAAGGTTGTTTGGTGAAGAGTTTCCTGATTCTAGAGTTGTGGAGAAGATGATGATAAGTCTACCTGCAAGGTTTGAATCCAATATTTCTGCAATAGAAGACTCTTGTGACTTGAAAACACTGTCAGTAGCATTACTGATCAGTAAATTGCAAGCCCAAGAGCAAACGTCAATTATTCAAGATGAAAAAGTAATAGAGGGAGCATTTCAAGTCAAACATAAAGGCAAACAATCTACAAAAGATAACAAGAAGACATGACAACAGAAGGGAAAGCCCCAATGCATGGAAAGGAACAAGAAAAGAAGGGGAAGTTTCATCCATGCAGCATATGTCAAAGAACCAATCATCAAGAGGAGGACTACTGGATCAGGGGGAAACCTCTTATTCAATGTAGATTTTGTAAAAAAGTTAGGACATATCAAGAAAAATTGTAGAGCCAAACAGAATCAACCACAACAGCAAGCTGTACAGCAAACAAACTTTACTAAAGAGTCAGAAAGAAAATAAATGGCTTGTTTATGGTTTCACATGAGGCATAAACAATTGACAGATTCACCTAGTTTATGGACAGTGGATGCATATGCCATATGTCAAACAATGATCATCTGCTTAACTCTTTTGATAAATCATTCAGGACCAAAGTATGGTTAGGAAATGGTGAAGCTGTTGAAGCACAGGGAAGGGGGTCAGTTGCTGTGCAAACTAAACAAGGTGCTAAACGTATTCACGATGTTTTGTTTATTCCTTGTTTAGCACATAATTTGTTAAGTGTTGCTCAAATGCTCTCCAAAAGCTTCTTTTTTCATTCAAGGACAAATATTACTGTGTGTTTGATTCTGATAATAAGTTGATTGTTAAAGTGAAAATGGTAGACAAAAGCTTTCCTTTAAACTGGAAATTAGTAGTTGATAGTGTTAACTATGTCAGTATGGATGAATTGTTGCTGTAGCACAGAAGGCAGGGGCATTTTAACTATGCTACCTTGGAAAATATGTACGAAAAGGGCCTGACTAAGGATTTACCTAAAATCTCACTCTCCAAGGAAGTGTGTGGGTCTTGTCAGATGGAAAAGGTACATATGCAAGCATTTCCTACAAGTGCTACCTAGAGGGCTAAGGTAAAACTTTAATTAGTTCAAATTGATGTGTCTGGACCTATGCAAACTCCCTCATTGAGCCAAAATAGATACTTTGTTCTCTTTGTCGATGATCTAACAAAGATGACATGGGTCTATTTTCTGGGTTGTAAGTCACAAGTGATCCCAATTTCCAAAAAAAATCAAAGCTTCAGTTGAAAGGCAAAGTGGATGTAAGCTAAAGGCTCTAGGATCAGATAAATGCAAGAAGTACACTTCACATGAGTTCAAGAAGGATTGTGAAGATATTGGGATTGATCATAAGCTAACAATAAGTTACTTGGTAGAACAAAATGGGGTCTCAGACAAAGAATAGAATAATGGTTGAAATGGCGAGGTGTATGATGCTAAAAAAAAAAATTACCACAGTTTTTGGGCAAAAGCTGTTTATACAGCAGTTTATCTTCTAAACACACTACCTACAAAAGCCGTGAATGGTAGAACTCCAATTGAAGCTTGGAGTGGAGTAAAGCCTTCTGCTAAGCATTTGAAGACTTTTGGTTCAATCTCCTATTCTCACATTCCTTCTGTTAAGAGAAGTAAATTAGATCAGAAAGGTGAATTGGGAATTTTCATTGGATATTCATCAGAGGCTAAGGGTTACAAAGTTTTTCTCTAAAAAATGAACTGAAATTATCTTTTTGGTTTTGGAACAAAAATCGGAACCAGAACATAAAACTTGTGGTTCAATTCTGGTTCCTAAAAATTAAGAATCAGAACCAGAATCGAAACTGGACTTGGAATCGAAACTGGTAACGGTTCAAATAATTAAAAAATAAATTAAATAAATATAAAATATATAATATAATGTACGATAATCGGTACTTTCGATTAGTGGTACTTCCAAAAATATATAATACAATACATTAAGTTAGTATCAATATATTTTACTTTTATGCTCTCTTTCTTTACAAGATCTTTGAGAGTCAAAATAAATATGTAATGACTTAGAAATAGAGTTCATGAAATCTCAAAAATAAAAAATTTCAACCACACAGCTTGAGAAGTAGAGGTGAAACAGGTGACGAATTCAACATTCGTGGTAGAAGAAGTAATCATGCTCTGTTTAGCACTCTTCCAATATGTGGCACCTGCAGCTAACATAAAAATGTACCTTGAAATGGATTTCAGAAGAATTCTGGACATCTAGCTAAATTTGCGTGTGAGTATCCAATTACCTCAAGGTTCTCCACATGCTTATAAACAAGTTTATGCTCTTTTATTTTTTCCGAATACCTCATAACCTTTTTAGCAACTACCGAATGCTCATATTATGTGTTAAACAGACACTTATAACTTCAATAATAAAAGATATGTCTGGCTTAGTATAAATTTAAGCGTACATCAAACTTCCAACTACACTAGTATAAGAAACATTCTTTATTTTTTTCTGTTGGCACACATTTTTGTCACATCCCTTGGATTTTCTCAGGTCAAACACGCTTAATCTTAGAAGTTATTTGCCTGCATTCAGCTCAAAAGGTATTCAGTTGGTGTTGTTTCTTTCATTACTTATTCCCGATATATACTATTATTCTTTGGATTTTTTGAGTATTACACACATCGTGTCATCATCATGGGCCCATAATCGCGGATCAACTCTTAGCTCTCGCCCTTCAACGGTCAGGAGCCTCACCGCACTTATAAGTCCCTCAGTGGTTGTCTTTTGGGCAACCGATATGAGACGAACCCGATACATCCACACCATCCCCTTTCCTTTCCAAATCATTCTTGAGACATTGATTCTTATTAAGTATGTCACCCTTGCCAATTTATCATATTGAGTCTCTCAAGGACACAATTGATGTATGCTTTATAAGATAAACTCAATAAGATATGAAATATATCCCTACAAATCTCATTTCCCAAGACAAAAGAAGCCTACCCTCAGTCTTTTATATCAAAATTATTTGGCAGCATTTCCTTAGTCTCAAAAAGCATACCAAGGTCATTGCTAACAAATAATATGTCATCGAACATACAAAATTAGAAAAAGGAACTTAATCCCATTAACCTTAACACAGATGCATTGATCAACTTTGTTTTTCAAAAAACCCAAAAATGACACCACTATATCAAATTTTAGATACTATTGTTGTAAAGCTTGCTTTGGACCATAAATGGACTTATGCAACTTACACACCAAATGTTCTTTTCCCCTACTTCAAAATCTTTAGTTTGCTTGATATAAACCTCTTTACTTAGATCTCTATTCAAGAAGGTTGTCTTTACATTCATTTGATAGAGTTCTAAATTGAAATATGCCACTAAGACTATAATAATTTTAAATGAATTTTTGAAAAACATAGGAGAAAAGGCCTTAAGATAATCAATAGCTTCTCTCTAGTAAACCCGTTCCCACCAATCTTGCCTTAAAACACTCAATCCTTCCCTTTTGAGTCTTTTTTCATCTTATAAATCCACTTGCAACCAATGGGTCCACAATTTTTAGGTAGCTTAACCAATTTCCAAACTCCATTACAATCCATAAACTATGTCTCCTCCTTCATAGCACTAATCCACACATCAGATTTAGTAGAATTTACATCACCATGAAAGTTATTTGAGTCAATTACATGTCCACTGTTGGAATTAGACTCCCCAAGATAGACATAGAAATCATCAGAAATAACATACCTCCTAAGTCTAGCAGACCTTCTTACAAGAATATTCTGAACAAGTTTAACAAACTAATGAATCTCAACTGAAGCAGAAGGATCGTTCGTATGTTCTACTCTATCAACATCTACAGGGCCCTCATTCAACACGGCAAGGGGTGTCATTACAAGCAAGAAGACGTTCAATATCAACAACATCAAATTCAAAGAATTTTGCATACACAAACTCCACAATTTTTGTAACTCTCTATGAAATAAAACTTATATCCTTTAGCATGGTTTCGATATCTAATGAAATAATAGCGACTAATTGAATCAGTCTTTTGCTCAAGAAAGTTATAAATTTTAACTTTAATAGGGCAAATCCCAAAACCAAAAGTGATTAAGGGTACACTTTCTACCAGTCCATAGTTGAAAAAGTGTTCTTGAAATAGATTTATTGAGTACTCTGTTGACAACATGCCTCCCCAGTGGAACTTATGTCCCACAATTTAATTTAATTAATGATAATATGGATGAGACGAGAATGCACTAAAGCTACGCTACCTCAAATTGAAGATATAAAACCTGTAAGGATGCTGATACATTAACAAAGAGAACGGGAGGATTCAATTGGCAGGGCGGTCTGTATTTTTCTTTGGTAAATTACTATTTTTTTTTTTAGCTTAAGTGAAATTTATCATCACATTCCTGTATTTTAGAAACATATATATTATCTTTCTATATTTCAACTCTATCAATATTTATTAGTAAATTGTTGACATAAAAAATGAGGTCGAAAATAACTTACTAATCATCCAATAAATGCCTTTCTTTTTAACAACAAAAAAAGTTATAAAAAACTAGACCCAAAAAATTAGATAAAATGGAATAGATATTTTTTTGTTAGAGCGGAAGAAGATAGGAAGTATCAGTCGTCAAAGTCGTTGCAGTAGCCAATGAGCGTGGCATAGACATAATTTCCACGAAATTTCCAGGTCAACTTCTTCAACCCTCAATCCAATAAAATACCATCCGAAGAAATAAATAACCAATATAATATCACACTTTCACTGGACTTCAATAGGTGGTTGTGGGTCACGATCACCTTGTCGGGTGCAATTAATGAAATATATGATTTATTATTGTGTACATCTACTTGTAGAAGTTTTTACAAGGGAAGGGGATTGGAAAAGGAAGCTCCAAGCCAAGCCAAGCCACCCCTTCCTTCGTTGACCCGAATAGCAGCCCTTCATAATCAATCCACAGCCTCTATGTGCGCTCTAATTAGCTGTTCGGTTGATTTCTTAATTCGAACGGTTGGTTGATGCTCCAAATCTTATTCGTAAAGCACTGAATTCCTCCGTTTCAAACGGCTAGTACGTAAATCCAGACACATGTCACTTAATTCCAAGATCAATGGCCACCCAAACGCAAATGATGAGCACCCATCCGAGGGATTGTGCCGCCGCTTTTCGCTCGCCGAGATCCGATCCGCAACCAATGACTTCGACGAAAGTTTGGTCATCGGCAAAGGCGGGTTCGGCAAGGTGTACAAAGGGTGGCTCGCGTTTGATATCAGTGGAACCACCAAGCCCGCCAGTACTGTTGCCATTAAGAAGCTCAACGCCGAATCCAAACAAGGAGCCAGAGAGTTCTGGTCCGAGATCAAGACTCTCTCCAATCTCCGACACCCTCATCTCGTCACCCTCTGTGGCTACTGCGACGAATCCAACGAGATGATACTTATTTACGATTACATGTCCAATGGGACACTCGCCGATCATCTCTATAAACTAAGAAAAGGGAAAGCCATTGGGACGGTTATCCACCAGCGTCTAACTTGGGAGCGGAGACTCAACATTTGCATTGGTGCTGCTCAGGGATTGGCTTTCCTTCATACGAATACAGAGCACACGGTCATACACAGGGATGTCAAGACCTCAAATATCTTGCTGGACGAGAACTGGGTGGCCAAGATTTCAGATTTCGGTTTGTCCAAAATCGCCACAACCCATAGCCAAACGCACATTAGCACGGACATTAAAGGCACGTTTGGCTACTTGGATCCAGAGTATTACATGACTCGCAGACTAACCAAGAAGTCGGACGTCTATGCCTTTGGCGTGGTGTTATTTGAAGTTTTATCTGCAAGGCCGGCTATGAAGGCCCCTGATGAGGAGCAAGGCGGCCTCGCAACATGGGCTCGGGATTGCATGGAAAAGGGTGCGCTTGATCAGATTATTGACCCCTTCTTAAAGGACAAAGTATTGGCCCGTCGTATCAAGTTGTTTGCAGAATTTGCTGAGAAATGCTTGCATAACCATTCTAACGAAAGGCCTACGATGACCGAAGTGGTACAGAGCTTGCAACTCGTGTTGGCATCACAAGGCTACATACGTCAAAGCAAAGCAAAAATAAAAAAGGTGCCCCTAACTTCCTTATCACGCATTGTAGCTAATATTGTTGGGTGGAGGAAAAGGATACCATCTTTCGGTCCCAACGTCAATGGGCCACTCAACCTGTTGCAAAGGGATCGATTTGCAAGCATTGACATCAATTTGTGTCGTTGTTTCACACTGAAAGAGATTCGGCTAGCCACTAATAACTTCAATGTGCATCAGTTGCTCAAGAAGATTGGATCTATCTACGTGTATAGAGGCGTTATCGATCGGAAGACTGAAGTAGCGATTAAACGATTGAAAGATGTCACATGTAGGAAAGAATTTGTTAGTGAGATCAAGTTGCTAACCAAACTCAGCTCCCTCCACATTATTTCTTTAATTGGGTACTGCGATGAAAGGAATGAAGCAATCCTAGTTTACGAATTCATGGCCAATGGATCTCTATCTGATCATCTCTATGAAACCAGTGGTAAGGATCCTTTTTCATGGGAGAAACGACTTGAGATCTGCATTGATGCTGCACGTGGACTACAATACCTCCATGCCGGTACCAAGCACACAATTGTTCACAGTGAACTCACCCCCTACAATATTCTGTTAGATAAAAATTGGGTTGCTAAAGTTTCTGGTTTTGAGTCTCACGAAGTATTACATCACCAACAAAGTACAATCACAATTTCTATCAGGGGAGAGATCGAATACTTGGCTCCAGAGTACTTAATATATGGAAGATCATCCGTAAAATCCGATGTCTACTCTTTCGGAGTCATCTTGCTAGAAGTACTAAGTGGGAGGAAGCCAATGGTTTTTTCAGTAGATGAGGATCAAGTGAACCTTGTCCGTTGGTTCAAGATTAATATTAAAAAGGGTACCATTGATAAGATCATTGATCGACGTCTACTTGACGAAATAGCACCAGAATGTTTGACTAAATATGTCAAGATTGCAAGAAAATGCCTCGAGGAACTAGCGAGGGAACGACCGACTATGGAAGATGTGTTGGCTGACCTCCGAACTGTACTACAGTTGCAGAGGAGACCACGAAATCGTATAGTTCCTGCGGAAGTAATAAACAACCTTCACTGCTACGTTATGTCGGCTGGTTATCCATCTTTTGTGGACTTGGGCGATTCTGATTATGCTGAACTAGCAAGATAGCAACACACTGGGACTTCATATTATGCCTTTACGGAGTTCCCAACTTCAGATTGACAAAGGGTAGGGGACGACTCTGTTTTTTAGTCATCTATGCGATGTCTATTGTTTGTGTTGTTATTTAGATTGAAGTGATTTCTAAATCAGAGGCTGCAACGGCATATATGGCTCAATTCTCATCCGAAAGTGGTACTTGAAATTAATTCTTGGAACCAAATAATATATTTAAGATTCATGATTTTCTTACTAAATTAACTCAAATGCATATACATGAGATTGAAATGTAAACCATCTAGTTTTATAACACTCGGCAATTCCAATTTTGAGGGTATTAAGTAGTCAGCTGCGGGTCTAGTAGATTAGCCCTAAAATATTTGAATGGTCATCCAGTGAATCCAACTAGATTAAATTGAATTATCTCATTGAGGTTGTTGGATCAGTTTAAATATTGTGGCAGAAACTAGCTGCATTTGGTGTTTTTATCGTGCACCCTACAAGAGGAAAATTCTTGCGGGTCTCAATTCCTTTCAAAATGGACAAGTTTCCACCAATAAACTTGAAAGTTTTAGGGTCATAATCTGTCTTTTGCCATGTAGCAGTACTACAACTCATGGAACATTGGAAGTATCAAGTTGGCTTTTGCAAACGTTTGCAATGTTGGTGTGCTTGCTACTCGGTATAAACCATGTTAATGATCCTATATATATATATGTATGTTAAGATTCTCCAATAGATTCCAATGAATGTGATAAAAGATTATCCATTATTAAAAGAAACCTTGAGGAAGAACAGCTCCAAGAATGTTCCCTCTCCCATCCCCCAAACGATTCATATTTAGAGTGGCAGTCTGGAGTCCCATGAAATTTGCCTTCTCTTTTCAGTTTTCACTCTCTGAGATGCGAAGTGCCACAAGAAACTTCGATGATTCCCTGGTTATTTGACAAGGTGGGTTGGACAAGGTCTACGGGGGACTATTTGTCGACTATGGGGAGCCCCATTCTATCCATCAAGCGATTGAATGCCAAGTCTGTGCAGGGTGCAGGAGAGTTTTGGGCGGAGATCATGACGCTTTCCAAGCTCCGCCATGGACATCTTGTCACTTTGATCGGCTACTGTGATGAGTGCCAGGAGATGACACTCGTTTATGAGTACATGGCCAATGGAACGCTCGCCGATCATCTCTACCGAAAACGACAAGGTAGTAGTAGTGACTACATCTATCATCCTTTGAATTGGGAGCAGAGGCTGAAGAATTGCATTGGAGCTGCACGCACGCGGATTGGATTATCTTCAGTCGGACAGCGAGCAGAGTGTGATCCACAAGGACGTGAAGACCACAAACATTCTGCTGTGCTGGACGAGAATTGGGTACGTAGCTAATAAGATTTCGGATTTTGAGTTTGTCCAAGATGTGCACCGCAACCCATAGACAAAGCCCACTTTACAGTCCACGGATATTAAAGGAACATTTGGTTATGTTGATCCAGGCTACTATTTCTTCACTCTTCGGCTAAATTCAGTCCGCGTGCCAAACTAATTAATTAATTTTAGTTGATTCTCTCTTGTCCTCCTGTCATTTGTGATCGTTCTGTACGTCCCTGCCTTGCTTTTGTTTCACATGCATCAATAAAACCTATCCAATTATATATATATATATATATATACATGAAATTTAATCATGCAATCGTGTCGATGCACAAGTTTTGCAAAATTTAAGCAAAAATTTAATTTCCCAATCAAACAATGATCAAAATTTGTTTAAATTAAGAGTTTCCGTTCTTATTTAGCATTACCCATGAAATATTTACTTATTAAGGTAGTATTTGTTAATTAAGATAAGAAAAAAAAAAATGTCAAATATGAAAAACATTTCGGATGTTTGATCTTTTCAATATGTTTGCTAAGCTTATTTGACCACTCCCGAAAAAACCCTCACGTGACTTCTTATCTTCCTTTTTCAAAATAAATTTATCTGACCTCCTCACTCGAATAAATTTATCTAGCTCTTTCAAGATAAGAGTCAATTACTTATATGCCCCTTATAGGATAATTAATGCCATTTAATGTATTTTAAAATTTTAAATTTATCAAAAAAATTTATTTATTTAACTCTTATAATTAATATTATTTAATACATTTTTAAATTATTATATGTTTTGATAATTTTTAAATTTTAAATGACATTATTCATTTCATTGATTTTTAAAATTTAAATCTCTCTATATATATTTTATTAACTAATATATTCCTTTCACCAATTTTTGAATTCTTTTATTTAATTTTATATTTTATTACCTATTGTGAAAATATGTTTTGGCCATTTTTAATTATCTAATAATTATTTTTACTTTTTAACTCTTTTTAAATTTATTTTTAAACATGAATTTAGAAAATAAAATATTATTTTTAATTTTAATTTTTTTGACAATTCATATTAATCATAAAATAATATTTTAATCATAAATTTGATAATAGAGATATTTTGATAAAAAAAAAAAAAACTCTTATCTTAGTGCTTATCATATGCATTAATAAACACATAAAAAGAAAAATATAATTATCAATAAATTCTAAAAAATTTAACAAATACTCTGATAGAAATCTTAAAATACTTTCTAGTCTTATCTTAATCATTCCATATCTTGATTCGGAATGCATTCCAAACTTATATTGATACTTCTCATCTTGCTCATTTTAACAAACGCGTCCTAATTTTAATACAAAATAAAAATAAATAATTAATGTTAACTCTCTTTTTAATTACTAAAATTTTTAAAATAAAATATATTTACTAGGCGTTAACTATTAGTCCAATTCTTAAAAACACATTCTAACTTATATATAAAAATTAGTCTGTGCAATCGATTATAATTGAATTGAATAAAAAAATATATGAACCGAACAAATGAAAAAGACACGAAACCACTTTCTATTTAGTTAAATTTGCGACTGAGCCATTTGAATCAAAAAGACAAAAGATTGAACAAATAGGTGTCTAAAAGAAAGTAAAAAAGAAAACGACCAAAGTGTAAGAATCAGTGTTGGCCCTAAAAAAAAAATGACAAAATGCATCTTGGAAGTGGAGGTCTTCAACTGATTGATTCAGCAGGTGACTAATGTCAAAGAAACAAACACGTTGACTAATGATTGACTTCTTGCAAGTTGAGTGTCTTTTTTTTTACAAACCCATTTCATCCACTACAACTACGTACGTTGCCCCCAACAAGAAAATACAAAAAATTACTAACATTTTTTTATAAAATTAAACATTGCAATTACTCTTCCACCCACTCCGTACCCATGCCCCATCTATTCCAATCTCAATTAGGGTTTACAATGGTTCGATTTATTTTTATTAAAATCATAACCAAACTAAACTTACACTAATAAAACTAAAATCAAACCAATACTCATTGGTTTTAAAAACTAAAAATTATAACCAAACCATTCAATTTTTATTTTAAGCATAATTTTTTTAATTTGATCCATATCAACAAACAAAGACAATTCTTACAAATAGTATTTATAAAAATTTTGATAACTCCACAACAAATAAAGACAAACTCTAATAAAGTTACATTTTTCTTGTATAAAGTTATAAATTAACTTCAGATTTCTTAGATATAGTTATTTGATTGATAAAAATAAAATAATTTAAGATTAGGTTTTATTTTTATTTGTTAATTAATTTATAAATGTTAAATATTTTATATATTTGTAATGTATTAGTTAAAATACTTGTAAAAAAATGCATTAGTCAATATATATATATTATGTATATATATATAATATACTAAATAAATAAATATCTATCATATATATGTATATTCGATTCAGTTTGATTCATTTTAGTTCGATTACTCACACATTCAGTTCGATTTCAATTTGGGTTTTGATTTGAATTTGGTGAAAATCATAACCAAACCATACCCATTGAAACAGTATTTGATTTTTTCTCAAACCAAACCATTACTCAATCAAATATTTTTTAATTGCATTGACCGGTTCAATTTCTCACGATTTCAATTACAATTGTCATCCATAATCTCAACCAATAGAATAGATTACATTTAACTTTATCATTTATTTAAAAAATTATTATGCTTATCTTATTAACATATATTTAATTGTTTATTAATTTAATATAATGAATTTAATAACAAAATAGAGACGATATATCTTGAACTTTATACATTTAAGTAACACTCCATTTTTCTTATTTTTCATCTATTCCAATCTTAATCAATAAAATACATTAGATTTAAGTTTTATCATTTATTTAAAAAATCATTATATTTATCTTATCATCATATATTTAACCGTCTATTAATATAATCTAATCTAATGAATTTAACAACAAAATAATGTAATGAATTTAACAACAAAATGAGGATGATGTATCTTAAACTTTACACATTTAAGTAGCACTTTATATTTATATTTACTATAACTAAAATCAAATGCACCTATATATATATATATATATATATATATATGAAGGTTAGTTGTGTGTTGCCAATAACTTAAAAGACTGAAATAAGAGTCTTAAAATTCTCTTCTTCTTTTTTTTTTTTTTTTTCTCTTTAAATTACTTTTAACTTCCATCAAGCATATGTGATTTCATAATAAAAATTTTATTATCAAGTTTCTTTAATCTTATGAAGTTTGTAGGCTCTTATTAATTTTTAATCATTACTATCATATTTTAAAATAGAAAACCTACACCACAAAGTTTGGTAGATGACATGTTCCTACTACAATTGATTGAAGATATTGGTATTACTTGCAATCATTCTGTCATCTAAAATTTTTAATTATTCTGTGATATATAACAATTATACTTTCTCTTTTGGATTATGTAGTTATTGCATATTTTTTGTCTAACACATTATACTTTATGCCAATGTTTATTCTATCATTTACAGTGTTACAAATAAACTTTAATAACAAAACATAAGTTGCTTTAAGATATATATTCTATTATCCAATAATTTTCTATAACTTTATTTCAAACTTTATCTGTATAAATTTTATTTCTCAATTCCATATATTCATTCAACATATACATACTTATCTATAGAGATTGATTACCATTTTCATGATTATACATTGTCAATTGTACTAACCTAAATTTTGTACATGTAAATATATCGTATACACTATTTCAAAATTTGAGGCCAACAAAAGATTATTGGATAATAAGGATTAGAATATCAAGAATATTTGAATCAATTAATCTAAAAATAACAATGATTTATTTTGCTTGGACATGATTTTCATCGATGAAAAGGTAAGTTAGCAATTACTAATCATATAATTTTGAATTTGTTGTAAGAATTGAAAAATGTTTACAAACAAAAACTAAAATGCTTTTTTTTTTTTTGGAATTGTAGGAGAATATAATGCATGCAATAATCCGTAAAAATCAAATCAGTAAATACAGATATCTTTTGATTAAAGGGCCTATATTTATAATAAAAAACTTCAAAGTTATTGCAATAACGGGACAATATCAACCACTTCCTAATGAATACAAGATTTATTTTATGATTATAACATTTGTGAGAAAATTACATTATGAAGCTATTCAAATCCCAAGACATGTATTTTAATTAATGACTCAAAAAGCAAGTATGCAAGGGTCAATGGCAACATAACATTCACATGTACGAGAAATTAATAAAAAATTAAAAAATATTTTATAATTACCAATATTTTAAAAACAACTATCAATTCTAATTTTATACACAAATTATAGATATTATTGGCTGACATTGACCACGTTGGCATAGCAAGAAATATTGCAAAAAAATGAACTACACCTACTTGCAGATGAGTAAGATTTTTATTTTTCAAACCTTTCAAAAATCAAATTTTAGAATATTGCAAACAGATTGTTATACTATATTTCTTTTCCTAAAAAATATTTCCCTATAACTTATTTAATATCATGCAAATTTTGTGGTATCGGGGTAACTACAATAAAAGTGACATTGAGGGGGAAAATTAGCAAAAAAAAATTTATTTCAATTTCTACAATGATAAACAAGGTCATTTCGTGATCATTGTCACTTCTACAATAATTAAAAAATTAGAAGGTAGATGATATTATAAGTAAAAAAATTATTATACTTTACTGTTAGTTTTTTAAAAAATTGATGCATTACATTTAAATAGTTTTAAAATTTACTACACAAAGAACATTATTAACTTTTTGCTATCAATAAGAGACCTCATATTCTCCTCGACAAGTGCAACAAAAATTTATATCAATCTAGAAGTGTCGTAGATCAAAACAATGATTGAAAGATCCATTCCATATTTTTTATCTATGATAATTATATTATAGCTTAACTTTTTACCATATCATAATTTCATTCCCGACTTACTTAAATAGTTCAAGAAGTTGTAAAACATTTAAATTACAGATTTTCTACAACTAGAGCTGAAATTCAAGTTATTGAAAGTAAGGAAAATCTCCAAGTTCCACTAGAGAAGCAAATGTTCATCAACAAAAAGATAATTTCAGAAGTTTTAATAATGTAATGGACTATTGAAAAACAGGTAAAAAAAAATTATTGAATATAATACTTTAAATTTGTATATAAAATAGACAAGTTAATTATTAGGATTCAAAACACTATTTCAAATAATTCTAATTTTATTATTATCTTTATTACCAAGAATATACCTTCATAGTATGAGGGAAAAGAACGGATGTTGAAACATTTTTTCCTTGGTATTATATTTCATGCAATATTTGTAGTAAGAAGTTGATGGATGGTGCATACATATGCAATGGGTATAATAAAGAATGTAAATATCTATTGATCTGGTAAAAAGAAAAAGGAAATTAGGCTAATTTTTTCATTAAATTACTTTTCAAAATAAAATTAATAATAAAATAAACTAATTGTGACATTTCAGATACAAAATACATTTTAAAGGCTAAAAACACATTCATGCCACTGAACTTACCCTATTTAACCATTTATGCCTATGAGGGATCTATTGTGCTCCTCAAGTTTTCATTTAGAACTTATTACACTTTTAAAATTTCAAAATTTGCATAACATACACGTGTTTAGACAAAATTTTATATTAATACAATATATATATATATATATATATATTTTTAGCAATGGGATGAGAATGTCGATGATAGAGGAGGCCGTTGACGATGGAGGCCCGGGCAACAGACAACGGCGATGGAAAAACCATGTGCGACTAAAAAAAAGATCGAGTTTCATCCTTCAACGAAACTGGAAATTGGATTTCATATCGGAAACAACATCCACCAAAACTCGCCGAAATTGGACCGTCTAATCTGTTGAAGCTGAGATCAAGAGCTTGAAGCTGAGTCAAATCTCCATATTCTAGTGGAATATTTCCACTAAATTGATCAAGGCAAGAATCAAGGACATCAAGCTTTTCGTTTGAGAAATTTGAACTGGTAATGGACCTAAAAAGTTGTTGAAGTTGAGGTCTAATCGTGAAATATTGGGCAAATTCAGAATCCCGCATGTATTAATCCCACCAGTGTATGTATTTGAATGCAGAATAAGAAACTTGATTTGAGTGAATTTTCGAAGATTTCTTGTATTTCACCATTGAAATTCTTCTCGCTCAAATCCAAGGAGAACAAGTTTCCCAATCCAAGCAAGGTCTCCGGAATCTCTCTCGAAAAGCTATTGTTTCCCTGAATTGAGTTTCATATGAAATTGGATTTCGGGAGTCGTTCAAGAATGAAACCCGATCCTCTTCTTTGTCGCACATAGTTTCTCCATCGCCATCATCTGCTGTTTCCATTGTCGGTGTCCTCATTCCCATCGTTGTGTATATATATATATTTAACAATTATTTTTATATTTAACATATATATATATTATATTAATATAAAATTTTAATATATAATTTATTAATATCTAATGATTAAACAATTGATCCCTCGGTGTTAACGATAAAATAATTGTGTATAATTTATTAACATATATATTATATTAATATAAAATTTTATCCAAACGCTTATATGTCGTGAATTTTAAGATTTAAGCGGTGTAATAGGTCTAAAATTAAAACTTGAAGATTACATTAGGTCTTCTTTGTTCACATGCACAAATAATTAAACGAAAAAAGTTCAAGGACATGGATGTATTTTTAGTCTAATTTAAAAGAATGATTGAAAAACTACGTCATCATAAAAATTTATAAATCAGATGAAAAACTAGAATCCAACTATAACTTTCAGCAAGCAAAAAATGTTTCAATATACTTTTCTAAAACTTATGATAGGAATAGGAATTCTTTATTTTAAAAATGTACATTACTAATCATTGGTTGCAGGTCAAAGAAAGCAGAAGATCTGAATTTCAAGAACTTGAAGGGTTTGCGATATTTTTATTTATTTATTTATTAAGCTCAATTTTCTTAATCAAAAAAAATACTTACAAAATTTTTAATTAAAAAAATTGCAAGATTTCAGCATCACTTGAAATTTTCAGAATCAAAAATAAAGGAGAAAGTGGACATGGACCAGGTCAACGAAGACAAGAATGAACAACAAAATAAAAATAAAAATAAAAATTTAACTTATTCAGATTAGATATCATATTAGATAGTGTGTTATAATTTTTATAAATTTATTTTGGTAAGTTAATGATAAGTGACTAGAAATTCAGTTTAATTACAAATTTTATTAAGTATTTTTAATAAATATATTGAATTACATATTCTTTTATTATAAATTATTATCTAAAATTTTTGTTAGTTTATTATTACTTAAATTTTTATAATAAAAAATTTATGTGTGATTGGAATGCTGGATATAATGACATTAAAAATTATCGTAATTTTATGTCAATGTTGCAAAGGCATTCCCAGTCTCCTCCGGCACCAAGTTCCTACCCTTATACTACTTCTGACTGACGGGTCTACTACTCCAAAAGAACCAACCAAAAGGAATATGACAAATCCAATACAGATCCAAACATAATTTGGAATTTGGCGCACGCACTGGTTGACTGAAAAGAACCAATTAAGTCTTCCAAGTCTATATATCATGTCAATGTCATAACCCGAAGCTTCATGTGGCCAAGCCGCCTTTGCAACATAAAGTTAATTAGGATATTTTCTATGCTAGCTAATTAGAGAGAGAGAGAGAGAGAGAGAGTAGTTAGTGTATTAAATCCGCTTGACTGGGATGAATGGGTAGAATTGAATAATGAATAATATCTCCCCGTACGTGAAGAATGGCCCCATCGACCTACTGGCTGGCTTATTACTGCCATGGCAGAAGCTCTTCAAACTAACTAATTTGCACTTCCAGTTTCCTCCTCCTTCACTTCAAGAAATGGCACCCTTCCCTCTCTACTTCTCTGTCTTACTCCACCTAATCCTCGCCTCCACCACCGCCCACGCCGCCGACCTACCGGCTTACAACCCCACCGATAGTTTCCTCCTCGACTGCGGCTCGCCGTCCGAGTACTCTTACTTCGATGGCGATCCCCCCTCTAAATTCTCTCCGCCCAATATCGACGACGTGTCTCTGGCATCTACAGCTTCCACACAAGATACCTCCGTCCCTCAAATCCCCTTCATGACGGCGCGCATCTTCAATTCCACCTTCACCTACACTTTCCCCGTCTCCGCCGGCCCAAAGTTCGTCCGCTTCTACTTCTACCCTGCCACATACTCCGGCCGCGATAAGTCCAAGTCTTTCTTCTCCGTCACCGCCGCCGACTACACCCTCTTGAGCAACTTCAGCGCCTTCCTCACCGTCGAGGCCTCTTCCCCAAAAAAACCCTACTTGATCAAAGAGTTCATTGTGAACGTGAGGAACAGCCAGAGGCTAAACATAACTTTCGCCCCCTCTCCCAACTCTTACGTTTTCGTTAATGGCATAGAAGTCGTTTCCATGCCCGACAATCTCTACATGTCCCGCGATGACCATTCCACCAAGTTGGTCGGTTTACAGCAATTCTTCACCGTCGACAACGAAACTGCACTTGAAACTCTGTACAGATTAAACGTCGGCGGCAACGAGGTGACCGGCACTGATGATACTGGCATGTACCGCACATGGGTGCAAGATGACCACTACTACATAGATGGCCCCGTCGGAGCTATACCCGGCCAACTCGTCAATCACTCAGTCTATTACAATAACAGAACACCGGCCTATACCGCACCGGAGATTGTGTACGCTACGGCCCGTACCATGGGAAATGACCCCGATGCTAACCGGAAGAACAACTTGACGTGGTTCTTCACTGTGGATTCTGGGTTTTTTTACCTGGTTAGGCTTCATTTCTGCGAGATTGACCCATTTGTAACCCTTGGAGGCCAGAGGATATTTTCCGTATTTCTCAATAATCAGACGGCTGATAAGGAAGTTGATGTTATATACCTCAGTGGAGGCAAAAGATTCCCTGTTTTCAATGACTACGTTGTTTATGCCCCTGATGAATATGGCCAGAGTAGGCGGGATCTGTGGCTGGCGCTGCACCCAAGTACCGATAGTAACCCGTATAAAGATGCTATCTTAAACGGCTTAGAGATCTTCAAGCTAAATCGATCGACCGGCAGTCTCGCAGGCCCAAATCCTGAACCAGTACTTATCGATCCCACACAGCAGCCACAGCGCCCGACCTCACCCGGGAAGGGCCAGAGCAGCGGCTCGCCGCCAGTTTATGTCATCGTCGGAGCAGTCTTGGGCGGAGTATTTATGGCCTCAATGTTGGGCTTCTTGATTTTTCGGCAACGGAGGAGAGTTGAAGACTCCTTTGAAACAAAGTCCAAATCATCGCCTGGCATAGTGTCAAATGCATCAAGGTCCATGAAGACGAATGCTTCATCACTGCCGTCTGATCTCTGTAGACACTTCTCCCTCGTCGAGATCAAAGCAGCTACGAAGAACTTCAATGAAGATTTTGTGATCGGCTCCGGCGGATTTGGGAACGTATACAAAGGGTTCATCGACAACGAGGCCATCACCGTAGCAATCAAGCGGTTGAATCCATCATCAAACCAAGGTGCCCGAGAGTTCGAGACGGAGATAGAAATGCTATCGAAGTTGCGCCACCTTCATCTGGTGTCTCTCATCGGTTACTGCGATGATGATGGAGAGATGATCTTGGTGTACGATTACGTTGCCCGTGGGACCCTCCGGGATCATCTTTACAATACGAAGAATCCGCCTCTCTCATGGAAGCAGCGCCTTCAGATCTGTATCGGCGCGGCACGGGGGCTCCAGTATCTCCATACAGGGGCGAAGCACACGATCATTCATCGTGACGTGAAGTCGACCAACATATTGCTGGACGAAAAATGGGTGGCCAAGGTTTCGGATTTTGGGTTATCGAAAATGGGCCCCACGGACGTTTCCCAGACCCACGTCAGCACGGTGGTAAAGGGTAGTTTCGGGTATGTGGATCCGGAATATTTCCGGCGGCTACAATTGACGGAAAAATCCGACGTGTACTCCTACGGAGTGGTGTTGCTGGAAGTACTTTGTGCTAGGCCAGCTATTGTGCTTGGACTGCCCAAGGAACAAGTGAGCTTGGCCGAGTGGGCCCGGCACTGTTGGCGAAAAGGGACCGTCGATCAGATGTTGGATCCACAGCTGGAAGGTCAGATTGTGCCGAGTTGCTTGCGGAAGTATTGGGAAATAGTAATAAGGTGTTTGCGGGAGAGCGGGATGGAACGGCCAGCAATGAGTGATGTGGCTTGGGGACTTGAGTTTGCTTTGCAGCTTCAGGAGGGTGCTGAAGAGAAGAACGTGGATCTGGAGGGGGATTGGGCGGTGGGGATTCAATCTATGATCACCTGCAGTCCCGCTGTATCGCACTGGGAGGGTACAGACCGCTGTACGGCTTCAGATGGCGCAAGCTCTGGTCCAGTTTTCTCGGATATGATGAATCCCATGGGACGATGAGATATCATATGGCAAAAGGCTGATTGGACTGGGTCCTGCTCCTCCTCCTCCTCATCCTCGAGAATTACTATTACTATTGTTTGTTCACTTTTTGGTACTAATGGAGGAGTGTAGGTTACTGGGTAATGGGTTAGGCCAACGTGGGGTGAAGTGGTGTGGTTTGGCTTGGCGCATTCATTGGTTGACTGGAAAGTGTTAAAAAGTCGTTTATGAGTGTATTATTATTTTTTTTATCAGAAAATGTAAAATATATAGATAAAAAAATATAGAAAGACTCGATAAAACCGGAGAACATTACATTGAGAGAAATTTACTGAGTCATAACCAGGGTCTCGGACTAAAACATATAGATACAAGAAAAGTATAACATTGTATATACATGTTTTAATCCTTTTAATGATACTATTAACACAAGAATTCAAATTATCAAAAACCAGACAATTCCTAGCTATCCAAAGCTGGTAGACAGTAGCGGCTAAGTCAATTCTCTTAACTTTACTCTACCACGACGTACCTTGACCTTCTTTCTTGATCCATTTGAGTGCACTGGCTACGGTAGATATAGCCCGTAAAATACCCAACCAACATCTAATGTTTCTCCAAGTAGCAGAAGACATCGAGCATTGGAAGAAAAGATGGTTCAAAGACTCATCGGCAGAATGTCATAGGGGACGTACACCTTCGATCAATATCCAAAAAACTAACTTGTCCATTCGATATTTAGCACATAGCCACAAAATAAAAGCATGCTCAGGAACGTGGCAAGGGTTCCAAACATCAGCTGCCCATCTCATCTTCTGCCCCTTCGGCCGGACAAAATCATACGCATCTTTAGTACTCAACCTGCTGCCATGGGCCCATCCAGTAAGCATCTCAGACACAGCATAAATAGATCCCTCAACATGGCGAATGACATCCCTAATTCCCAACAACTTCTTCAATAGAGAAGAATCTTCCTTCCGAACAATCCGTTCCCAAATGGACGTAGAGTTCAAGTATTCATGATTAATCCATTTTACCCATAGAGTGTATTATTATTATTATTAAGTGAATGTAGCAATAATTGTGCAAGTTGCCACTTTGCCAAGCCTCTCTCAAGCCTTGGAACATTATTATTATAGTAGCCACCCATTGCCATGCCCCCACCGCAGTGACAATTTTAAATTAATGTGATCATTTATTTTTAATCATATCACTCACACTTATGCATTCCCAGTTTAAATAAATAGAAATATATTATTAAATAAATGAAAGAAAACGTTGACATCATGTCAATACAGCCACACCGTGCAATAACTTTTCATTCTCCATCTTATCTCCTATCCTTAACCTGCTTGGGTATGTAAATAGGATTTTAATGATAATAAAAATATTTTTATAATATGAATATATTTTATTAATCTTTTGTGATGAAAAATGTATCTTTTTTATGCTTATATATCTTAGGTAGACAAATATTTAATTTAAATCAATTGAAGTGAGACCGAATATTTAAATCTTCTTGTATGCTATTTAGGTCAATTGAAATTAAATTTCAATCGATCGAAGTTGGCCAGTGAGTTTGGCCTCGTATCTTAAGTCGATCTAACCTTCGACTGAAATTATGTTTTTGATTGTTGGACAATTTCAGTCGACCAAAATTGTGTCTTAGGTCGATCAAAGTTTAACGGCCATTTTTTATTGTATTTTGCTTTGTGCATCTCTTTTTGTTACACGCAAAGAGTATATTTTCATAACATGTTTTACCTTGTATCTCAAAATCATGGTCTGATTTTTTCATACAAAAAGGTAAAATATATTCTTAAAGAAAAGGTGTTTTGACACAACTTTTTGCATATTCTGATTTTATTGTCTAACTCTCACATTTTTTTATCTTAAAAAGCTTAATCTTGTTATCAGGTTGTCGCATTGACTTTCTCAAATTGATCTTTTCATACAAAATACTTTTCTAATATGTTTGTAAACCAAGAACAGATGTTGATATGTTTCAGTTGCAACCTAAAAATTGAAGAAACTTTTTGAATTTTAAAATATCATTTGTCCTTCTACTTAACAATTAGTTATTTAAAGATGACCATATAAAGAGTGAGTTTAAAAGCTTCAAGAAATATAGAAAATAAACGATTGATAAAGTATTCAAACAAGACTAAGAAGATTCAAGTGTTAGAAGTGTGATACTGAAATTCTCAATTTGCTAGTCACTTGTTTGATTTCTTTCTGACTGTAAATTTATTATTTTTACTCACTTACTATATAAGGTGATTATTGTTTCTAACTGTGTGCTAGGAGTTCTTGGTTAAACAATGAATTATATGTTTTTTCTATTTTCAATTAAAAGTTAGAGTGTGTTTGATTGCATATATTTTTCATGGAAAATATGTAATCATTACACATTTTCTATGGAAAATAATCAAACACTCCTAATTTTTCTATAGAAAAATATGTAAGGTACAAGCATTTAAAGCTTTTTTCCATGGAATTCATTTTCCAAGGGGATGAGATGGTTTTTGTTTTCTAACTAATATTACCTAGAATTAAATTCTAGGTAATGTAATCAAACACAACCTTAGTGTTCATTCTCCTCAGTGAAATCTCAATTTTAGTTTTGAGATAGATGACTAAACTCTTTAAAGAACTAAATCTTTATAAAATTCTCTTGTTCATTGTGGTTAATTGATTCAAATTTTTATATACTTAATCACATGTTACTAAGATAGTTTTTAACAAGAATTAAAATTATAAATTTTTAAAAAACTCAATTCACCCTTTCTCTTGACTATTTTTTTAGGCGACACTTCTATTTTTTTTTTTTTTATTTATGAAGTAAGAGATATGAATGGATAGTTCGTTACTAGATTAATTTAGTGCGTGAATTCATGGCTGTGGATACCCTTATGCTCATCTCCGTGGAATAGACAAGATGCTCTGCCATTGAAGAAACGACTTCAACATCTGCGTCATGCTACACCTGGCCGGGTTTCAAGTTCTTAATTTCACAAAATACTTCTATTGAAGTTTGGACGATGCTTTCATAAACATATTTATACGCTTTTATAGTATACTTCTATATTCTATATAAAAAGTTTTTAATATTGATACACCATAGTGCGGAAGAAAAATTTAAAAAAAAAAATTAATTAAATCAATTTATCAACCCAAATAGACGAAACGAGAAGAAGGGGTGCGAAATCCTCGCGACCCCAACAGGCCAGCAATGGTGGCCTCAGCACTTGACCCTTGTAATACTTCAAGTCAAAATAAATAATATATTAAAATATCTTATATTTTGTGCTCAGAACGTAAATGTCTAAAGAAAATGGTATGTCATGAGCATTTTGAGACAATATTTATGACTCTGAAAGCAATTAGAACAGAAACAGTTTTTAGTATAGTTAAAATACAATTTGAAAAATTGAATAATAGTAAGAAACTTTCGGAAAGCCAATGGAACCGTAAGGGGGCTCTGATTTTATGTAAGAATCAATCCTAAAGTAATTATAGGATGAAATGATGTAATCCTGTGAGGTCACTGGGGCAAAAACGTACTTATTGAGTAACATTGAGTTATTAATTTTAAAATTTTGATATTTTAATCCAAATAAAATTAATATTTGAGAATGTAAGTGCAATGTGAAAAGGTTAAAATGAGATTAAGAATCTAATTTATGAATTTATATGTAATTTCTATAATTGTAACTATATAATAAATTATATATATGTGTGTATAGAGAAACTGTGGGTGAAATCAAAGGGTAAATTTAATGGGCTATGCTTGGTGCCCAAGTTTCAAGTGACTATATATATGGGTAGACATTTGAGCATTGGAGGAAAATCAAGAATAGAGAAAAAGAGAAGTCGTGAGGGTCGTTGGCGGCTGGAGGGGGTCACAGCAACAGTAGCCATGGCTAGGCAGCAAGCTGCGCAAGGCGGTAGGAGGTTGTGTGCTGCCGGCAACAACCGAGATGGTGGTGCGCGGTGGTTCCAATGGCAATGAATAGCTACAGTAGTAACATGCAGTGGCGCGCGCGAAAATGGCTGGAAGAGGCACGGTGGCTGCAGGCGACTGGGCTGTTGGTGCACGGGTGGTCGAGGATGAGGAAGAAGAAATAAGGAAGAAAGAAAACAAAAGGAAAAAGAAAAAGAAAGAAAATAGGTAAAAATGAGGAAAAAATGAAAAAAATTGGGAAAGGCTTCCGAAAAATTTTAGAAAATTCAGAGAATTAATTTGGGGCTAAAGAAGCATGCTCGAAGCTAGAAAATTATCCAAACACACTTTTTGAGGTCAAAGCACACATATCAAGGAAGCCAAGAGGCTAAGTTTATCATGTTGTCATGCCTTGTCATGCTATGCATCATATAGATTGCATACACATGTTATGTTGATGAGAAATGCATATATTTATTGGTGAAGTTTTTTTATCATGCATTGTATGGTTATTTGGTGACACGAGAAATCGATAGTTTATCAGGGATGTTATATTATATCCCAACCTTAGAAGAGAGGTTGAAAAATGGTGATAGCAAAGGGATTTTCTGTGGTTATTAAAGGAAGGTGAAGATATGATGTTATTATTGCATTTTGAATTTATGCTCAAATTATGTGTATTATGAATCCATTGCTTAGAAGATTTAGCATCTAACTTATACTATGCCCCTCGAACATTCAAACGTTCTACTTAGGGCTTACAGCAAAGGTAAGGAAGTGGTTGAGATGTAGCAACATGAGATGTCGTGTCTGATAGGTTTGGCAAGTTGTCCCTATATTTTGCTTGTTCATGAAGATTCGGTTATATTTTAGTCATGTTGAGAAGCTTATGTTTCGTTAATGAGCAGTCTTGTAAAATAAAATAATGTTATTTACTACGAATTATGTTTGAGAAACGATCATGTAATACTATTATGGTTCAATGTTATTTTGAGGTTTGATTCTTAGATTTTGCATTTGATGTTTATGATGATTCTCATTCAAGATAGTTGAATGAAAATTTTGGGATGGATATGAGGAATGATATGGTTTAATATTAGTTTTGAAAAGAAAAAATTTACTATTCCAAAATTGTCCTAAGTTATAACACGCCTGAAAAAGTGGGAGTGTTACAGCCCCCAAAAGATTACAGCTCATGGTCGTAAAAGACAGTGGTCGTGGCCGTAAAGGATTCATAATGCCAATGACTCTTGCCCCCTTCATCCATTGAGGTGCACAGGAAGATCCAATGGCCAAAGTATTTTCTTAAATACGTTGGGAGGGGTCCCACATAACGTGTAAACTTGATAACTCCACAGTTGAAAATCCTTCCAAGAAAAGGATAGACCATCATCTATAAGAAATTATATTCCCAAAAAAAGCAATATAAACGTCATCCATAATAATTATAGTCCCGATCAAGCTAGGAATATTAAGATAGGAATTATCTACAAGAATCCTAATCCTAGACCAGTTGTGTTGTGCCATGTAAAAAGAATAAAAATAAAAAAAAAAGAAAGGGTGAAATGGAAGAAAGCTGGCAGCAATTTGTTGCTGCCAGCTGGCAAGACTTGTGGCTGCAAAGCAGCCGCAAGAAGTAGCAGCCGCGAGGTGCAACCTTGCGGCTGGCTCGGCCTCGCGACAAGGCGCCATAGCCTCGCGGTTGCACGCCGCGAGGTGAAGCCTCGCGGCTACCCGCCGCGAGGCATTGCAGCCTCGCGGCTGTTTGCCGCGAGGTGCATTCTCATGGCTGCATGCCGCGAGGTTCCTGGCGGCTGTTTGCCACGAGGCGCAGCCTTGCGGCTGCATGCCGCGAGGTGTCTCGCGGCAATCAGCCGCAAGAAGTTACTACCTTGCGGCAGTGTTGGCCGCAAGGCACACTGCCGCAAGGCTCAGGTGCCTGCGGCTACATCGTAGCAACTCCTCCCATTTTCTTTAGCTTTAACCCATTGAGAAAATGCCATGTGTCGGCACCAGACACTCTTGAGATCCGTGCCCTATAAATACCCAACTACAGGACATTAATGGGGACTTCCAACTTCGGTAAAACTTGTCACTTTGAATACACTTTTACTATTTTCGTGAATAATGATTGGGATCCGAGACTGACTTTGGCATCGGAGGGTCTTCGCGGGGAAAATTCTCGTGAGCCTTCTAACACATTTTTTGAGCATCAACAGGGGTCAAATCCTTGCGGCGGACCTAGCGACGAAAGTATAGTCTTGCGGCGAACCTAGTGGCAAAGGCTAGTGGCAAAAAGGCTTGTGGCAAAGGCTAGCGGCAAAGGCTAGTGGCAAAGGCTTGTGGCAAAGGCTAGTGGCAAAGGCTAGTGGCAAAAAGGCTTGTGGCAAAGGCTAGCGGCAAAGGCTAGTGGCAAAGGCTAGTGGCAAAGGCTAGTGGTAAAAAGGCTTGTGACAAAGGCTAGTGGCAAAAGCTAGCGACGAAGCTTGTGGCAAAGCTAGCGGCAAGACCTTGTGGCGAAACTTGTGGCAAAGCGCGTGGCGAAACCTTGTGGCGAAGCTAGTGGCGGAGCTAGTGGCAAAGCTAGCGGCAAGACCTTGTGGCGAAGCTTGTGGCAAAGCTAGCGGCAAGACCTTGTGGCGAAGCTTGTGGCAAAGCTCGTGGCGAAGCTTGTGGCGAACCTCGTGGCGAAGCTAGCGGCAAAGCTTGTGGCGAAGCTAGCGGCGAAGCCTTGTGGAGAAGCTAGCGGCAAAGCTTGTGGCAAAGTTTGTGGCGAACCTTGTGGCGAAGCTGGTGACGAGAGCTAGTGGCGAAAGCTAGTGACGAGAACTAGCGGCAAATCCTTGCGGCGAGCATCCTAACGGCAACCTCTCTTGAAGCAACATCTCTTACGGTAACCTAACTTCACCCCACATCGAGCTCGAGTGGACCCCACATCACAAATTTTAATTGTTATATTTTGGCAACAACAAGTTAGGATTATTCCATGCTCTTTTATAAATAGGAAGGCACTTATTCGAAAAGATGTGCGTCTCTAATACTGTTGTAAATACTGTTCTCAGACTTGTATTACTCTCTGTGTCTGACTTAAGCATCGGAGTGTTTGCGCGGGGATCCTTTCGTGCCCTCTGATTGTTTTCTTCTTTGTAGACTCAGATGATTAGATGACGACGTTTCCTATCAAATAAATTCATTGTTGTATCTTGGTAACAATAATTGGCACCATCTATGGGAACTTGTATGAAAAGATAACAAGTTTGTCTATAATGGCTTGGACTAGAAATAACACCAATCAACTAGAAGTGCAATCAAATGAGCCACATGGGATTCCCCCTGTTGAGGAAGCACCCTTGCAACTCGTCGGGAGCTCCTCCTCAAGGGTAGCCGACGACTCTTCCCTAGGGTCAATTGACGATTCCTTCCCAAGGTCAACTTACGACTCATTTATAGGGGTAGCACAACTCCTCCCTAGGGTCATGCAACGCCTCGTTTTCCCAGAACGAGCATTACCTCGAGATTTCGAGAATTTTTTTTTTTTTTCAATATCATACACACAACATAAATCTCTCGACATACATACATTCATCACAGTCATTTCCCAACAATCCCGATCGTACCTTCTCAGTTTATCAAAATTTAATAATTAATAGACTAAGACAGGTATTATTAATCACATCAGCGGAAGCAAGATCGAAACCTCAATGATATATAACCGACCAATTCCTCTTACAATTAAATATCCAGATCGATGTTTCACATGAAAATATCAAAATTTTACATAACTTCTGAACATCGTAATCATAGACAAAAACCTACAAAAATAAACATAGCAGCTACATCTCGATGACATTCTTTCCCTTGGCGCCACTGCATTCACCTGGAAGGTTTGAATATTCCAGGGACATAGTCCAAATTAGATGCTGAATCATTTAAGTGAGAGTTCAAAAACATTTTCATGAATATATGAAAAATCATATATAAAATCGACAAGTCCCGACATGCACCAGCCTAAGAGAATCCCACATGGCACTTAACCCTAACCGGGGAAAATGCAATCTCTCTAAAGGCGACACGACCCCATCGGCCCATTGGCAAACACAATCCTGCTTAAGAGGGACAACCTCGACACATGAACCCAGGAATCACCCCATTGTCATTGTTAGGCTTTATGCTCCAACTCAAAAGCATTCCAAAACCCAACGCAATCCTAGCCCCAAGAGTGCCACATCAGCACTATCCTCGGAATCAACGTCACATCGGCCTTAATGCTATTACTCAAAGGAACCTGGGGTGGTGTCCACTCTTAGCCCCGCCACTTGAGCCAACAACCAGGGTAGTGTCCACTCTCAGCCCCGCCACTTGAGTACCGTAGGATGAAGTCCATCTCAGCCCCATCCCAAGTGGGTCTCATAGCATTAACCCTAGGCACGCATCCCGAGTGCTGTCACTAGAGGGCTACATCACAAGTTAACAACCCACGTCCCACATGGATGACACAACATGCCAATGCCGAAAAATCATAAAATCAACGTCCCAATGTATGCAATTTATCGTACAAAATTCAATGCATGTGTAAATAACCATTTGGACAAACCATCACAATAAACCGAGCCATAGGAATGAACACTCACAATAAACCATTCATATGCTACTATAAGTCTTTTCGGGTAGAACCACTCACCTTGGACTAAATTCAAGATTCTTCGAAAAGCGAGCTCGATCGACCTCGATTATCGTGCCATGCACTCTTTAGTTCAACCTCTAGCTTTAATGATACCCTAGGCATCGTATGCATTCAAAGGAAAATAAATATCTATTTTCTCAATTTTCTCATAATTTTTATCTAATTTTCTCCTATTTTTTCTCTCGATAATTCCAAATAAATACCTATTCAAGTATTTTTCCAAATTTTTCTCCATAAGAATTCATAAAACAATATTTATAAGCCTCTGGAATTTTCTAGAAATTTTCCAGATTTTCTCCTATTTTCTCAAATTTCCATAATTGATTTTCCTTGAGAAAATTTATTTCTTCTTGATTTCCTTCTAATCTCCTCCAAGAAAAATCACCAAAACTTATAAAATAAATCCCTTATCCTTCTGGAATTTTCTCAGAATTTTATAAAAATCCCTCCTATTTATTTTTCATTTATCTTTCCTTTCAAAAATCCAAAATAATTATCTCCTCAAGAAATTTCCAAGATAAAAATTTATCAAAATAAACTATTCATCTTTCTTGAATTTATGGATATTTTTTCAGAATTTTAATCTCTTTAATTCTATTTTTATTGAATTTTCTATATTTTCAGCATTTAAAAATTATAGAAAATACCTCCGGTCATTTTCTTCGGCGACGGCGACCAGCGACCTGCACTGATGGCTGATCCGACGACACCACCTTGAAGCTCTCTCAAGTCGATCACAATGGAACCATCACATGGCCAAAAAAGTCACAAAAAATAGCCCGATTTGACGATTTACAGTCCGACTCCGACGAAATTTTGCGTTTTCCAGCGAGCCAAATTGACCTTCGAATCGAACTCCAATTGACACAAAACTTTCCAGATCAGTTACCCATAACCTTGCGACAAAAATCCCCTTATTAGCTCCCTCGATCGATCACTCTACAAAGCCCGATTTGACGATATACATATAGCCGAATGCAAAAACACATCTATACCGCCCCCAAAATTCCCAAAATCTCCAGAAATGATCCTCTTCCCTCAAGAATCAAAAGCCCCTTATTGGTTTCCCTCGATTCGCTCTCAAACTTGAGCTATTTGATGATTCAAATTCGGCCGAAACCCTTGGCTATTTATAGCCAAAATCCGACCCCCATGTGGCCAATTTCTGGCCAAAGCTTCATCCCCACGCCTCCTAGACTACCCTAGGCCATGCTCTGACAAACCTAGGCTGCCAAATCGTCGGATTTTTCGGCCAAATCTATGGCCAAATCGGCTATGCATGTACAACTTTCTGAAAATTGCAGTTTAGCCCTTTGGAATTTCTCTTTTGCATTTTGACCCTTATCCTCAAGTCACTGATCTTTCTAGCACCATCACTAAGACCCCCAAGATTATAAATTCTCATTTCTCCCTTGAAATTTCTAAAAATTTACCGTTTTGACCTCTTTCGGGCAAATTTAGAAAATTTCACTTAGGCCTGATTGATCGATTTGACTTCAAATCCACTCGATTCAACCTAAAACCACTTAAGGGTCATTATATACCTTGAATACTAGTCCTTGACACTCTCTGTTGACTTTTGGATATCGTCTATAACAATTCGGTAATATGACCTAACTGGCAGCTGCATTTTTGCTGTACAGAAAACTGTTCCCGATCTCATTTCTTTTATCACTAAAAATCATAATTTAAATCCCTTGTCGATACTATACCATTTTACTTGGCTATCTAGGGTCCGAGGTACTCCCTCTGACTAATTTGGTCGTCCAAAGCTGTGTTAGTGTACCCTATAGCCTTATTTTTTGTTCCAAAATTCTATTTATGCCCTTTATCAAATATCATTTTTATCCTCAAATTATTCTCGGGTATTACAGGTCAGTTGACGGCTTCTTCCTAGGGCTGACTTGTAATACCCTGAAATTTCATGAAGAAAATAATTAATTTCCAGACCCAGGGTGGGCAAATCAGTTTTTTCTTAAATCTTTAGAATCAAAATGTTATGTAACTAAATATACCATATTATATGCATAATGTACAATATATATATATATATATATAAAGCAGATCGTTGCAATGGCCGATGAGGCCTGGTGATGGGGTTGAAAGCCTACCAAAGCTGGCCAGAGTAGGCTCAACACTAGGCCATTAGAGGCTCTAGGCATAGGGGACATGAGGCATGGTCGAAGATGGCTAAGAAATCGGCCGAATAAGGTGTGTCAAAGAGCCAACCCATCGCCGAAAAAACATGGGGTGATTTAGTCGGTAAGGAGCAATTTTCAAGGGTTGGTAGGGTAAACTAGGGTTCCCAGTGGCCAAGGTAAGGCTTGAAGGCCAAGGATCGGCCATTAATTGGCCGAAGAAGTGGTGGATCCCTCTATTAAGGTGGGGGTTATTTTTCACTCGGGGTTTAGTTAAGCTGAAATCAAGGTGGGGGTTATTTTTCAAAATATTACGCAAATGCTTTGTTTAACATATTGTCATGTGATGTGATGCCTCATACATATAGAAATGCATTCATATGATGTGTTGTGATGTATATATACATTCTTAAAATTTTTGCATACATCGCATGGAACAGTGATATCGTTAATCTATCACGAATGTTTGAAACACATTCCACCCTTTGAAGTAGAGTCGCAAAAATGATAATTAGCATGAAAGGAGAATGATGTCTATTGCACTTGGAATATCATGCATGAAATTTTATAAAACCTCACTTAGATGATTCACCATCTAATTGGATCATGTCCCTAGAATATTCTCAAGTTCCAAGTCATTTGAGCCAGACAAAAAACAAGGGGACTATCGAAGAATGAGTAGGGAAATGTCGATTTTTAAGCCTTATGTAAATTATATTGATGTATACTTTACTCGCATAGTTTGTATGACTCTACGGTTTAATGTTACTGGTGAAAATAAATATACTGCTTGTTCTCTTTTAAATGTGCAAGATTTAGGTTTCGATCCATTTCTTAGAAATATGTGATTAGCTAAGTTAGATATGCCAGTAAAGTCTATGTGTGCAAATATATATATATATAAATATATATATATATACACTCATTTTAGAGAAAAGAATAACACTTTGAGAAGAGAAGTGTTACACAACTGATGGCTCTTTCTTAGGAATAGATGACTCCTTACTAGGATCAGTAGATGGCTCCTCCCCAGGGTTAGTTGACGGCTCCCTCCATGGTCAGTAGATAGCTTATTCCTAAGGGCAGCAGATGACTCCTTCCTAAGGTTAGATGGGGGCTCTTCTCCAAAACGAGCCAAGTAATCACCCTCAAGGCCTATCGGGAGTTTTACGATCGAGCAGTCAACATGGCTTTCATCCCCATGGATTGTCTAGGGTTCACCCCCAAAGCCAGTATAGGATGCAGCCTCAAGATCATTTGGGATTTCACTCCCAAGGCTAATCGACCAATCATGCAATCTATATGATATCGATGGGAGAAACTATGGTTGACCATATCTCATATTCTAGGAAAGCATACGCACGAAAAGCTTACTAAGTCAATTCAGTGATGCTAGTACAGGCTAATGATAAAGCCATTACCTTCACACCTACCAACCAAAGGGAGGTCGTAATGCCACATGATAACCTCTTGGTCATTTCAACGATAATCGTTAAACATCCGATGGGAAGAATATTGGTGGACAGTAACTGTAATATCCTCAAATTTTGAAAATAAAAATAATAAAATAAACTAAATTAAATTAAATTAATGGAAATGAGAGGCGGTGCGCGTGTGCTAAGCCAAAAAAAAAAAAGGATATTTTAGCCTCTCATGGAAGCTTTTGGCTGTGAAGCAGAAGAGAGAAAATGAGAGGGCTCGAGAGTGAGCAGAGAGTGAGAGATAGGGTAAGAGAGGGAGATGGAGAGAGAGCTTAACTAAGAGAGAGAGAGAGAGCTCGGAGGCCAGTTGGCCATGGCAGCCGTTGCCATGGCCGACGAGGAGCAGCAGCGGCTAGAAGAAGCCGCGGCCATGGATGATGCGGCGCAGCGGCGGTGGCGGCGGCGACGCAAGGCGGTAGCAGCGGCGGCGCACGGCCGTGGGGGGCGGCGCTGGAGGGCGACGGTGGCCGCTGGTTCGGGCAAGGAAGAAGACGCAGGGGAGAAGAGGGAAGCAGCGGTCGCGGAGAAAGGAAGAAGAAGAAGAAAAAGAAGAAGAAAAGAAGAGGAAGAAAATAAAGAAAAAATAAAAAAATTTTGGGATTTTTCGGCATGAGAAGTAATCAGGTACGTGAGTAAAAATTAGTCGAAGCATGTCATGTTTAAATTATAAATTTTACGCGATTAAAATTAATTAATTTGAGTTTCGGTTGTGTTATTTGCTAGGAAATGATTTAATTTGCCTCGGGAGCTTGAGAGAAGTCGGAATCAGCTAGTTTCAGGCAAGTTCCTAACCCTTTCCTCGTGTTCTTTAATTCCCGTGAGAAACCCTGTGATTTCTCGTATTTTATACCCTCCCTTCGTCTGTTTCGATCCGTTTATTAATTATGGAATTTTGAGTCGTTGATTTAAATTTAATTTATTAAGTTGGCTTCGAGGAATTTATTAGCGTGATTTAGTTTAAAATAAATATGAGACTCGTTGAGATTTTAATTGTGGTGCGCTTACGTGGGATTTTAGACGGCTAAATTAATTATATTACACGGTAGATTTATTTAATTAAAGCCGCGATTTTATTTATTTCCAGCGAACGTTTTACTTCGCAGCGGATGCGCAAGAAAAGCAAGGAACGATCGTGTAAAGGCAAGCTCTTAACCCTCTCTTCCTATTTTTTACTTCCCGTGAAAGACCCCGTGATTTCCTGTACTTTATCCTCTCCCTTACTCTAATTCGGCTCCTAACCTTATCTTTTATTCTTATTCATTTGTTTTAATTTAAATTAAATCTGAGACTTCTAGAGTTTTGTTTGTTGTGAGCTTAGGGGGGGTTCGTACCGCCCCCACTCCCTTTGGGAATGATGCCGAACCAGCCTGAGAATTAGGTTCCTAGACGGGCGAGTTTATTTATGATTTTATCAGGTTTATTTACAATTTTTCTCGGATTTATTTATGGTTCAGTTAGAGTTATCGAGCAGTAGGGCAGGGGTCGATTGTTGGTGACGTTGGGGTAGACTATTGTACGGCCCTGATGTGGACCGTCGGGTGGACACCCCTAGTCACTGGCCGTTGACCGGTGCCACGCATTGCTGACAAGCTCTGCCGGTATATGATTTACTGCATGATTATATACATTATATTACTGTTCATGATTTGATATGCACATGGGTACGGGATGCATGTTGGGATATTCATCTATTGAGAATGCTTGGACACGGACATTCTAGCTTGGTTAGGTTGCATCCAGCGCGGTATATGCATGGCGTGTGGTTTACTATGTGAGCGGAGCATGGCCTGATGCCTGGATGTATGGGTGTCTTGTATCACGTTGATGCTCACTACACCATTGTATTTTTATGTGCATTGCATGGCTACTGGTAGTTATTAGTTCTCGGACGGGAGTACCGTTCCGAGGGAGCCTATGGCTCGGTTGTCGGGAGTACCGACGGGGACGGGCGACGGGAGTACCGGCCCGAGATTGCGCGCAGGTTTGTGGAGATATTTGTTGCCTTTCAGGGCAGCGGCAGGTTGGTATGGGACTTGGGTGTCGTGCGTCTTGTGTGGGCCCCAAGGACCAGTATGTGCTTTTGTTATGCTTTACTAATGTATTGTAACGTCTCATGACTTGTGTGTACCTGGGGGTTTATTTTGGAAAGAGTTTTCTGGTTATGCTCAGCCTACAACCTTTCTTTTCTTTATGCTTGCTGAGTCTCTCGACTCACTTTGCTTTCCATCATTCCAGGTAGTGCCAGCGTGGGTCCGAGCAAGGGAATCAGCGTCTAGCGGCCGAGTCGGTATGGTGTACAGGCAGTCCCGTCAATCTCTGTCAACTCTGATGGTTGTGTAGGGTCTGTTCTTTTATTTCTGACTGTGCCAGGTCATACCTCGTGTCTCGTGTGTGTCGGTATAGGAGTTTGTATTTTTTTTATCTTGTGACCGCTGTGCTAGCGGGGTTCCCGTAGTGCATGCATGTGTATATAGTTTAGCTTCCGCTGTTCTTATTTTTGTGTATACATGCCAAGGTGGTCTTTGTCTCATGTTTCATTATTTTTTCCCTTCCGTAAGTGCTCCCGTTCGGATAGTCCGGGCGGCTGGGATATCCGGGCAGGGGTGCTTACAGTAACAGCTCGGTCAATCTACTATATTGAAATTATTTTGAAAATATAAATATTTCTAAGGATTGCTGAAAGTCGGTACAGTCCCCCTTGTTCAACTTTATGGGGGAATCGGTCCCCATGATTAAAGCAGTACAACTCGCCATTACTCTGAGAATGGAATCTCCGAGCACTACTAAGATGGACAATTTCATGGTTGTTAACACACCCTTATCAGCATACAAAGTTATTTTGGGATGTCCACTCCTCAATGACATGAGGGCAGTGATATCTTTCGTGTTGAGAAATTTGTGTTTTGATTTTATGAGAAAATAGTTTTTCGTAAATAATGTTTTAGTAAATTTGGTTCTTTGATGATGTCCAAAACCTTTTGAAATATTCTTAAGTTTGATGATTTTTTTAATCAAGTGTAATGTTCAAAATAATCAAGTATATGTTGACAATAATCGAATATTTAATCAAAATAATAGAGTATTTCATCAAGCATGTGAGAACTAATCGATTAAGCTTAGTATGCTAATCAAGTATGTAAGTGAAAGCTTGTTGCTAAAAATCAATTAAGTAAACCTTGAATATAATAGAGTATTGCTTAGTTTGTTTCTCAATGTTAGGATTTGTGATTCAAAATATATTGATAAATATTTGCATTTGATTTCCATTTCATTTGCATTACATTTGGCCTTAATTTCATTTGCATGTGGATTTGTTATTTGAGTTGTATATAATTAAGCTGGGTTAGGCCATTGGTGTCTGCAGCCCAACATGCCTGACTGCACTCTCACCCTGCAATTAAAACACAAAACAAAACACAATAAAAATTTTATATTTTATTTATTTATTTAGGCGAGAGGTTTATACTCGTCAGTGTACGAGTGCAGTTGTAGTTCAAATTTAAATTTATACTTTCTGGATAAGTCCAGGTCATCCACTGAGAGATTTATTTATGGCAAAAGAAAAAAAAGAATGTCACACACACGCACACGCATTTAGATGGATTGATAACATGATTTTTTATGATTTTTTTAGATAACAAATACTAGAAAATAAAGCAAGATAGAAGTTGAAATAAATACTAAACGTGAGAATATGAAATTGGAAAGTACTTGAGTTAAGACAATTTCAGTGCCAACCCGTTGATTCCCAAATATTAGCATAAAAGATTAGCAACATTAATTTAATTTCAGATATGAGGATTTGTTATTAAATGCAATTAAAGATAATGATAGCTCTAGTTTAAGCAATCCCCATACATGATATGCAGGATTCTAATTTAAGAAACTACCATAAATTCAATTACAATTAATACACAAAACAACTAAATTAATCATCCGGGTTTGGGTATGATAGCGTTTCCAGTTCTAGTAACTCTCATGCGTGACATGAAAGCTCTAAGTTAGGCTTACGCTCCAATCCAAACCTAGTGATTTTTCAATAATCAAAACACACTCATATTGAAGTTTAAACCAATGTTACTCATTTAAAGCGTAGCTTTCTTTGGGAATCATTGGCGTTAGACACTGTCCTTGCCTTAACCCAAGATTAGATTTAGCTACTCATCTCTATTAAATTAATTGACAACAATTTAAATGACATAATTTAAATAACAGAATTTAAATGACAGGAATTAAAATAGAAGAAACTAACCGGCCATTTAGGCGGTAGATAATTAAAATACAAGAATTAAAATTGCAAGAATTTAAATGCAAGAAACTAACCGTCCATTTAGGCGGTGAACAATTAAATGACAAGAATGAAAATTGCGGAAATTTAAACGCACAAATTAACCGGCCATTTAGGCGGTGAATAATTAAGTAATAATAAATGACATAAGAATTTAAAAGAAGAAAGGAAGGAAGTAAGATCACAAGAGAGAATACTAAAGAAAAGGGGAAAGAACAAGAACAATTCTCAAAGAGAGAATTATAAGAAAACAACTAAACTTTGATTCAAGAATAATAATCACACTTACAAATGCAATCAAGTGAGCTATTTATAGGCCACAAGATGCAATACAAACCACACAATTTCAATTATTCAATTAGACATAATTATATCTAATGGGCACTCACACACTTAAAGTTAAATGGATTTTAGCTATAATACACACCTAATATTAAATGGATTTTAGCTAAAATACATACCTAATAAAGCACTCATAAAGTTAAATGGATTTTAGCTATAATATCCACCTAATAGTTAAATGGATTTTAGCTAAAAAACACACCTAATAAAGCTCTCACATAAAAAATAAAAATAGATTTCTATAAATTGGTTTTTAATCTTCATTAGGATTAAAAATAATCCTTGGGCCTTCTCCAAATAATATTTTCCATGGGTTGCTCAAATTGATGCTTAATTCTTCATGGGCTTGAATTCTTCATGGACTTTAATTTTTCATGGGTTTGATTTCTTCATGGACTTGATTTCTCCATGGCTTTGATTTCTTCATGGACTTGAATTCTTCATGGACTTTAAGTCTTCATGGGCTTGAATTCTTCATGCCTAAAAAAAATAAAAATAATTTAATGTTATTAATAAATTATATATTATATATATGTATTACACATGGCACATATATATATTAGATTATATTATATATATATTACATGCATGCATATAATGATATATATGTATTATATATAATTTTATATATTATTATTATTTACTTTAGAACTTCATTTCATTCATCTTTCAATTTAAATTTACATATAACCATAAAATATATATTAATATCTAATTTAAACCATATTTAAGATCGAAAGAAGGGTATAATTATAACAAAATTTTTACAAAATTAACCACTAATCAATGCCCAAGCCCAAGCTTATTGTAAAACCCATTAATCCTAGCTGTGTCCCTTGGCCCGCATATATATGGATGAGATTTGGGGAAATCTATCTAAGGGTGGCTTTTCTCTTGCGCACATACACGAACAGAGAAACCCTAATCGCGAAACACACACAGATCTAGCTAGAACGAAGAAGAACTCAATGCACACGGCTTGGAAGAACAGAACGCATGAAAGCGGTCGATCGATGAAGAAGATTGCGACAATCGAACTGGATCTGAGACACGTCATTCGGTAAGGTTGAATGAGTAAGATTGTTTGGTGTATTGTGAGCATTATATTCTGATTGATGTATTGTTCTTGAGTGACCGTGAGATTGAGAGAGAGTTATTGTTTCTGTTGTCTTGTTTATCTCTATAAATCCTATGTAAATATGTTCATACATATTCTAGTGGATTGACTAGGGGCGAAACCCCTGCCATGAGTAGGATTCTTTCGAATTTGAACACGTACATGCTGCCTTGTCCATTTTCTATTTCTTTGTGTGTGTGGTGTTGCGTTTGTATTTTTCGTGTATTCAATTTGTTCGGATTTCTTGGATCGTTGGTATTGCCATAGTTCTTGGTTGTGTGTTGGTTTACAAGAGAGATTTCTCAACACTCAAAACAATCGATTATGCATATCAGTATAATTGAGTAAAGATGTTATATAATCGGCTATCTTATTTCCTATACCCGAGTATGCTATACATTTTTCTATCATCTTAAAGCTAATCAAATAAAGTATTTTTGTAATCTAGTAACTAGTAATAGTTGATTATACTCGATTGGATATGTATTATAATCGAGTATCATCTACTTTAAAAATTTGGGCAACATTTCACTCAAGTAAAGATCTTTTGTTAATTTAGTAATATCTTTTTATACTCTAGTAGATATCTCTTTTAATCGAGTAAAGATAGGCTAAAATTTGGCTAAGTCTCTAGACCTAAAAGTAATCAAGTAACAATTATTTGTACTTGAGTAAAGATTGAAAATAGTCTAGTAAAATTAGCTTTTTAATTGAGTAAATAATGCAACTTTTTGAGACTTAAAAAATAATTGAGTAATGAAAGTCTCCTACTTGAGTAGGCCTATCATACAATCAATTACATAGGATATCCAATCAAGTAAAAATCAATATTAGTCATGTAAACTTAAAAGTTACTCGAGTATTTTCTATCTGAAATTGAAAAATATAGTCATTGGACGTATTAAATGTTGTCAGTTTCAATTTTTTGATTCATTAAATGCTATCTAGACATCTTGGGCATACTTTTTTGATTTATTATTAGTTGTTTAATCCTCATAGGGATAAAAAGTGACAGATGTGAATCAAAATATTCCAATTGTTAAATGCCATTTAAGCTAACATTGAATACATGAAATCTATAAATAACTGTGTAGAATGTTGAAAAAGTTGACAACACTCTCAATACACACAAGAACCGATCAAAAAAGGCTTGAGCAAGCATTCAAAAATTTATCCAAAGCTTCTTGCTTCTCACATGCTTATATATATTATTTTTTTGTGAGAATTAAAGAAAGAAGTCTTGTAACTTGAATATTTTCAATCTCTCTTTTGTTTAAGAAAATATCTGTAATCTCCATTTCATCATATTTTTCTCTTGAGAAATTCTTTCACACGTGGTGTGAAAACTTGTAAAGATTATGCCTAATCCTTGAAAGACAGTTGGTTATGACTGAACTAAGTTTGTAAAGATTAAGTAGCTAATCATGTGTAAAGGCTATAAGCTAATAGTAAAGGTGTTGAGCCAATTTGCTCCAACCAACCTATTATGTGTTTTGATGATTAACAAAATATAATTTTAGTAAAACTATTTTTGGTATATTTAAAACCCCTAATGTATTTTTGATGTGTCTTAAGTATTATATTATTTTCTGTATCAAAATGATCCAAAAAATATTATTTCTCTAAGTCTGGAAGATTAATGGGTTATAAGGGAACATATTAGAAAATATTTTTATTTTAGAAAACTAACTCTCGGTATTTTCATAGCTAATATTCATTAGTGTTAAAATAATTTTTAATGAATTTTTCAAGAAATGGAAAGTATGTATTTTGGAAGTGCTAAAATCTTCAAATCCGGAATTTATTCTAAAACCAAAATTCTACTTTCTTATCTATTTGAATTTTGATTTTTTAGATATTTTTATTGAATCCAAACGAGGGGTATTTTGTTATTTACATTTATGTATTAAAGTAAATGGAAGGTAAAATATAAATAAAATAAAATGAGAACATTTACTTAAACTAGAGAAATGTAAATATGTTGTATTGTATACATGCTATATAGTTTATATCTTAAATCTATTGTTATATGTATAAAATCTATTTTCTGTAAAATCTGACCTCAGAAGTTGACTCTTGTATATTTAGAGTTGTCTCCCCTTAAACTGGAGTCGACTCTTGCAAAGTTAGAGGTGATCCAGCCGAGAGCAATTGATGCAAAGTCGACCTAGCAGCATTGATATTTTTCAAAGAGTCGACTCTAGCATTAGAGAAGTCCACTCTTGTATAATTAGAGTCGACTTCTACTTCAAATTGGAGTCAACTCCTGTTTTAGAGAAGTCGACTCTTGGGTCCAACGATCGAATTTTTTCTAGCCGTTACAGATCCGTTTGAAGCTCCATTATAAATATCAAGAAGGGATTTTTGGAGAAGGCTAATACTCTATCAAGATCTATCTTTCTAAAGCACACCCAAGCTTTCAAGCAACTCAAATAAAGCAATCCAATCCTTAAGCTCAAAGATATATCATTTGGAGCCTAAGGCATTCTCTCCAAGTGTGGTAAATTATATTTGTATTCATACTTGCCTTGTAATATTTGTTATTGTATTCATATCCATATTAGTCCAAGTGTGTTGGACATAGGATTGTTCATTTATATTATTTGTGGATTGTGAGTGGCATCCTAGAGCCTATTGTAATCTAGATGTGGTGTATTTGTTGTATTAGTTTTCGGGGTGAGCTAAGGGGAAAACCTCGGTGTTGTGTAAAAGTTCCCTAGGTGAGCTTGTTGAAAACCTAGGTATGGTTATAATGGAACCTTAAGTGTCGGGTTGACCTTAAAAGAGTGGAGTAGGTGTTGGAGACACCGAACCACTATATTTCTTGTGTTAATTATTATGGTTGTTTGTGTATTTATTGCTATCATTTCCAAACAACACATATATTTATAACAAGTGTATTTTGTGTATAAGAAAATCTCAAAAGTTTTAAAAAGAAAGAATTTGGTTTAATTACTTTTAATCACTCAATTCACCCCCCTCTTGAGAGGCCATTGTATGTATCAAGGGACCAACAAAAGGTACAATTTGTGTGTTTGCAAAATCCTTGGTGGTAAATCAAGATAGTGGACTAAGCTTTATAGTTAAACCATTGTAAATTATGTGTTCTGCATTCTTAATTTCTTTATAGTTTTACTTCAATTATGTTATTTGAGATCAATTTTTTAAAAAATGGTGAAAAAATTAATTCACCCTCCATTTTAAGCTAACAATTTTATCACTCCAGATATCTGTTAATGAAATTCCCAATAGATCATGGGATAAGGCAAGATCTAGGAGACTAGAAGAAAAGCACGAAGTTGTCATATCACCTCCGCAAAGAGTTGGAATAAGAAAGAAACTCTCACCATTGCAAAACAACCAGTAAACAAACCCTAACCTGTTGAAAAACTAGAAATAGTACCACTACACCCAGATGATATGGAAAATGTGGTTTATATGGGAAGCCAACTTCCAGAAAAGGTTAGGGAAGACATAATAAAGTGCCTAAGAGAGAATGCAGACATCTTCGCTTGGACATTAACAGACATGCTAGGCATTACCCCAAAGGTGATATCTCATCACTTGAATGTAAATCCCAGTGGGAGGCCGATAAAACAGAATAAGAGAAATATTGCCCTCGAAAGATAAGAGGCGTTTGACAAAGAAATCGATAAATTATTGGTTGCTGGATTCATCCAAGAAGTGTACTACCCTGAGTGGCTAGCAAATGTGGTTATGGTGAAGAAGGCCAATAAAAAGTGGCAAATGTGCATAGACTTCACTAACTTAAATAAAGCATGCCCAAATGACTCATATTCATTGCCCTAAATTGATCGACTAGTTGATGAGACATTTGGATACGAGTTATTTAGTTTCCTTAACGTTTTCTCAGGGTATCATCAAATCATGATGTACTCGTCAGACACTAAGAAGATCGCTTTCATCACGAAAAGAAGAACATGCTGCTACAAGGTCATGTCATTCGAATTAAAGAATGTTGGGAGCCATATATCAAAGAATGGTGATCAAAGTTTTTAAAAACCTATTGGAAAATACTATGGAGGCATACGTGAATGATATGATAGTAAAAATCAAAAGCAGGGAATCTCATGCATAAAAGTTATTGAAAGTCTTCAATGTGTTTCAGGAACACAATATGCAATTGAATCCAAGCAAATGTTCTTTTGGAGTAGAATCGGGTAAATTGTTGGGCTACATGATAACCCAATGAGGAATTGAAGCTAATCCAGAAAAAATATAGATAGTCCTAGATATGAAACCTCCAACGTAAATTAAAGAAGCTCAGAGATTGACAAGAAGATTAGCTACTTTCAATTGATTCTTGTCAAAATTAGAGAAAAAGAATCTACCTTTCTTCCAAACCTTAAGAGCAGGAAAAAATTTCAAGTGAACGGAAGAATGCCAAAAGGCCTTTGATGCACTGAAATAATACCTAAAAAAGGTCCCTTTACTGACTACACCAGAGTCTGGGGAGCCCCTATTCATGTACTTCGGAGTAAGTGAGACAACAGTCAATGTTGTCTTACTTAGGAAAAGCAAGCAGAAAGATAAGCTCGTGTACTACGTTAGCAAGGTCCTTCAAGGGGTCGGAACAAGATATCCTCACACCGAAAAGGTTGCCTTAGCCTTGGTAATGGCTTCTTGAAAATTTTGACCTTATTTTCGGGCTCATTCTATTAAGGTCCTAACCGACCCACCATTTTGACAAATCCTACAAAGACCCAAATGTTCTGGGCGATTGACTAAGTGGGCTATCGAATTGGGAGAGTACGATATTGACTTTCAACCTCGACAGATTATCAAAGGCCAAGCCTTGGTCGATTTCACAATGGAATGCATGGATGAATAGAAAATACTGGAAAAAGAACTTAGAGAATGGAAACTGTTTGTGGATGGAGCCTCTAGTTCACAAGGAAATGAAACTAGAGTAGTATTAATATCCCCCAAAGGGGACATTCTTGAATACTCACTACGATTTGCCTTCGCAAGTTTTAATAATATCATAGAATATGAAGCATTGATACCTAAGATGAGCTTGGCTAGAAAGATGGAAGCAAAAAAACTAGTGGGGAACAATGATTCCCAACTAGTAATACAACAATTCCACGAGTAGTATGAAGCCAGAGAGCCATCTATGATTCAATACTTCCAAAAAATCAAGAACATGGCATAACTCTTTAAAGAATTTCAATTGATACAAATTAATCAAATTTTAACATAAAGTCCCCAATGCATATAGGGATTTTTTTTTTTTTGTAAATATATTTTTAATATAAAAAATTATAAAAAAAATAGTTCAAACATAAACAATAAACATAAGTTCCATAATGCATTCAAACAAATATAAATATAAAGTCCACAATGTATTCAAACAACCATAGCAATATTTATAAAATTCTATTATCTTTACCATGACTTAGTAATTAAAGATAAATAATAAATTTTTAAAAATATAATATAATACAATTTATAAAAGTTCATACAATTCATCATTCTTTGTCTTTATAGATTGATTACATCTTCACCAAAGAGTATAGACTCCAACTCTAGTTCAACATGTTAAAGTTAATGTACAATTTTATTTTGATAATACATGTAAAACTAATATTAATATGATCATAAAAAAACACAACAATCAAAGTAACTAATTACTTAAATTTATATCAAGCATTCAAGCAATCACACTGAATAATACCCCCATTGAAGCAAATCAAGAAGCACTGAAGTTTTGGACAAATATTTTAAAATAAAAATTACCTACAATCGACATTAAAGTTCAAGTAGCAAGAATCAAGTACATCAAAAGAACTTAAAACATCCATGTTGAAAACATGTCCAGTAAAAAACTATTGGATAGATCAAACCACTACAAGAGTAAAATAATAAAACTCCTACTAACCAAGTACATAAAAAGAACTTAGAACACCCATGTTGAAAACATGTTCAGTAAAAACTATGGGCCTAAGTCTTTTGGTTAAGGGATCGGCCAACATCAAGCTAGTATCAATATGCTTTATTGTTATGTCCTCTTTCTTTACAAGATTTTTGACAGTCTAAATAAATATGTAATGACCTAGAAATAAAGTTAATGATATGAAGCTCAGAAATAAAAAATTTCAACCACAGCTTGAGTAGCAATGGTGAAATAGGGAACGAATTTAGCATTTATGGTAGAAGAAGCAGTCATGCTCTATTTAACACTCTTCCAAGATATGGCACTTGCAGCTAACATAAAAAATGTACCTTGAAATGGATTTTAGATCATCTAGACATCTAGCTAAATTTGAGTGTGAGTATCCAAGTACCTCAAGGTTCTTTACTTACATGCCTATAAACAAGTTTATGCTTTTTGTTTTTTTGTAAATACCTCATAACTTTTTTAACAACTATCGAATGCTCATATCTTAGATTAAAAAGATACCTACAACCCCAACAATAAAAGATATGTCTGGGCTAGTATAGACTTGAGCGTACATCAAGCTTCCAATTGCACTAGCATAAGGAACATTTTTCATTCTTTAGCAATAGGCACATTCACAGGTTAGCAATTTGTCATATTGAATCTCTCAAGAACACGATCGATGTATGCTTTCTGAAATAAACTAAATAAGGTCCCGATCTATCCCTACAAACCTCAATTCCCAAGACAAAATAAGGCTACCCTAGGTCTTTCATATCAAAATTAAATATTTAACAGCATTTCCTTGGTCTTAAAAAACACACCAAGGTCATTGCCAGCAAATAATATGTCATCGAACATACAAAACGAAAAAGTAAACATGTTTTCACTGACCTTAACATGGATGCATTGATCAACTTTGTTTTCCAAAAAACCCAAAGATGACACCACTTCAACAAATTTTATGGGTCCACAATTTTTAGGGAGCTCAACCAATTTCCAAACTCCATTACAATCCATAAACTACATCTCCTCCTTCATAGCACTAATCCACATATCAAACTGAGTATAATTTATATCACTATGAAAATTATTTGGGTCAATTACACGTTCAATGTTGAAATTAGACTTCCAAGATAGAAATAGAAATCATGAAATAGCATATCTCCAAAGTCTAGCAGACCTTCTTGCAAGGATATCCTGAACAAGCTTAACAAACTGATGATCTTCAACTGAAGCAGAAGGATCATCCATATGTTCTACTCTATCAACAAGTAGTACAGAGCCCTCATTCAACATAGGTAAGGGGTGTCATTACAAGCAAGAAGACCTTCAGCATCAGCAACATCAAATTCAAGGAATTTTACATTCATAGACTCAACAATTTTTGTCTCTTTATGAACAGTAAAACCTATATCCTTTAGCTGATTTGGATATCCAATAAAATAATAGCGACTAGTTATAGGATCAATTTTTTTCTCAAGATGGTTATAAATTCTAACTCCTATAGCTTAATCCCAAACCCAAAAGTGATTAAAGCTTGACTTTCTACCAGTCCATAATTCAAAAAAATTTCTAGAAATAGATTTACTGGATACTCTGTTGACATGCATACCCAATGGAACTTATGTCCCACAATTTAATTAATGACAGTATGGATGAGACGATAGTGCACTACATCTACTCTACCTCAAATTGAAGTTATTAAACCTTTTAGGATGCTAATACATTAACAAAGAGAATGGGAGGATCCAATTGGCAGGGGGTGTCTATTTTTCTTTGGTAAATTACTATTTTCCTTTTGAGCTTAAGTGAAATTTGTCATCACATTTCCCTATTTTATAAACATTTATATTATTTTCCTATTTTTCAATTCTATCAATATCCATTAGTAAATTGTTGGCATAAAACATGAACTCGAAAATAACTTATTAATAATCCAACAAATGCCTTTCTTTTTAACGACAAAAAAAGTTATAAAAAGATTAAACAGAAAAAATATGTTAACAAGATTTAAATTTTATACAACTTATTTTAAACTTCTATAATATATTTAAAATTTAAAACTTTATTTAAGCTCAACTTATTTTATTTAATATTTTATCTAAACAAATTAAAAACTAAACTATAATCATAAAAAAAAATATTTGTAATTTTTTATTTTTTACACTTGAGTTACTCCTCTAATATATATATATATATATATGCATAAATTTGAAAATATAAATTAAAAAAAATATATCCATAGATATACTTTACACATAAATATTTAGTCTTGTAAAGAGAAATAGATAAAATGAAATAAATATTTTTTTAATTAGTGGAAGAGGATAGGCAAGGATGATCTCCTCCAAGTCGTTGAATAGTCAATGAGTGTGGAATGAACATAATTAGCCCGAAATTCCAAGTCAACTTCTTCAACCCTCAATCCAATATAATACCAATCAGAAGAAATAAATAACCAATATAATATCTCACTTGCCCTGGCCTTCAACCGGTAGCTTTGGGTCACGACGATCACCTTGTCAGGTGTCATTAATGAAATATGATTTATCATTGTGCATACCTGCTTGTGGAAGTTTTTACAGGGGAAAGGGATGGGAAAAGGACGCTCCAACCAAGCCAAGCCAAGCGACCACCCTTCGTTTACCCGAATAGCAATCCTCCATAATCAATTCACAGCCTCTTTGTTTGCCAAAATCAGCTATTTGGTTGATTTCTGAATTCTAAGGTTTGGTTGATGCTCCAAATCTTATTCGTAAAGCACTGAATTCCTCCGTTTCAAACATCTAGTACGTAAATCCAGACACATGTCAATTAATTCCAAGATCAATGAACACCCAAACGCAAATGATGAGCACCCATCCGAGGGATTGTGCCGCTGCTTTTCGCTTGCCGAGATCCGTTCCGCAACCAATGACTTCGACGAAAGTTTGGTCATCGGCAAAGGCGGGTTCGGCAAGGTGTACAAAGGGTGGCTCGCGTTTGATATCAGCGGAACCACCAAGCCCACCAGTACTGTTGCCATTAAGAAGCTCAACGCCGAGTCCAAGCAAGGCGCCAAAGAGTTCTGGTCCGAGATCAAGGCTCTCTCCAATCTCCGACACCCTCATCTCGTCACCCTCTATGGCTACTGCGACGAATCCAACGAGATGATACTTGTTTACGATTACATGTCCAATGGGACACTCGCCGATCATCTCTACAAACTAAGAAAAGCGAAAGACATTGGGACGGTTATCCCCCAGCGTCTTACTTGGGAGCGGAGACTCAACATTTGCATTGGTGCTGCTCAGGGATTGGCTTTCCTTCATACGAATACAGAGCACACGGTCATACACAGGGATGTCAAGACCTCAAATATCTTGCTGGACGAGAACTGGGTGGCCAAGATTTCAGATTTCGGTTTGTCCAAAATCGCCACAACCCATGGCCAAACGCACATTAGCACGGACATTAAAGGCACCTTTGGCTACTTGGATCCAGAGTATTACATGACTCGCAGACTAACCAAGAAGTCGGACGTCTATGCCTTTGGCGTGGTGTTATTTGAAGTTTTATCTGCAAGGCCGGCTGTGAAGGCCCCTGATGAGGAGCAAGGCGGCCTCGCAACATGGGCTCGGGATTGCATGAAAAGGGGAGCGCTTGATCAGATTATTGACCCCTTCTTAAAGGACAAAGTATCGGTCCGTCGTATCAAGGTGTTTGCAGAATTTGCTGAGAAATGCTTGCATAACCATTCTAACGAAAGGCCTACGATGGCCGAAGTGGTAGAGAGCTTGCAACTCGTGTTGGCATCACAAGGCAACATACGTCAAAGCAAAGCAAAAATAAAAAAGGTGCCCCTAACTTCCTTATCACGCATTGTAGCTTATATTGTTGGGTGGAGGAAAAGGATACCATCTTTCGGTCCCAACGTCAATGGGCCACTCAACCAGTTGCAAAGGGATCGATTTGCAAGCATTGACATCAATTTGTGTCGTTGTTTCACAATGAAAGAGATTCGGCTAGCCACTAATAACTTCAATGTGCATCAGTTGCTCAAGAAGATTGGATCTATCTACGTGTATAGAGGCGTTATCGATCGGAAGACTGAAGTAGCGATTAAACGATTGAAAGATGTCACATGTAGGAAAGAATTTGTTAGTGAGATCAAGTTGCTAACCAAACTCAGCTCCCTCCACATTGTTTCTTTAATTGGGTACTGCGATGAAAGGAATGAAGCAATCCTAGTTTACGAATTCATGGCCAATGGATCTCTATCTGATCATCTCTATGAAGCCAGTGGTAAGGATCCTTTTTCATGGGAGAAACGTCTTGAGACCTGCATTGATGCTGCACGTGGACTACAATACCTCCATGCCGGTACCATGCACACAATCGTTCACAATGGACTCAACCCCACCAGAATTCTGTTAGATAAGAATTGGGTTGCCAAAGTTTCTGGTTTTGAGTCTCACGAGGTATTACATCACCAACAAAGTTCAATCACAATTTCTATCAGCGGAGAGATCGAATACTTGGCTCCGGAGTACTTAATACATGGAAGATCATCCGTAAAATCCGATGCCTACTCGTTCGGAGTCATCTTGCTAGAAGTACTAAGTGGGAGGAAGCCAATGGTTTTTTCAGTAGATGAGGATCAAGTGAACCTGGTCTGTTGGTTCAAGATTAATATTGAAAAGGGTACCATTAATAAGATCATTGATCCACGTCTACTTGACGAAATAGCACCAGAATGTTTGACTAAATATGTCGAGATTGCAAGAAAATGCCTCGAGGAACAAGCGAGGGAACGACCGACTATGGAAGATGTGTTGGCTGACCTCCGAACTGTACTACAGTTGCAGAGGAGACCACGAAATCGTAGAGTTCGAACTGTACTACAGTTGCAGAGGAGACTATGGAAGATGTGTTGACAAAGGGCAGGGGACGACTCTGTTTTCCAGTCATCTATGCAATGTCTGTTGTTTGTGTTGTTATTTAGATTGAAGTGATTTCTAAATCAAAAGTTGCAACGGCATGTATGGCTCAATTCTCATCCAAAAGTGGTACTTGAAATTAATTCTTGGAACCAAATAATATATTTAAGATTTTCTTAGTAAATTAACTATCAAATGCATATACATGAGATTGAAATGTAAACCATCTAGTTTTATTACACTCGGCAATTCCAATTTTGAGGGTATTAAATAAGTTGTCAGTTGCGGGTAGTGTAGATTAGCCCTAAAATATTCGAATGGTCATCCAGTCAATCCAATTAGATTACATTGAATTATCTCATTGAGGTTGTCGGATCAGTTTAACTATTGTGCCGGAAACCTGCATTTGGTGTTTTTATCGGACACCCTACAAGAGAGACAATTCTTGCGGGTTTCAATTCTTTTCAAAATGGACAAATTTCCACCAATAAACTCAAAAAAGTTTTAGGATCATAATCTGCGTTTTGCCATTTAGCAGTACTACTACAAATCATGGAACATTGGAAGTATCAAGTTGGCTTTTGCAAACGTTTGCATTGTTGGTGTACTTGCTACTCGGTATAAACCATGTCAATGATCCTAAGAATCTTAAGATTCTCCAATAGTTTCCAACGTGATGAAAGATTATCCATTATTAAAAGAAACCTTAAGGACGAACAGCCATCCGTTTTGGAACCGATGGAGGATGAAAGGAGTCAACTGTTGGAGCGATTGAATGCCAAGTCTGTGCAGGGTGCAGGAGAGTTTTGGGCAGAGATCATGACGCTTTCCAAGCTTCGCCATGGACATATTGTCACTACTGTGATGAGTGCCAGGAGATGATACTCGTCTACGAGTACATGGCCAATTGAACACTCGACGATCATCTCTACCGAAAACAACAGGGTAGTAATGACTACATTTATCATCCTTTGAATTAGGAGCAGAGGCTGAAGATTTGTATCGGAGCTGCACGCGGATTGGATTATCCTCACTCGGACAGCAAGCAGAGTGTGATCCATAGGGACATGAAGACCACAAACATTCTGTTGGACGAGAATTGGGTAAGCTAAGATTTCGGATTTTGGGTTCTCCAAGATGTGCACCACAACCCATACACAAATCCATATTTCCACCGATATTGAGGGAACATTTGGTTATGTTGATCCAGAGTATTTCTTCACTCTTAGGCTAACAAGAAGTCAGACGTCTATGCCTTTGGTGTGGTAGTGCTTGAAGCATTATGTGCTAGACCACCTGTGGAAAGAGTCGAGGAGGAGCAATTTCGCAGTCTTTCCGAATGGGCCCAGCAATGCATCAAGAAGAGAAAGTTTGATCAGATCATCAACCCCTGTATAAGAGGGGAAATATCACCGAAAAAATTTTATGCTGCTCGCACCAAAATTTTATGCTGCTTGCACCAAAATTTGTCAGACGCGAACAATTAGGGGTGTTCGCGGTGCAGTTTGGCTAGTTTGAATCATTTTCAGCACGCCAAACCGTTAGTGTAGTTTTTCAACTAAACCAGACCACGATCTAATTTAGGGTTCAGCCCCAGGTCTGGTTTGGTGCGATTTACCGTGATTTGAAATGCTACTTAAAATCACTAAAAAAAATATTTAAAAATGATAAATAAAGACACAAATATTGGTAAATAAAGACAATTAAATGTAAATAAATAGGAGCGAAAAATAAAGACAAAATAATGTAAAAAATAAATAGGATGGGCGGTCAATTATTAGATTTTTATAATAATAATTTTTTTATAATTTTTTTTTTATTATTTTCTTGGGCGGTTTGGTTTAAAATCGAACCACCAATTGTCCAAACCACAAACCGCACAGTTTGGACAGAATCCAAACTGTTTTCGACCACCAAAAAAAAAAAAAATCGATCGATTCGGTTTGGTTCGGTTCGGTTTGGCCGGTTTCTGCGGTGCACCGATTTTTTTGAACACCCCTACGAACAATTTTGGGGGCGGGACGAGGGGTTGGGACCCACACACCCACCCCCACCACCGCGTTAGCCTTGAATATCACCATCTTCTCTAAGATGCGTTTGATAGGAGTAAAAAATGAGAATGAAATTCATTTTACATCTAAATTTTAGGAAATTTCATCAAACGACTTTTTTTTTTTTCATGAAATTTGAACTCCATCTTAGTTTAAAAAGTAAAATTTTTTCTTGAAATCAAGGAATTAGAATTACTAAGGGTGGGTGAGAATTAAAATTCCATAATATTAAAATTTTACCTCACTTTCCATCCCTCAATCAAACAAGAACTAAAATTATTTGTCGATCTTGCAGTCAAATGCTTACATAAGTGTCCGAAAGAGAGACCTGAGATGGCTCAATTGGCTCAAGCTTGCATTAGCATTACAAACACGTCAACCAAAGGCAATAACCACCAACTATTTCTCAAAGGTAATTAAAGGACTTGGGGTTAGTCTTGGATTTGGATATGGTGCAGAAGTCAAGCCACATGTGTTTGAACATGGCAGTGGGTTTGGCAGGAAGTTGGGTTGTTTTGGCATATCAGGGAGTTTGACAATCTTGGCTTGTTAGGGAGTTAGGCAAGGTGCCTAACCATTGTTAACTTGCTTGCTTTCCATTCTCTTATAAATACCTATGCTCTCTTCATGTATTTAAGATCCCTAGTAAGAGGATTAACATTCCCAGTTTAAGAGGAATCGTTAGAGGTAGATCCCTGGTTAGAGGATCATATCCCATGTTAGAGGATAAATCCTAGTTCAAGAGGATTGAAAGGATCTAGAGACAGAGAGTGTGTTTGAGAGTTTTTTGTAAGAATTCTTGTTGTAATTCTTTGTGAATTATTCAAGTGAAATAGATTCTGTTTTTCTCTCATTTATCTCTTCCATCATTGTTATTGATTCTCTGGATTTCCCAACAAGTGGTATCAGAGCATCAGGTTGAGTGCTGGAGATAGGAATCTGAAGAACAGAGCCTCTGTTCTTAAAACTCGATTTTTCAAAATCATCGAAATGGTATTTTGATCATACCAAAAGATTCCTAGTGCCAAGACGAGCATACTGCATTTTTTCTCAAGCCAAGAGGAGACCGCACGCACCCCCACAGGCTGCCTAAAGTTCGGCGTGTGAAGCCCACTCTCACCAAACGCCACACGCGCGGTGGAGGTTGAAGACGACCACGTCAGCTACCACGTCGTTCGCCACGTCAGCCAGTCTGCCCACGTTAGTTAGTTTGCCATGTCAGCATATGACTTTGGCAAAATTGCAAGTTGGTTCTTGAAATTTTCTGAAATTATAGTTTGACCCTAAACTTTTTGAAATTTCACTTTAGCCCCTGAATTTTCAGAAATTATGTTTAAGCCCTGATTTTTTCACAAATTAGAATTTGACCTCGTAAGAGTCAAATCAACCATTTTCGACCCTTCCGGAGACAACAATGCACTCCGTTTTGGAATATTCAACTTCGATTTTGATCAAATTATTGAAAATGGAGGAAAAAACATTATCAGGAGCCATGATAAAGCTCATGTCCACCAACTACACACTATGGAGATCTTGGATGGAATATCTTCTTAGTTGTAGAGATTTGTACGATCCCTTGGAATTATTAGGTGCTAACCCTGATCCTTCCAAAGAAGCATAGTGGAAGAAAATAAATAGGAAAACTATAAGTCAGATCCGGCAATGGATTGATTATAGTGTCTTCCACCATGTTGCACAAGAGACAGACGCACATGCCCTCTAGATGAAGCTAGAAAAGATGTACCAGGCCAAGACCGCTCGAAATAAAGCCCTGTTGATGAGGTGATTAGTCAATCTGAAGTTGAAAAATAGAACTTCAGTTGCCAAGCACACTAGTGAGTTCTAGAGCTTGGTAAACCAGTTGTCGTCTGTAGAGATGTCGCTTGGGGATGAAACACAAGTACTCTTACTTCTCAGTTCTATTCTTGGCAGTTGGAAGACTCTAGTAGTCTCTCTTAGCAATTCTGCCCTAGAGGGAAAACTTACCATGACAATGGTGAAAGATACCCTGTTCAATGAAGAGGCTAAAAGAAAAGACATGAGCACGAACCAGACTGATGCCTTTGTAATAGAGAACCGAGAGAAACAAGAGAGAAGTAGTCTAAGCGAGTGGAGAGGAAAGAGCAAGAGTAGGGGCAGATCCACAGATTGAGGAAAGCCAACATATAAGTGCTACCATTGTGGTATTAAGGGCCATTTGAAGAAAAACTGTCGAAAATTGCTAAGAGAGCAGGGTCAAGGCAGTTTTGAGCCGAAGAACAAGGATGGAGAAACACTAGTCACTATCTATGGAGAGGTAGCTTACTACTCCATCAATGATGAGACATGCCTTCACATCTCAAGAGAAGACACAAAATGGGTGGTAGATACTGCAACATCTTACCACGTGACTCCCCACAGAGATTTCTTCACAACATACAAAATATGTGATTTTGGAACAGTAAAGATGGAAAATTCTAGTTCTTCTGAGATCGTTGGAATTGGTGACGTTCATATACGAACCAGCATCGGGAGCACAATCATCTTGAAGGATGTCAGACATATGCCAGATCTTCAGCTAAATCTACTTTCTGGAATAGCTCTTGACAAATAGGGCTATGGTAATCAATTTAGTAATGGCACATGGAAGTTGATAAGAGGTGCTATGGTAGTCACCCGATGACATATTTGTGGCACATTGTACAAGACTCATGTGAAGATATGTACAGACAACCTCAACATAGTTGAAAAAGAGGCTTCTCGAATTTTGTGGCACTAGAGACTTGGCCACATGAGTGAGAAAAATTGGTCAACCCTGAAAAAGAAGAAGCTTATTACTGTTGCCAAAGGTACAGATCTAGATCCTTGCAGTCACTGTTTATTTAGCAAACAACATAGAGTCTCTTTCAATTACTCCTTAACAAGGAGATCAAAGTTGTTCAGTCTGGTACAATCTGATGGTTGCGATCCCCGAGAGACTAAATCATTAGATGGAAACAAGTATTTTCTGACATTCATTAATGATGCTTCATAGAAAGTGTGGGTGTATTTCATCAAGACGAAGGACCAAGTATTTGATTACTTTAAATTGTTTCATACCATGGTAAAGCGTGAAACATGAAAAAAAATGAAGTGTCTCTGAACAGATAATGGAGGCGAATACACTTTCAAGGAGTTTGATGCCTACTGCAGGAGACATGGTATTCTACATGAGAAGACTGTCCCACGTACCCCACAACATAATGGTGTTGCCAAGAGAATGAATCAAACCATTATAGAAAGAATTAGAAGCATGCTCAGTATAGCTAAGCTGTCAAAGCCATTCTGGGGAGGAGCAGTCAGAACCGCCTGCTATCTAATCAACGGATCACTGTCAGCAGCGCTGAATTTTGAAGTCCCAGAGAAGATGTGGTCTGGTAAGAACCACTCATATTCTCATTTGAGAGAATTTGGTTGCATAGCGTTTGTACACGTATCCAAGGAGCTTAGACAAAAGCTTGATGCAAGGACAACCCCATGTATCTTCATAGGCTATGGAGATGAATTCCAATACAGGTTATGGGATTCAAAGGAAAAGAAGGGTGATCAGAAGCAAGGATGTGGTGTTCCATAAAAGCCAGACGATAAAAGACATTGAAAAGCCCACAATGTCTCAGAATGCAGATTCTAGTACCCATGAAGACATTTTAAGACCAGGACCAACACAGTTTGTCACTGATAACGTTTGGTGCCTGAGGAAATGCCAGAAGCAGAAGAGAAGGAAGAAGCAGAGAGTGTTGAGCAAGGGGGGCCACAACCCCCTCCACCAGAAGCTGATGGACCATCACAAGGATTAGATGATGGTGAATCTCCCAACCAAGAAGTTCATAGATCAGAACAAGGTCGGATTCCGTCGATAAGATATCCAGAATCTGAGTATACTCTGCTTACTAAAGATGGGGAACCAGAAGGATTTGAGCTCTCAGGTAAGAATCTCATTTGCAAGCCAAAGAAGAGATTGTATGGTCTGAAGCAAGTACCAAGGCAATGATATGTATCAGACTAGATATTACTCACGCAGTAGATTCAGTGAGTCGTTTCTCTCTAAACCTGGAAAGGAACATTGGGAGACAGTCAAATGGATTCTCGGGTACTTGAAAGGTACGTAGATGGATTCTTGGATACTTGAAAGGTACGCCGAAAACATGTCTTTGGTACGGGGGAGTTGTTCGTACAAAGCACATTAGTATTCGCTATCATTGGATATGCGAAGTGATTGATCAATAACTGTTGAAACTAGTTAAAATCCATACGGAGGAGAATCCAGCCGACAAAGCTAGAGTTATGCAGAGACATAGCCGGGATGCTTGTCAGACAACAATTGTTCCAGATGTGACTTGAGGGGGAGAATTGTAGAAGTCAAACCACATATGTGAACATGGGAGTGGGTTTGGCAGGAAGTTAGGTTGTTTTGGCATATCATGGAGTTTGGCAATCTTGGCTTGTTAGGGAGTTAGGCAAGGTGCCTAACAATTGTTAACTTGCTTGCTTTCCATTCTCCTTTGAATACCCATGCTCTCTTCATGTATTTAAGATCCCTAGTAAAAGGATTAACATTCCCAATTTAAGAGGAATCGTTAGAGGTAGATCACTGGTTAGAGGATCATATCCCATGTTAGAGGATAAATCCTAGTTCAAGAGGATTGAGAGGATCTAAAGAGAGAGAGTGTTTGAGAGTTTTTTGTAAGAATTATGGTTATAATTCTTTGTGAATTATTCAAGTGAAATAGATTCTGTTTTTATCTCATTTATCTCTTCTATCATTGTTATTGATTCTCTGAATTTTCCAACATATGGGTGGGAACACTATTGTTTTAACAGTGGATTGTCTTTGCGATTTTGGAGAAATCCCACACTCGACGATAATGCTATTTGAAACAATACTAAATGAAGAGTTGAGGAGTCTCCTTTAATTTTTTTTATTTTTTTTTTCTTGCAAGCCCCTTTAAAAGTATTCTATTTTATTAATAATAAAGAGAGTGAGGAAGAGAAAAAGAAAAAGAAGATGAAGAAGAAGAAGGATCCCATATCTCTTAAATTAGCACCTAGTCAACTTTTATTGACTACTAAACTAGCAAGTTATTGGCAGTTCGCATGGGCATTCTATATACTATAGATTTGATTCAGATCCATCCATATCGTATTAGTGGGGGTTCATTTTGTTCCTGCGCATTGAGGCATCTTCAGAACCTCCAATCATTGATTTGGTTTTGGCATTAATCTATATTTCGTTATTAATAATATTTTGTCTCTATTATTAACAAATACTCAAAAGAATATATTTGATTATAATAGATTACAAAGTTACAAGACAGAGGCCCTAATCTTGTCATCAACCTAATGTTTTGCAACAAAAATTAATAATCTATTTGGTGACTGGAGACCGGAGAGCCTCAAAAGAGCCACAACAGCAGCACAGCCGCCCAATGCCCGCCTTGTACTGGGCATCAGTAATCTTTTCTTTCTATATATTTTTTTTCATAATATTTATTAAATTTATTTAATAATTTTTAAAAAATACAATTTAGGTGACTTCTTATTTAAAATTATTTAAATAAATTTATTTATCTCCCTTTCGATAAATTTATCTTAAACCTTACACAAAAACAAAAAAAAAAAAAAACAAAAACCTATATGTCTTTAATATATTTCAAAAAATTTAACAAACAAACTGGACGAATCTATGATTTATTACCTTTGGAGGTTTTAAATTTTGTTTTCTATGTGAGCTTCACCAATAGAAGATGTTGACGTTCAAAATTAGTCGACCGTGATTCGTAGGTCCACAATGAAAAAATAAATCTAAATGTAAGGAGGAAAGACTAAGTAAAAACAAAGATAGAGAAATTTTACGTGGTTTGGCCAAAATGATACTTACTCCACGACTGTCCTCTAAACATTCTGACAAAGTAACAGTATGTTATTCTTGTTGTTCTTCTATTTTTATAATAGTATTTTTTATCTTTATTTACAGTGAGGAGCGTTTATAGTTATATAAAATATAAAAGTGAGTAGATAATATTATGGGGATAAGATTTTCTTATCAGTTCCATAAAATCGGGAGTGGACTCAGTATTACCATGGATCCGATTTTCCTCACATAAAGTGGGTGGGTTTCTTTCTCCGGTTGTTCTGCATTCTTGTTGTTATACGAGCTGTAGTTCGACCGACGAACTGTACGATCAAGCCAGCAAGTTAGAAGTATCGCTAAAAGCTCGTTGGGTATATTGCTAAGAGCTCATTGAAAGCCTTGTTGAGAGCTCGCTTGGTTCCACGACCTGAACTCGAATTTTAGCGATGTATAACCTTGTTCTAATGAGTTTGGCTTGAGTCTACTAGACTTAAGGTGATTTGGGCCGTCCCCCTGGGTTGAGTGCAGTCCATAAGGAGTAGTTCGAGAAATACTCATAATAGAAGAAGAATAAAATGACAAAAATGAGAGCTTAATGAGATTTATATGTATATTTAACATAATTTATTAACTTAAAACGTTCTCTAACTTTATCTTTATCATTCTGCATCTTAGTCTGAAAAATATTATAATCTCATTTTAATACAATCTTATCTTATTCATCTTCTTTCCTTTTCTTCCATTATGTTTTCTTTTCATGCTTCAATGGAAGCAACCTTAGAAATGGTGCAAGGTAAAGTCTTCTTTCCTGTTCATCTTCTTGGTTTCTGCATCGTCCGCAACTGCCATTGCATCCGCTGCAACCTACTTCACCTTCAGTCATCGCTTTCGCCTCGGCCTGGTTCACCTCCGCTGTACAAAGCTTCTGTTATAACTAATTTGTTACAACAAATGAGTATTATCTATTAATTTTTATTAATTTAAATAAAAATTAAATATTATTATTAAGTATTATGTGTTGATATTTTTTGTGTCGATTTTAATTGCTCATTGCTTATTTTGTTACATTATTATAATAGAGTAGAAGATTTATTCTAGAAAAAAAATTTAATTTACCAGTTGGGTCACAAATAGTTGTGTAATTAATTTTAATCATAAATTTGTGAGGGATGCTAACAAACAGTTTTAAATGAATTTAAAAATTGAAATATTTTGATAAAAAATTCTTATTTCAGTGCAATTCTTATTGCATTTTAAAAAAATTAACAAATAATAAAAATATTAAAATACTTTTCAGACTTTATTAGCTACCCAAAAGGGATTTTAAAAGACTGTTTATTTAGTGGCGACAGCTTGAAAGATGCCGAAGGATAAATAATGGTGCAATGAATAATAAATTTGGCTTGGGATAGTAAAAACATAATTAGCGGTAGCGGAGACTTTGTTATGTGGCAATTGTAAAATCTATAACCGTAATAGAGAGACTAATAATAGTATCATGCCATGCCATGCCTCGTATTAAGAAAGAAGATTCTTTAGCCCACATGGACCGGCAGGGGCGGATCCAGGAATTTAGATTAAGGGGCTGAAATTTAAAAAATTAATATAATAAAATTTTTATGTAATCAAAAAATCAATACAACATTAAACTTGTGTTCGACGAGATTTTAAAACAAAAAATTTATTAAACTTATGTTAAATTGATTTTGCTCACTATGAATTAAAATATTTTTACTAGTGTGATCATCTCTCTTTCTGAAAAAAGATAATAATATTTTTCCTTTCTTATTGTTTCATTCTAAATTCTAAGGATACACAAACAAAAAATAACATAATTTAATAATCTAACAATTAAAATATTTAATTCAAAATTTGAGACAAATGAAAGTCTAATACAACAACTGTATTTCTAGAGTTTAAACAAGAGAAGGCAAAAGTATGGTCGATTCAAATATTCATTAACAGATTCACAATAACAAATTTTAGACTTCCAATAACAAATTTCAGATTTCCAGCCAAGCCAATTTCTAAGATCCTAACTAAATGTAGTAGTCAAATAGGTAAGCAGACACAAAATTAGCAGAAAATTACTTACTTAAAACTTGAAAAAAGGCAGTGATTTCAACAACAAACCAAGCATAAACAAGAAAAAAAAAATGGGCGAAAAATAAAAAAACTATCTACATTTAGCTATCAATCGAGAGAATCAAACAACTGAAAGAATAGAAAACATACCTGGGTAGCTGGGCTCGAATGAAGCAAATCTGGAAGCTTGGGGGGGTAAAACGAAGACCTGAATCAGAGGCAGAGCAAGAGGGCGAAGCCGACTGGCCGACCGAGCATGGGGGCGAGGGCGAGCGAAAGCAAGAGATAGGCAATCGGGCAGAGAGCGAGGGCGAGAGGCAGTGAGGGAGAGCGCGAGAGAAAGGCAACGAGAGCCGGAGGGCGAGCGAGAGCAAAAGAGGCAGCGAGCGAGGGCGAGCGATAGCAAGAAAGGCAGACAGCGAGGGCGAGCGAGAGCAAGAGAAAGGCAGCGAGAGCCGGAGGGCGAGCGAGAGTAAGAGAAAGGCAGCGAGAGCCAGAGGGCGAGCGAGAGCAAAAGAGGTAGAGAGCGAGGGCGAGAGGCAGCGAGCGAGGGCGAGTGAGAGCAAGAGAGGCGGAGAGCGAGGGCAAGCACGTGCGAACGAACAAGAGGAGAGGAGGCAGAGAGCGAGAGGCAGCGAGGGTGAGCTGTGAGCGAGAGCGAGAACGAGAGAAGAAGGAGAAAAGAGGTCGAGCGAGGCGTGGCTTGCAGGCAAACGGGTCGGCTGGAAAAAATTAGGGTGGGCTGGGCTGATTTTAGGCTGGGCTAATACTAAATAATTAAAAAATTTACTCTACAAATTTTATTTTGGTTGTGGGTTGCCTGGGCTTCAGCCCAGGGCAGATCACACATAGATCCGTCCCTGTGGACCGGGGGCACAAAGTGTCTCCAAGGTAAAGTTTGAAACAATGACCAAGAATCGAGTCTTGCCAACAGCAATATGGGAGCAATTTTTCAAAATGAGAGGAACTCCTTGTGCGCAGTGAATATTGGTCTAACCAATGTGTCCGACTGAATCACCATAATTAACCCCCACATTCTACTAAACCGAGTGTGAAGGCGCTTCGATTGTGCGATTCACCTCTTGACAAGGACAAGGACAAGAAAGAAGATTCTTTAAATGTTTAAATCAAAAGGTATACAAAGAGTAACAACATCAACATAGCTGTACGCATTGAGAATGACGACGGACCCAACTTAATAGCTGTATGCACGGTAGAGACCAGACCACCAATTAAAGCAGAGAGCAGCGACACAATTTCCAATTCCAATGGCAATCTCGATCAAATTCAGCTAACCAGATCTGAAAGATGATCAAATGCTACGTACAGGACAACTCCAAAATGCAAAAGATTGATCAAACTTCAAAGTACATCACTAACAAAAAGAAAGAAATATACATAATAACTTCAGGCAAAAAAAAGAAGAAGAAGAAGAAGAATATTAACAATACATTGATATGTATGTACGTAAAGGGATTGAAGAAGACGAGGTTGAGCACTTCTGGGTTTAGGATTGTACTTCCAAAATTTTCTACTGCAAGAAGAGTAAATGAAAGATAAAGATAAGAGAGGGATCAATCAAACTAATAAGAAGTAGCTTCAGCTTCACTGCACTCTTAATGGAATTCTTTACTCACTCCAGCATGAAGATCCTATCTTGCAAGATTCCCAGAAAGGTAATCAGTGTTGTCCAAACTCGTGCAACTGATCATCCCCTGGCTACTGCTCGTGATGCTGCAAGAGAGCATCTCATCCGCAATCAATTTATCGCTAGGTTGGTTCAGATTTCGCCAACTCTCCTGCAGCTGCCGCGCGCACCAGAGGCTGCCCAGGACGTCGTCCATCGTCGGACGCTCAATCCCTTTATCCTGCACGCAACGCGCCGCAAGATTGGCGTATTCTTCCAAACACCCTGGAGCTATTTTGCCAACCAGATATGGGTCGATGATTCGGTCGACGGTACCATTTTTCATGTTGGTTTTGAACCATCGGACTAGATTCACCTCATCCTCGTCCTCGGAAGGGATCACCGGCTTACGACAGCACAATAGCTCCAGTAAGATGACACCAAACGAGTAAACATCGGATTTTGTAGTTAATTTTGCACTTGCCAGATATTCTGGATCCATGTAATCGATGTTGTCCCCAAGAAGCGTTGTGCAGATTGCGCTTGATTCATTGTCGGGAAGCACTTTGGCGAACTCGAGACTCGAAATCTTGGCGACCCATCTCTCGTCCAGGATTATATGGGAGGATTTAAGGTTGTGGTGGATTATTCTCAGCCTATTACCGGCGTGGAGATATTGCAGGCCCCGGGCAGCGTCGATGCAGACTTGTAGACGCCTCTCCCATGAAAGAGGTGGAGCTCTTTTGTTTTCGTAGAGACAATGGTAGAGCGAGCGATTGACCAAGAACTCATACACGAGAATTGTCTCGCGCTTGTCTTTGCAGTATCCGATCAAAGGAACGATGTTGAGATGACGGAGATGGGACTGGACGTGGATTTCAGTCTTGAGTTGGTCCAGCTTCGCCTCGTTTGATGCGTCGTATTTCCACCTTCTGATCGCAACCTCAACATTTCCGCCATCCATATAAGCCCTGTAAACTTTGGAATGGCCATAGCTACCGACCACAAGATGCTCGTGGAAATTGTTTGTCGACGCTCGAATCTCTGCCAACGTGAAACGACGGTATTGTCTGATGGCACTGCTAGCAAGCACTGGATCTCTCCACAATCGGAACGACGGCCCGTCTTTAGAGTAATATCGTTCCCAAATCCGTCGACCCAAATCAATCCCTAGTCCTTTGATTACAAGGCTGGAAAGATTTGACACACAGTTGCTGATTATGGCCTTCGGTTGGCGCATTTGTAGCGCAAGCACGAGATCAAGGCTTTCGGAGACTTTAGCCATCGTGGGCCTCTCTCTAGCGCATTTATGCAAGCACCTGATAGCCACATCCGTAAACAACTTCAGAGAAGATGCCGATATCTGCCCCCTTAAAGATGGATCAATGATCTGATCAAACGTCCCTTTTCTGAAGCACTGTCGAGCCCAGTCCGAGAGGCTACGGAACTGGTCCCCCTCAACTCTCTCCACCGGCGGCCTCGCGCATAACACTTCAAGCAAAACCACGCCAAAGGCGTACACGTCCGTCTTCTTCGTTAGCCTCCGAGTGAAGAAATATTGGGGATCCAAGTAACCGAATGTGCCTTTGATGTCAGTTGTGACATAGGTATGTGCCTGGTTCGTGGCGCACATTTTGGACAACCCAAAATCCGAAATCTTAGCCACCCAATCCGCGTCCACCAGAATGTTTGTCGTCTTCACGTCCCTGTGAATCACGCTGTTCTCGGTAGAGTGAAGGCAATCCAATCCGCGGGCAGCTCCGATGCAAATCTTCAGCCTCTGTTCCCAGTTCAAAGGATAAATATAGTTATTACCTTTCCCTCCTCGATAGAGATGATCGGCCAGAGTCCCATTAGCCATGTACTCGTAAACAAGCATCATCTCCTCTGACTCGTCGCAGTAGCCAATCAAAGCGACAAGATGGGGGTGGCGGAGCTTGGAAAGGGTCATGATCTCCGCCCAGAACTCTCCCGAACCCTGCACGGACTTGGCGTTGGAGCGCTTGATGGCCACCGTGGTGCCGCCATAGTCGATGAACCCTTTGTAGACTTTGCCGAACCCACCTTCTCCGACGACCAGAGAATCGTCGAAGTTGTTGGTGGCGTTTCGAAGCTCGGCCAGTGAAAAGCGGCGCGGCATGTCGTCGGACGGGACATGCCGCTCTGAATCCGAGGCTTCCAGGGAATAAGAGAAGGAGGAGAACTCCTCGGATGGAAACATCCTGACGAAGCTGGCAACTGCGCGGCTACCAGTGAATTGACAAATTTTATTTTAGCTTACGAGAGGGAGAGAGAGAGAGAGAGAGAGAGAGAGGTGTTTAGAACAGAGAACAGAGGATTGTGAATCTGGCTACCAATTCAACAATGGCGGCCTGTCCCGGGGTCAAAGGGAACATGTCAATGGACAGGGAGGAAGAAATGAAAATAGGCAGTAGTAGCAGGTTAAGAGCCGAAAGAATAAATTGATTCAGTGGAATATAATATATATCAGATACATAGATAGAGCTTTGAACATGGAGGAGAAGCAATTATCAATGGCAGGTTGGCAACCCCCAACCTGACCCGAGAACCCTGAAAGCGAGATCTTAATTCTTTTATTAATTTAATATTGTTTAATTTGATTAGAAGAATATAAAGCCAAATTAAGACAACAATCCAATTATTCAGCCACTGATTAAATCAAAATTAATACGGCACACATATTTGTGCTTATTTATCTAATCTTTTATTCTTTTATTACTTGGATTGGATATGAACCATCGTCTTCCTTGGTGTACCTAATTTGACTTTTAAGCCTTCTTTGCTAGTCCTTTTCCCTTCCTAATAACACATATTTATCATTGAATATTATCTATATCTATTCAATTTAAATTATTAATTAAACTTTGGTGTTATTGTATTTGCGGGTTAAAGTTGCTATGATATGATATGATTATGTGTTTTTTTATTTGACTAAACTGTATATAAATTACGAGATGTCACGTGAAGTAGGTGTCTACTTAAGAAGTAGCCAATCACTAGCATTACTTAACTTTAAGTCATTTAAACTAAACCTTTATAACTTTTGAGTTGTGTTTAATGATTACAAATGCGCACCCTACTTTCCATATCTTAGTCAAACAATTCAGACCGCCATTAATAAAAAAAATATGGACAAAAAGATAGCCATGGAATGGATCATGGGCGAAAGCCTTTGCGTCATTCGTATAATCTAGAAATCATCAATTTCTATCTATCAATAGGGGGCGGCGTGTCACGATTGGCATCCTCCTCGCACGGGCTGCAGATTTATTGCTCCATTTCAAACCACAAATTCTTTTTATTATTATATATATATATATAGATGATGATTTTTAGTCACCCAAATCAAATATATATATATATACTCAAAACCAGTTTTGGAGATAAACTGACTGAAATGCCCGAAAAGACCCTAAACTCATGTACATATATATATATATATATATGTGCAGTAATTGTTCTTGCTTTGATTGATTTAATGTCCTTTTTAGATTACTAATTGTAAATTTTAGTGTAGGTTAAATATAGAATCTTTAAAGTTTTTAGTGGGCATCAATTTATTTATTTAATGTGTCGTTATTATAATTAGATTCAAGTTTGATATTTTAATTAAAAAATTTAATCACCCATAAATCAAATCGTTGGCGGGCCCCACTTTGACAATTTATATGAAACTTGCAGGAAGAGGAAAATTGTTAACGGGTACCTAAGCATTAGGCTGACTCTAGCAGCCCCTAAGTCTCCAAATTTGGCGAACCAACCCCAATTTGTGCGCTCGCCGTTGTCATTTTCGATTGCCAAATTTTTTGCAAAGCAGAAATGGATCGCCAATAGTGGTGAACGATTTCTTTTAGGTTAACCATCGTAATCCCCCTCCCCCCAATCAATGGCCATCAACAAAGAAAAAAAATGAGAAGGATCAATGAAGAAGGAGATGACATTAAGTGGTGTTGTGCCATAGAAAAAATAAAAAGAAAATCAAAAAAAAAAAAAAAAAAAAGAAAAAAGCTGGCGACAAATTGCCGCCAGTCGCAAGACCAGCCTTGTAGCAGCCTGCCGCAAGGATGGGCCTCGCGACATGGGCTAGCCGCGAGGCCAGCCTTGCGGCTGCTCACAAGCGGCAGCCTCGCGGCTGCATACCGCGAGGGCCGCGGCCCCCGTAGTGATTGGCCGCAAGGCTCAAAGCCTTGCGGCCCCAAAATCATTGGCTGCAAGGCTGAAGCCTTGCAGCCACTTGATTGGCTGGCCGCAAGGGCCAACCTCGCGGCACCTTGCCGCAAGTTGCCTCGCGGCGGGTTCGTGGTGATCCCTCTTCTTCGTTGAAGTTGTCCCCATTGAGCAAACGCCACGTGTCAACACCAACCACCCTTGAAAATCGTGCCCTATAAATACCCAGCTACATGACATTAATGGGGACCTCCAACTTCGGTAAATCTTATCACTTTGAATATACTTTGACTATTTTTTAGTGAATATTCATTGGGATTCGGTACTGACTTTGGCATCGGAGGGCCTTCGCGGGGAAGATTCCCGCGAGCCTTCTAACCTATTTTCTCAGTATTAACAGGACCGAATCCTTGTGGCGAACCTAGCGGCAAAGCTTGTGGCGAAGCTAGCAGCGAAGCCTAGTGGCAAAGCTAATGGCAAGACCTTGTGGCAAAGCTAGTGGCAAGACCTTGTGGCGAAGCTAGTGGCGAAGCTAGTGGCAAAGCTAGCGGCAAAGCTAGCGGCAAGACCTTGTGGCGAAGCTTGTGGCAAAGCTCATGACGAAGCTTGTGGCGAACCTCGTGGCGAAGCTAGCGGCAAAACTTGTGGCGAAGCTAGCGGCGAAGCTTGTGGCAAAACCTCGTGGCAAAGCTAGCGGCAAAGCTTGTGGCGAAGTTTGTGGTGAAGCCTTGTGGCGAAGCTAGTGGCGAGACCTTGTGGCGAAAGCTAGTGGCAAGACCTTGTGGCAAAGCTAGTGGCAAGACCTTGTGGCGAAGCTAGTGGCAAAGCTAGCGGCAAGACCTTGTGGCAAAGCTAGCGGCAAGACCTAGTGGCGAAGCTAGTGGCAAAGCTAGCGGCAAGACCTTGTGGCGAAACTTGTGGCAGAGCTCGTGGCGAAGCTTGTGGCGAACCTCGTGGCGAAGCTAGCGGCAAAGCTTGTGGCGAAGCTAGCGGCGAATCTTGTGGCGAAGCCTCGTGGAGAAATTTGTGGCGAAGCCTCGTGGCGAAAGCTAGTGACGAGAGCTAGTGGCGAAAGCTAGTGGCGAGAACTAGCGGCAAATCCTTGCGGCGAGCATCCTAACGGCAATCTCCCTTGAAGCAACATCTCTTACGGCAACCTAACTTCACCCGACACCGAGCTTGAGTGGACCCCACATCACAAAATTTTAATTGTTGTATTTTGGCAACAATAAGTGAAAAAAATAGATATTGACGTGATGAAAGATAAAACGATCATTAAATTTAACGATTGTGAAGACCAACGAGGTAGCGACGACTCCAAGAATGATCGATGGCTTACAAAACGATTGTAAATCTACGATTCCACGAACAACTCTATTGTGATTTTTTTTTAAATTTTTTATTTATTATTTTGTGTAGGTATATAATTGATTTATTATTTTGTGAATTTTAATTTATTATATTCTACATATACTCATTGTATACTTAATAATTAATTTATATATATGCTTATTAATTATTGATTATGGGTAAAATAAATAATAAATTTTTATAATAATAAAAATTATATTTAAGGTAAAATAAAAAATAAAATTTATTAATAAATAAATAAAATAAGAAGTAAGAAAGAAGATAAAGAGTATTATGGGGGCAGATATGATTTTTAAGATAAAATTAAAATTAAAATAAATTATTTATAATAATAATAATAATAATATAATAAAAAAAGAGAGAGAATTAGAAAGAATGCCGCTGAAGTCAACCCCTTGTGAGTAGGGATGGTAATTGCAACTAAAATCGTGGAGAATCAAACCGAAACCAAATCAGTCAACGCGGTTAAAAATCGTTTGACTGGGTAATGGTTTGGTTCGAGAAAAACCGAACATTGTTTCAATGGGTATGGTTTGGTTATAGTTTTCACTAAAACCAAACTAAAACCCGAACCGAAACCGAACCAAATGGTGGGTAACCGAACCAAATCGAATATATATAATATATTATATATAATATAATATGTATAATATGTATATATAATATATATTATATACAATCCCGCCCACTTGAGCCCAGCCCACCTGAGGCTAGTCTACCCCAGCCCAATTGCCTTGCTTGCAAACCCTTCTCCCCTTCTCTTCTCCTTCCTCTCTCAACCCCACTCTCACTCTCTCTCGCCCTCGTTGCCTCTTGCTCGTCCGCCCGCCCTCGCCCTTGCTCTCTGCATGTCTCTTGCTCTCGCTCGCCCTCGCTGGATCTCTCTTGCTCTTGCTAGGGCTCGGCCCCTACTCTCGCTTGCCCTCAATTTCTCTCACATTTTCTGCCTCATTTCTCTTGCTCCTCCGCGCGAGCTCGCCAATCACCCTCGCTTTCTGCATCTCTCTTGCTCTCGCTAGGGCTCGGCCCTTCTTGCTCTCGCTCGCCCTCGATCTCTCTCACCTTCGCTGCCTCTCGCGCTCTGCCTCATCTATCTTCATATTAATTTATTTTTTATATTTATAATTTTGTTAGATGGAGTTGGCTCATTCGTTTCAAATGAATATGCATCAATTTACGAAAAATATATTAATGTTGTTGATGAAGGTATTAACTTTCGTAGCTAATTTTTTTTAGCTTAAATTATAATTTAATTATGCATATATTAATTTATTGATCTTAACAATTGTAGATTTGAAAATGTGATTTTATATCCAATAAGTTTTGTAACTTTAAATAAGAATAAGGTAACTTTATTAAAATTTATCTTTGTTTGTTATGAAATTATCAAAAAAAATTATGAATGCTATTTGTCTTTATTTGTTGATATGAATTAAACTAAAAAAATCATAGTTAAATCGAAATCGAATGGTTTGGTTATGATTTTAAATTTTTAAAACCAAATAAGTAATGGTTTAGTTTTGATTTTAGTAATTTAAGTTTGATTTAGTTATGATTTTAACAAAAATTAAAACCAAACCATTGCCAACCCTACTTGTGAGGCGTAATTGAAATCCCAAATCCCATGCGTTGTGGAAGGAGGAGGGGTCGTGTTGGGGGAGTAGTGGATGATAAGTTCAAATTTAATTTTTATTATTATTATTATTATAGAATTGGCATTAAATTTAAAAATGGAATAAGTAATCAAAAAATAACAAAACGAACAATGATACATAGTTATATTATATACAAAACATAATAATAATAATTTAATTGAAGCAAGTAGTAGTAGGAGTGGTGGTGGTGGTTAATTTACCCACCCACTTACGTACGTACCAGCTTCCTTCCCATTGTTTTTCCAAAATTTTTCTAGCTACCGCAACAACTTCAAACAAACTAATCAATCATCAATCAAAGGTAAAGAGCAAGCTTTGAATCCAATCCAAGTTCCAAACTTGAATTCTTTCTTTACTCTGATCCTCTATCTTGCAAGATTCCCAGAAAGGTAATCTGTCTCATCCAAACTTGCGTAACTGATCATCCCTTCACTGCTGCCCGTCATGCTGCTACCAGAAAGCACCTCCATTTCATCACCAAACCCATCACTAAGAGGCTGCTGCTGCTGCTGCCTCAGATTTCGCCATCTCTCCTGCAGCTGCCGCGCGCACCAGAGCCTGCCCAGTACGTCGTCCATCTCCGGACGTTCTATCCCTTTTTCCCGCACGCAATGCGCCGCAACATTGACGTATTCCTCCAGACACTCCGGTGCTATCTGGTTGACCAGATATGGGTCGATGACCCGCTCGATGGTACCATTTTCCATGTTGGTTTTGAACCATGGGACTAGATTCGCCTCACTCTCGTCCTCGGAAGGGATCACCGGTTTTCGACCGCACAGTAGCTCTAGTAAGATGACGCCGAACGAGTAAACATCGGATTTCGTAGTCAGTTTTGTTGTTGCCAGGTATTCTGGGTCTATGTAATCGATGTTGTCGCCGAGAAGCGTGGTACAGATTGCGCTTGATTCAATGTCGGGGAGCACTTTGGCGTACTCGAGATTCGAAATCTTGGCGACCCATCTCTCGTCCAGGATAATACTCAAGGATTTCAGGTTGTGGTGGATGATTCTCAGCCGGTTACCGGCATGGAGATACTGCAGACCCCGGGCAGCGTCGATGCCAACTTGAAGACGTCTCCCCCATGGAAGAGGAGGGTGTCTCTTGAATTCATGGAGGCGATGGTACAGCGAGCGGTTGGCTAGGTATTCGTACACGATCATCGTCTCACGTTTGTCCTTGCAGTATCCGATCAAAGAAATTATGTTGACATGACGGAGCTGGGATTGGATATAGATTTCAGTCTTCATCTGCTCAATCTTCGCCTCGTTTGATGCATCGTATTTCCACCTTCTAATCGCAATCTCGACATTTCCCAAGTCCATGAAGCCTCTGTAAACTTTGGAATGGCCAAAGTTACCGAGCACTAGATTCTCGTGGAAATTGTTTGTCGATGCACGGATCTCTGCTAGCGAGAAGCGACGGTATTGTTTGATGGCGCTGCTGGGAAGCACTGGATCTGTCCATAATCGGAAGGACGACGCATCCTTACAGTAAAACCGTGCCCAAATCCGCCGACACAGATCAATCCCGAGTCCCCTAATTACAAGGCTAGAAACTTTTGACACATAGTTGGCGATTATTGCCTTCGGTTGGCGCATTTGTAGCGCCAGTACAAGCTCGAGGCTTTCCGCCACTTTAGCCATCGTGGGCCTCTCTCTGGCACATTTATGCAAACACCTGATAGCCACCTCCGCAAACAACTTGAGAGACGACACCGATATTTGCCCCCTTAAAGATGGATCAATGATCTGATCAAACGTCCCCTTTCTGATGCACAGCCGAGCCCAATCCGACAAGCTACGAAACTGCTCCCTCTCGACTCTCTCAACCGGCGGCCTCGCGCATAACACTTCCAGCAAAACCACGCCAAAGGCGTAGACGTCCGTCTTCTTCGTTAGCCTTCGAGTGAAGAAATACTGTGGATCCAAGTAACCAAACGTGCCTTTGATGTCGGTTGTGAAATGGGTATGCGTCTGGTCTGTGGCACAAATCTTGGACAACCCAAAATCTGAAATCTTAGCTACCCAATTCTCGTCCAGCAGAATGTTTGTGGTCTTCACGTCCCTGTGGATCACGCTTCGCTCGCTGTCCGAGTGAAGATAATCCAGCCCCCGTGCAGCTCCGATGCAAATCTTCAGTCTCTCCTCCCAGTTCAGGGGATAATAAATATAGTTACTACCATGTTGTTTTCGGTAGAGATGATCAGCGAGCGTTCCATTGGCCATGTACTCGTAAACAAGTATCATCTCCTCTGACTCGTCGCAGTAGCCGATCAAAGTCACCAGATGGGGGTGGCGGGGCTTGGAAAGGGTCATGATCTCCGCCCAAAACTCTCCCGAACCCTGCACCGACTTGGCTTTGGATCGCTTGATGGCCACCGTGGTGCTGCCATAGTCGATGAACCCTTTGTAGACCTTGCCAAACCCACCTTCTCCGATGACCAGAGGGTCGTCGAAGTTGTTGGTGGCGCTTAGAATCTCGGCGAGTGAAAAGCGGCGGGGCATATCGTCTGACGGAACATGCCGCTCTAGGTCCGACGCTTCCAGAGAAGGAGAGAAGGAGGAGCACTGATCTTCGGATTGAAATAACATCGATCCGGGAGCCGGCAGCTGCCGATTGCCTGTGAATCGTGACAAAATTCTTATGAGATTATATATGAGAGAATTAGGAAGGAGGACTTTAAAGCTGACTGCAGGTTCAACAATGGCGGGCCGGCCTATGCCAAGCTTCCATCCTTGCCTTTTGTCAATGGATAGGACGGAAGAAACGGAATGGAATGGAATGGAATTAGGTAGAATGATTAACTCTATAGAATATAACAAATAATATTGCTATAAATCACAGAGAGTCAATTGGCAATGGCGTCTGTGCTTTGACAATGGAAAGCAGCAGCGTACCAACTACGGCACCCACCTCCGCAACTGGGAAACCCATTTTCCTTCCTTTTTCAACAAAAAAACAGAGCTCATATTGAAAAAAACATGAAATCACCCAAACCATAAATAAATACCCTCTTGTGAAGAAAACAACGACATTAGAACAACAGATGATTTTCTTTTATTTCTTTTGGTAAAGACGGCTTTCGACCGTCATTTATCCTCCTGGTTTGAGCAGAACGAGATCTGACATCTGAGATAAGCTTTTCCGGGCGAGGTGCAATGAATTTTCTTTTCAAGAAAAAGAAAGAAAACAAGAGAGATACGTGACATCTGTTTCCACGTGCCGGCCTTTGAAACTCACACGTGGAGACTTTGTTTGAGTGGATAAATTGGTTTTGTTTTTTTTTCTTCTCTTACTTAGAAGCAACAGTAACCGCCTTTGGTTTGGGTTGTCGAATCGTGTTCGTTACGTAACCTATTCAAATGCCTTTTTTTAATTAAAAATATCTACGCTAAAGAGAATAAGAAGTTTTAAATTTACGATTTATGATTTATGTTTATTACAAAGTTTTAGATATCACTTAAATTATTATTTAAAAATTCATGATGATACTGTACCAATCACCGAGGTTTACCACGAAGCAAGTACCTGCAAGGGCAGAGCCTTTAATCTCCCGAGAGAACTCTAACGCTCAAGTCAGTAGAAAAAAAATATCCGAAATAGAAAGTCACACAGTAATCAGATAGTCTATACCTGTAGAAGTTGACATCTATTTAAAGATGGCGTAGAGCATACTCTGAAAAGATAAAATAACCTCTGAATAAGACATTGAAGATAATCTCCCTTGATCGAGTCAATCTCATTCAAAATCAAATATGAGATAAAAATCTAGATGACACGTGACGCTTCTTGAAAATCTTATGTGGCAGCACCGGGTTGGTAGTCTCCGAAGATAGTATAATAATTTTGCTCTTAACAAAATATCGCCTCATCAATTTATGAGTGTGAGTCATTTTTAGTTCAAAACTTGTCGACTCAAATTTCATATAGATCATGTTATCAATACATGAATATGAAGATAAATATTTGTATTCGCATTAGATATGGACTCAAAGCTCCAACAAATGATCTAATGCCTTTAAGGTATTTTGTTATAATAACAAGTAAGCTCAGTCTTCCCCATTTTTACTCTCTTGCTTTTATTGAAAAGAATTGTAATTATAATTTTCATATTTAGACTTTCAACTAAAATATAATAACATTTTATCGTCGGTTATAACATTTTAAACCTATACGAAATAACTCCCTTTTAAGAATTATATTCCATGGTAGAACTGATTCGGTCATGACAGTTAGGGACAGTGAAAATCGAATTGTTTTTGTTGGGCTAATTTTGCCCATTTCTTGGCTAATTGATAGCATATATTTTGATTCTAGAGAACTGATCAACACTATTAAGTAAGTTGTATGCCTTTTGGATTGCTTTTTTCAATTGTTTATTCTGTTTGGGGCTTACTCTTAGTAGGGCTTATTTTTAATTGCTCGTTACGTAATTGTGGTATTTGAATCCTCTATAATGTTATACATGACCTCGTATTTTTATCTTGTACTAGGTGGAAAATATAAATTATTTTGTTGTATCTTTATTTTATTTTACTTAGTAAAACAACATTTATTATACATTATTTTCAAACAAAATAAATTTGTTACACTCAATTGTACGTCTAAAATTTTTCATTATATACATTATTATACTAAATGCAACAAATATTTAAATCGAAAAACCAAGTGTAGAAAGTATACATTATCTAACAATAGTTAAACTGTACTTTACTTTCAAACAAGATACAGCTATTATATTTTATTTTTAAATTGTGACTAATCTTATTAATTGATTAAATATCTCTAAACATATTACATTTATTATCAACTAATAAAATTATATAAAAACTTACAATAATATACAATAAATACATTTTATAAAGTAAGGTACATTTATTACAATTTAACTATTGCACTTTACCCAATAAAAAAATATAATCAAGATTCCTTAACAAATGCCCTAAAAACGATCTTAACAAATGTCTTTTAACATTAAAATGTACAACACCAAACTTAGTTGCCAAATAGTTTTTCTTCAAAATTAGTTTCGCAGCAAAACATAACAAAGCACAAAACGACCAGCGTTAACACAACAATACCAAACAGGCCATACATCTATATCTGATAGTGAATAAATACTAACATGATAGCGTATAGTTAGGGTGGCCAGGCCATTCGCCCCTCCCAACTCTTTAAAAACAGATTTTTTTCAGCGGAATGAAAAACACAAGCAGATTAAAAATGACTAATCATCTACTGCAAAATTTCCAGTATTATAATATAGTCAACTAAGGGGAGAATTCCAACTGCTGCTGCTGCTTTTTGGACAGTGGCCCAAATAGTGGCCCATCGTTAAACAAAGAAACTGTGGTCATAACTCAGTTACAAATACAAGAGCAACTCTTTCAGCGTATCGTCAAGCCTTGCACAGCTTGAGAGCCATCTTCTATTATCTTGTTTGCTTGGATGGTCCTGATGACATTAGCTATGTTGCCCTGGAAAAGATGGCAAATAAATAAATAAAATCCCCATAAAACATTCGAGGACGGACAATTTAAGTTAGAACAATTAGTGTTGCTTCTAAAAAATCGTGGTTCCAGGCTAACTTTAAATACGCCCAGAATGAGACTTCTTGTCTTCACATTGTTATGTCCAGTAAGAGTAACACCAGAAGAGTGAGAAGTATCTTCCCTCTATATCAACTATAAAGTAGAAACTACAACAGCCTTTCTTATCTTAACACTCGGCAGGGTCAATGCAGAAAATACTTCAAGATAGGAACGTGAGAAAAAGAAAAAACAAAAATCCTGATATAATACTTTTCCTGATATAGTCAGGGTCCCAGTTGGAGCCATATTTCCAATGTCATTGTTTCTAGCTGATCAAAGCTCTTCTACTTTGAAAAAAAGTTACTTCTTCATACAAAAAGCTTGCCACAGCCACAAATGTTCACATTACCATCCCACTGCCATAATCTTATACCGTATAACAAAAAGAAAGCTATTACGTTTATTTCTAATTCCTATCTAACCCATCTAATATGGGACAAGCAGCACCTAACTGCTAATTATAACTAATGGTAGAACAAACTAGATCTTTCATTCTTTGACAGTGTTCTGGGCAATGGAATACTCACTTTGATTCAACTAATAAGCATCTTCCAAACTACTAGCCACAAGTAACCTATTTCTCCATGATACTTTATCAAGCCTACTATAATTTCCACTAAACATAATATAGCATTTTTTCTCCAAGAAGGAATCAAATATGAGATAGGACAACATTAAATAAATAAGGCTAAGGCTATGGAGACATGTCCAGCCTTTAAACACGTGTTCTATTTACACGTCCAGCCTGCCTGTCTTTCACGTGTTCTAAACATGTTCAAAAATGAAATTAACAATAAAAACTTAAGAGCCCCATTTCCCAATGTTCAAAGCACTTCAACCAGTAGATTTCCTTATATTTTCAAAAGATAGCCCAAGGCTTTGTAGCAACAATAAAGTTGCTTCTTCAGGGCTAAAAAGGTTAAGAGGCTCGAGCGGTAGAAACATCTTTGCAAAGCCAAAGTAAGACTACATATAAAAACGGCCTTTCCCAAACCCCTGCAAAGCATGGAACCTCAAGCACTAGGGGCACCCTTATGTCCGAAAGATTTATTACCATATGGAGTTGTATGTTCTGCATTAGTATTTCACTTAGTTTTGCAACACATAAATATAGTAAACAGGCCAAGGGTCTGAATCAAAGAGGGAAATGGCCAGGTCAAATTCATGAAGATAGGCACACATATGGTGGGCCTCTTACAATTTTGATGTATAAACCAAAAAAAAAAAAATGAATAAAAAAGGAAAAGAAGAGAAAAAAGAGGAAGGAGGGGGGTGTAAAGAATAATGACAGAATAAATAAAATATGCTAATTCCTACATATATGCCTACAAAAATATTTGTAAAACCTCCCAAAATATTTTCTTGTATACCCTCCTTAAGCATTTCGTGCAGTTGCACTAAACTGAAGGAGTAACCAATGCAATTTATAACCCAAAATAAATATATACCAAAAACATAAAAACTTAAAACAGTCTAAAAAGTGAATAGATAGAAAGGATTTGGAGCTCTTTACCTTCCATGTTGCTAGTTTTGCTCGAACCACTTGCCATTGATGTTCCCCAAAAATGCGCTCAGTGCAGCGGCTACATAAGAATCAACAGTGTCTTAACCACTCAATGCTTAAGTTTGTAAATCAGATCTCACTCAGAGAGTCAGGACCATTCAGAAGCATATATATATATATATATATAGAGAGAGAGAGAGAGAGGGGGGGGGGGGGATAGAGAGGGAGGAAGTCACACACACAGAGACAGCAAGTTAATTAGAGACCGCACCTTACAGTTACAATTTCATTCAACTGATCCATCTTACAGTCGATTAATTTTGCTGTGATTGCCTTCACTACCCACAATTCAACCTCATCATCATTGATCTAAAATTGAACATTGCATCAATACATTACCCTATGTGCTAAACGTAAAAATTGCATATTAAGGAATGAAAAGAACTTTTACCCGTAGAGTGTCCTTGATTACTGCATAAGAAATTTGGCCAGATTCAACAGATGCAAGATCTGCCAGTGACATTAACCTCATCTTTGCTATACAGTCTTCATGGACAAGACCTACACCATTCAAAGTAACAACTTCAGAAAATACTCCAAATGTTAAACTCAATGTACCTCTCAGAATATTCAATGTGGAGAATATGAATATACCATAGCTTTTCATCCAAGTGGAGTTTGCTGCATGAAAATCTAGGTATGCATCCAATCTCTGTGTTAGAAAGATCTTCAGAAGCTGATATATCAGTGCATATTTAGCGTCTTTCTCCAATTGCGCTACAGCAGGCATATCCAGCAAATCACACTACATGAACACACAAACAACTGATTATTCGAACATGAAAATAGAAGTAAACAACACTCAAAATTACCAAGATAAAATAAGAAGGCTGGTACAGATAAGGACAACCAATCTATAAAATTAACTCAATAAAAACCCAGATCCACAGTAAAACAATGAACAGTAACCGTGATCTCCACAGAAAATCACTTAACATAAGCGGACACATACCCATCATCTCTTTTCAGAGAGAGCAGAAATGACTCAGGTCAATCTGGGTTTTTTGTATGCTAATTTTTTGAACTAGTCATGTGGCCTGTTCCTTTAGTTCATATTCCCAACAGAGGTTAATCATTCCAAACCAGCTCCTCGCCGGGTTCCTTGAACTTATACACCATCAAATAGGTATCTTTGAACATCAGAAATTAAAAACTAAACACTCACTTCCTTTTTCCTTTCTTTTGACCCCCCTTCAAATATCAGATATCAATACTGAGAATAATGAATAGTTTCTTGAGTTTATCTGAACCCAAGAAATTTATTGGATGGCTGCAAGTAGATATGCACCCACGTGCACTTGTGCTTTGAAAAAAAAACCCTCATAGGTATCCTGATCCCCCAAATCTAAGGTGATCAGTCTCACCCATCTTTCTCATGATAGCAAAGACAGCAAACCTCTGTCAAGACCCAGATGTAGGCAGATGTCTAAGATCTTGGATGCAGCAGATTATCTTTCAGAAGGAATTGTTAATTTTATGTTATAACAACCGATAACCGCAATATTCTCAGTTACAATTAGTAACTGAGAAAACTACTTGTAAGAGTGGCTGTATAAGCTACTCGAGAGGCTGTTTTGGGGAGTTCAGAAATAACAGATTCAAGTTCTCTCTTTTCTCTTCAATTCTCTCCCTACTTTCTCTCTGTTTCTCCCTCATTTCTCTTTCTTTCTCCCTCTCTTTCAATTCCATTCTCGAAGAAACCCTAGTCAGATCCAAGGTCCTGACAACCTCCAAAGCCTGTGTTGAGAGAGAGAGAGAGAGAGAGAGAGAGAAGAATCTACCAGTCATAACACAACCAATGAAAAGGGGAAAATGAAGTTATGAAGATTGATGCACAGATGGAGTAAAAAGCTGGAAGATGTAAGACAAAAGCATGAGATGGACTCCTTTAAGCTATAAGTATAAAACATAATAAAACTGTTTATAAGATGAGCCCTCTAATAAAAATAATTTGTCAAAGGAACATGTCATGTGTTAAGAAGGCATTTTATGACAAAAGAAATTATTTAATGTAATATTTAAATCAAAGAAAACATCTGATGAATGAAGAAAAAACACTCTAGAGCTTATTTAAAAGAACAAAGAAGATGCTTAAAGTTGTAAAAATTATAGAGAGATCAAGTTAAAAACCCATGACTTGAACCATTCAGAGAGAAAGACTAAGCAAGGGTTAGATAGAGAAATCAAGATATCTGAAAAACATTTTGATTTCATACTTAATATGTCAATAATGAAAATCATCCACTTCAGTAAGTGTTTAAAGAAAAAGTCCAGAGATAAAAATAAAGATTCACTTGTGATGTTTACAGACTCAGAAAAACCCCCTAAAGAAGGCCTCTAAACAATTCTAGAGAAAAAAGAAGTCCAGATGATTGTATACAAATTTTCATAGGATTGATCACAACATAAAAACTTCAATAAGAACTTTTGTAGAACATACTAAGATTTTTTAAATACAATTTGGGTTACACCAAATTATTATGGGTCAACAATGAAAGCCATCCACTACACAGGCTTGTTCATTGAATCTCTTCATCACTAGTAAAGGTCCTCTTTATTCCCTCTACAGTCTATTCCACTTGAGTTAAATACTGCCGTACCTGAAACATGTCAGGTGCCTTCACAAATTCAACAATGGCGTTGATAGCTTCCTCCTTAGCTTCAGCAATATTATGCGCATCTTCACCAGAAAAAGTTGCCAGATACTTGGTCAGGAATTTGAATGAATCCTTTCCGGAGCTGAAAGTACAAGTCAACATAAATAAAAACAAAGCTATTACGTAAATGCATTAGAGAAAAAATTGGAAACAAAATAAAAACGATAGTTACCAAAATTTACATAAATATGTTAAAAAAGGAAAAGAAAAGGTGAATTGATTACAACTTTCGTCTCAAAACAAACCTATGGTAGCATACCTTTTACTTTCTCTCAAAATATTAATAATGGTAAGATAAAGTTTCCTCTGATCCTGGATCCCAATATTCCATTCCCTCAAGAAATTATCCATCTGTTTGAAAGAAGGTATGATATGCTCAGTGACCTTCCCATTGACTGCCAGATCAAGGGCTTTCATGTAAACAAAGAACCTGCTGTATGAATTCTCCAGTAGGTTGTACAAATTGAACATGCTGAAAAGAAACAGGACAGGTAAATGAAAAATAAATATATAAACTTGAAATATCAAACTGAAACTATATCATCAAATGGTATTACATCTTCAAGCGCAATGCGGGTCTGTCATTTGGCTGTAGAGTAATTTTTGTGGATATAAGCTTTGCCATCTCCAGTGATTCATCCAAACTCTCGGGTTTCGTGACAAGGTTACAAATTACAGTGAAGATGCACTCAGTGTCTGCATAAAGAAATCAAGAGAGAAGATTCTGAAAACATGACCCACAATTTTGGAGAAAAGGAAAGCCAGTATACATGCCATATGGAAACAATTGGAAAAGCTCTCCTAATTGAAACTTTATGTCCACAATGTCGTTGTTAGGCTCCTCTTTCTTTGATGAATGTGACATTAAAGAAAAATCAGTATGACAAACAAGGTAATAACACCATAATTTGAAGCTCAAACAGCTTTATCCTATTGAGTGGAAGAAACCACCCCATATATGGGATCAAATGTCAAAGGTCGTGGTTACGTAACTATGTCAACATTCCAGGACGTGCACAAAACATTAACTACCATCAGCAAGGAGAAAAGGAAAATCATCTCCACCCGCCTATTATATGAAATTATTACCAACTAATAAGAAGATGAACAACAAAAAAAATGATATTGCTAACCAGACTCAAGAAAAACAAGCAAAATAGGAAATTCTGAGACATAAGCATTGGTATGTCAAAGAAAGCAAGTAAAGAATTCATCAAAGCAACTAATTCAATTGGACAGTGCATGGAATTGCAAAACTTCTTCTGATAATATACCACCGTAAAATCAGACGAATGCATAAAACGATCCATTAGCGCGAGTTATACCTTTCTCGGGAACTTTGGAAAAAATCAAGTCTGCGGAAGTCAGCATGAGGGAGGCCAAATCTAACCACTGGCCCATCACAATGCATTCCTGAGCCTCGAGGCATAGGCTTTTCACCTGCGACTCCATGACCTGAAAATATGAAAGCATATAAACAACAGCACAAAATTAGTGAGCATGTGAAGTTGTGTGTGTGTGTGTGTGTGTGAGAGAGAGAGAGAGAGAGAGAGACAGAGACAGACAGACAGACAGACGAAGGCACAGAGAGAGAGAGAGAGAGAGAGAGAGAGAGAGAGATTGGAAGGAGGGAGAATTAAGCGGCACCTCAGGACCGGCATCAGCCCAGGAAACCTCCGAGGTGAAGCGGACGACGGAGAGCGCCGGATCTTCCTCGGATGTAGGCACTATAGTCGCCATCGTTATCTGCACCGGCAAATTCCAAACCCTAGCTGCGAGCAGGGCGTTCGCGAGAAAGAGGCGAGCAGGGCCAAAATATCGATTGACAGTATAAATAAAGGTATTGAGGTAAACCTCTCTGTAATTCTGAAATTATTGTTCAAATTTGATTTGAAATTAATATGCAAAAAACATATTTTAAAAAATATTATATTAAACAAATCTATAACATTAAAATTGATGTTTGTTTTTATAATAATATAAATGAAAATAGATATGTAACTCAATAATTTTTATTTTATAAAGTTGATTTAAAAATTAAAATTAATTGTGTAATATTATAAATTAACTTAGGTAAATTACTATTTCACTTTGATATTAGATAAAATTCTTTATTGCAACTTTGTGTTTTAAAAACATCTCTATTATTTTTTTACATTTTAGTTTCATTAATAAATTATCGACATGATAAATTGGTCCCAAAATAACTTATCAATAATATCACAAATATCATTCTTTTTAACAAAGAAAAAGTTATAAAAAGATTAAAACATTATATTAATAAAATTTAAAACTTTACGCAACTTATTTTAAACTCCTCTAATATATTTAAAATTTTATTTAAACTCAAATTATTTTATTTCAAAAAAATTCTAAACAAATTAAAAATTAAACTTTAGTTATGAACAAAATTTATTTATAATTTTTTATTTTTATACATGTGAGTTATTCCTCTAATATATATACATACATAAATTTAAAGAAAAAAATATCTATAGATAAACTTTATACATAAAAATTTAATCTTGTAAAGGAAAATAAATAAAATAGAATAAATATTTTTTAACTAGAAAAAGATATATAAAATTGTATGATATTAATGTAAGAAACTTAAGTAAATTTATATATATTCTAATTACTATAATATAAAATTAATTTATTTGATAAAAATATAAAATATTATGCTAAATAATGACGCAATAAATTTAAATATCTTATAGATTCATAATTATCATACAATTTTATATAAAATTATATGAATCATATATATTTTGTTTGGAAGGGTAAACAATATGATCTTTTTCTAAATTTTTATTAAAAGATACTAATGGAATTAAAATGTAAAAGGGTAATAAATGTGTTTCCAAAACTTATCACGAATTTCACATAATTTTAAGAAAAAATAATAGTTTATGTTATATATTTTGTTAACAAGAACGGATAATATAATTTTTTTTATTAATTTTTGTTAAAATATATTAACAAAATTGAAACATAAATAAGTAATTCAGTGTTTCGAAAACACTAAAATGTGATAATAAATTTCACTTAATTTGGAGGGGAAAATAATAATTTATCCAATTAACTTTATACTTTGATTAAATTATAGAATAATACAATTAAATTATTTATTTATTCAATTTTATTCCATCTTAGTTTTAAATATAAGTATTAAAATTCAATTATAATTTTGAGTGTACTCCTTCAAATGAAATAATAAAACTCTACTACTATTAAAATCATTATTATAAAATTAAAATTAAAATTTTATTAAATTGGTAAAATTACTCTAAACTAAATTTCAAAAAAATAATACTAATTCATATTAAACATTTTGTGCAGTGAAATTATTAATGTGGACAGAAAATATTTTTTAATAAATTATTATATCAAATATCTTTTTTGCTTTCGAAAAGTAAAACGTATATATATGAAATTATCACCGACTTAAAAACTAGACCTCCGTGCCTTGCATTGCAGATTAGGGTTTAGGGATTACTCTCTTTCGGCCGCTTTACTTTTCAACGAGCCCCCAGCCCATCGTCCCGAAGAAGTTCTCGCCGCCTGAATCGAAAATGGTCTCTCTCTCTCTCTCCTGCATCTAATGTTGTGTAGCTTCTGTATTTTGATAGCTTTAGGATCTGTATTCTGTAGTTGACTGTGTTTCCCCTACAGCCGTCACACAAGACGTTCATGATAAAGAAGAAGCTGGCGAAGAAGATGAGGCAGAACAGGCCCATCCCTCACTGGATTCGCATGCGTACCGACAATACCATCAGGTCCTTTCTCTGTTTTCTATCTATCTTCACAAATTTCTGAGTCCAATATAGTTCTTTTGATTCCAATTGATCGATTTTCTTTTCGGTTCCCTGTGTACAGGTACAACGCCAAGCGCAGGCACTGGCGCCGCACTAAGCTAGGGTTTTGAGACCAGGTCCAAGTTCAAATCTCCAATCCTTCGTGTCCCTGTATTCCCCCTACATCCCATAGGAATGATTTATATATTTTGAGATGTTTGGAGCCTATTTAATTTTCAGGATTGTATGATTTTCAGTTTAAAGACAAATTCCAACGGTTTCTAATTGCCTTTTCTGTAACCCTTGAGATTCGATCGGAGATGGGGTACTTCTAACGATTGCCATTCCAAGAAGCTCCCTGGATTTTTTTTCGTTTGTTCTTTCTTGCCGGGGTCCTTTGTTTTAATCAAGCTGCATTTGTCTGAATTTGGGGGATTCATGTTTTCAGATTTAACTGTGAAGGGTCGGATTATTATTCTTGGCTCTCAGTTAGGGGTTGATCCATCTCTTAATCAGTATGTTCATGTTTTCATATTAAATGTTTCTTTACGGATACCATTGCCTTGCCCATTAGGCAGCGACAGGATGAAATTAACTGTTGAGAAATTGAAGGTGGAAAAGAAACCAAATAATGATGATTAAAAGTTCTTGTACTACAAGTTACTTGTAAGGTAACAGGAATAACATAGAAATTAAATCTTAATAATATTTTTCAGAATAAAGGATATCGAAAGATTGAAATAGAAATAAGAGAAGCGATAAAGAGAATTGTTGGGAGTCTGGGATGTTGGCATTGCAGGCATTGCATTTCTGCGCGCCAGCAAAATTGTCTTATGGTTGTAGAGAGAAACAAAGAAGATCATAAGATAACAATGAACTTGGACTTAAAGATGGCCTGTTTCAGCCAGGCAGGCTAACAATATTGCCATCTTGTTGATGAGATAAACAAAGAAGATAAATATAAGGTAACAATAAACTTGGACTTAAAAGGTAACAATGAACTTTGGGCTTGAAATAGCTTGTTTCAGCCAAGCAGAAATTGAAGAAATTTTGAAAATGGGCAAAGCTAATGGTGGCCTAGTTTGCAACAAATTTCAACATTAATAAGATGAATATTTTTGACTCAATTAACGGCTATCTTCTTGATTTAGTCAATATCAGATTATACAATAATAAACATAGAATTTATAAAAATTTTGAAATATATAAATAAATTTCATAACAAATGTTGTATTTCAGTAAAGCACATTTGAGTGCTAAGAGGGTTCACACGCCTGCAAATTGTGTTATATTCGCCTCCAGCAGCATTGATGAGTTCTGTCAACAGAGGTAACCCAACTCTAAGTAATACCCACAAGGGCTCCAATCTCTGGGATCAAATTGCTTATGAGTAATACCACAAAAACTGCATTCTCATCAACATGTATATGGACATATCTCGGTGCATAAATTAAAATCTTCTAAGAGCATTTGATCACAAATCAACACTTGCATGGAATATACAGATACTAGATCTCTCAGAAAGGCAAAGATCCTTCCGAGGAACCAACAACAGGAAGATGCTTGACGGTATGAACAAATCAGTTGGTCGACAATGTCAGTGAAACCTACCGGGGAAGAATTCAAAAAGCCACCCAGGCCCAGCAAACAGACGCTAATTGGATGAGATCTTTGAGATCTCTACCAAAAGCTTGTGCAGCGCTTGCGGTTTTGAGAAGAAGGGGGAGTGATCAGCACCTTTGAGACGGAAAACCCGCTCAGGGGGACTTTTGTTTATCATGCTCTGCTGTAGTGCAATTGGAATGGCATTGTCTTCCTGAGTTTCTATATAATACCGCCTAATAGAGCCATACTTCAAATCAGTAAGAGCGAGATTCTCTAGAACTGGTGCGAAAGGGATTGGCCTCATCGAGACAGATGCCAGTGCAACATCCTGGAACCACAAGCCAAATAGAATTTAGCAAACGTAAACAGCCACGCACAAGTCCCACACTATATACAGAGCGAAGGAAATAGTATGATGAATTGCAAATTTGTAAACTGTGTTTCAGGTGTTTCAAGGTGATGACTTCCGACTACCATTAAAGCAAAATTTTATTTTCTCAGCCAAAAAAAAAAGAGTAAAATTTATTTTCCTTGATTTCTTGAATCCATTGGATCAAAGTTTGGCAAAGGAACATTTTTTTTTGTTTCTATTTAAATCACCAGCATGCAGCATTTAAACAGGCTAATAGAAGCACGCAGTGATGCAAATGCGTTCCATCCTAGACGATGTCTCAAGGGACGCCCTGAAACCCCAGTGCAATCAATAGCCCAATACGTGCGCCACTTCGATAGAAGTAACATTGGGTAATCGGAGGTGCCCAAGTGCAACAATTGTTACCTAATACTTTGCAGAGAAGAGGATCGTCAGATTATGCGTTGTGTAAGCAAGTATTCTTCAATGCGTAGCGGCACCGATAAGTTACCAATATGATTGTTGTTATTTTATATGGTTATTTCGGATATTGGCTACACAGAATAAATACGAGGATGCTCTTCTACCAGTTGACACGGGTACAATGCTATAGTTTAAAAAACAATGCCCTCTAAATTAACAATGTAAAATGTTGACTAGACATCAGGACAACTCCTAATTTATGGGAGAAGAAAAACTATTGGCCACGTAATACATACCTTTGCAGGACTCTGATTGAATAATAAGTCTCTTACTAGTGACTTGCTGACACCAATTGCAGTTGGAGGCCGAGTGTTCCCATTTGCATACAGGAAGACCTGAGCCCGTTGCATGAGATCATTTGATTCAGACTGCAATAAAACTTTTTACATATAAATGTCAACTCGTTTAACATAACTTGCTAAGCATCTATAAACCTTATTTGGAAGTTTTTTCCCCCAGAGACAATAAGACAGGTTAATTTTGCCACCTTCTAGCGCTGAATGAGGCATTCACTCATGTCTCAGAGGCAGAGCTAGACATCTAGAGTTATTTTCAATAGCCTCAGACATTAAAAATCAAAATCTCATCCTGAGTCACTTTCAAAGTTTTGAGCTTAAACATTGAGACCAAAGAATATGTGACGAGGAATAAGTAGCCTTGAAAATTTAAATCAATATAGTTCTTTGTCCTCAGCACTGAACAGATGCATCTGCATACACTGGCAGATAACATTGGGCACTGCAGCTGAATAACAGAATAAGCAACAAGCTAATGTAAATTTTGTGCAAAATATACATTGAACTAAAAGACTTGCGGAAACAACTCAAGAACATTCATCAATTAAACCACATTCCAAAAATTTATAAAATACATTTCAAGACTTCTCACGTAAAAATCAATTCCTGTTTTCAAGCTCAAGATCATCGATTCATGTGATAATAAAGATTAAACTAAAATAAACTTTAAGAATGACTGGCAAACCTTTTGGGAGAATATATCAAGAGTACTTTGTCCACTAGTTAACATTGCTGCAGCAACGTAAACAGCTTTAGAGATCCTATCAGGGAACAGCTCCATTGCATATGATATGCATGTACCACCAAAATCATGTCCTACCAAAATCACCTGACAAAATCAAGAAACTAATTAAAGAGGAAATTTTCCCAAAATGTAATTGCAGAAACTTTTCAAAATATACACAAGTTACAGCTTCCAATAACAATTCTACCCGCTCAGAGTAATTTTGTATACAAGGTAAAAGTAAGCAAATAGCAGAAATAGATTATCAAACAGAATTCAAGTTTCAACTTTAATAACAAAAACAAGAACAATTTGTGATAAGAATCAGACTAATTTAGAAAGATTGAGTAAAAACTACAGCAATAACAAGTTACCTAGTGCTATAGTAAAAGCCAATTCTGGAAAGGTGGGACTTGGGTTCTAGTATCAGAGTCCTGTACAAATAATGCCAGATATGAACCCATACTCCCTTCAGGGTACTCTTGATTAATGAGATAAGAAACCAGTAACGGAATTGAGTTTAGGTCTGAATAGCGCCACTGATTAAAAGAAAAAAAAAAAAACTAGAACAACTCTCATGGACTGTACTGATATCTACAGGATGAGAGAGAATCCACAACTGATGCAAAAAATTATTTTACAAGAATACCATAGACATTAGCCTCCAGAGCATCAATCCAATCTAACATAAAGAAGATCAACACAGCTCAATTGTATGACATTTGAATCGAGAAATGTGCATCAACTGTAGCAACAAACCCTAGTTAAATTTTGATAGTAATTTCCACTTTTAAGGCTCTGCCGTTTCTTCCTCACAAAGATGCATTACTGGTGTAAAATAATAAACAAACAAAAAATGAAATGAAAAGAAAAATACCTTATCCCCATCATCAAGTTTTTCAATAAAATCAGTAAGTGGCTTCACATACTGCGAAAGGCTTGTGATGCTGTTTGTGTCGAACGAATGAATGCCAGAACCAGCTAAATCTATTGCAGTTACTTTATATCCAACTTCTTCTAAAAATGCTATAGTTTTATACCAACACCAAGCACCAAATCCACCTCCGTGTACAAGGACAAAATGATGGGTCTCCAGATCATCAATCTTGACTTGCTGTCAGAGGAAAAACTAGTTAGGAAATATAAGAAAGATTAGCAAGGATAAACTTGGGATTAAAGACAAGAGACCCAAAAAGTAAAAAACTAGAAGATTTTCTGCATTTGCACAAAATTATCTTAAGATGTGAAAATGAAAAAGTTTGGATTGCTACCTAAGTAACCAGAGGGCAGCACGTTTTCAGAATATGAGGGAGTATATTACTTTTGGCCCCAGATGACATGCCACAAACATTTACAAAGGGCACCAAGTTTTCATGTTGAATAGCAAGACTGCCCTTTGACAATAGATCAGCTAAAAACCCAAGTAGATTATGAGGTTTAGGTAATCAAATTCATTATGGATCTATGTTTCTCTGAATATACCCCCAAACATTACTTTCTGCAACTTTTTCAGTAGCACAGCAGAGAAGGAACGAATCACAAAGTAATAAAAATTTATAGCAATAGAAGAGGAAGAAAAACTAGGAGCAGGGGTTTTTCAGCACAGAATTTTGTTTTTATCAAAATTAACATGGTTAAGAGAACATGGTCACTCAATATATTTAAGAAATGGATAAAAAATAGAAGGCAAGAGTCAGAATTCTACATGATGTAGATCCATATTCATTCAAACTCCTATAACGAATGCTGCCTGAGATGGGTATTCTGCTTTTCTATGCTGCTAGCATATATAAGAAGAAACTATTTGTAAAAGTGGCTAAAGCTAAGAACATTTTTTAGCATTTATATCCTCCAATTTCATAGAATTTTGGTTCTGGAAACCCTATACTCATAATTATATTCTCAGGCGTTAATTTAATAGCAATGGAGGGTCAACCAAGGCCTAGGAAATATTCATGATTAGCATCAGCACACTTTTTTTTTTTTGTGGCATGCAAATAAGAATAAGTGAATCACATTGAGCTCTTGGCAGCTAAAAACGAAGTTTATGCTAGATCTCTATGTTTATAACTAAAAGTCCACCCACATTTAGGAATGCTTTTTTATCTATTTGTATAGGAGTTACCAGGGACTTCTCATTTTAAGGACTCCCAATTGCATCAACTGTACTGACTCTCCAAATTGTTCATTGATAACCTAACCAGGTTTATCACAGGTATGTTATCTTACTATCAGCTAAACCAAGACAGCTATTAAAAAATTGAAACTAAGCAAAATCAGAATAGAATCTAACAAAATGTTTTCCATAGAAAAATGATTAAGCAACGAGGTTAATGTCAATGCACTATCAGTGAACTAACTTCTTTACAGAATTGAGTCTTAGACTGTGGCACTTCATAGTTTTGAAGCTATATAATACATGCAGGACGCACTTGATGATGATGTGTTATAATTTAAGACCCAATTGTATGAAAAATTATTTTCATAATTGAGTGAGGAGGTTAATGTCAATGCAATGTCAGTGAACTAACTTCTGTACACAATTAAATCTTAGACTGTGACACGTCACAATTTTGAAGTTATGTAACAAACGTAGAACATGTTTGATGATGATGTGTTATCATTTAAGACCCAATTGTATGAAAAATTATTTTCATAATTGAGTGACGAGGTTAATGTCAATGCACTATCAGTGAACTAACTTCTGTACACAATTAAATCTTAGATTGTGATACGTCACAATTTTGAAGTTATGTAACATACGTAGAACATGTTTGATGATGATGTGTTATAATTTAAGACCACTTGTATGGAAATCATTTAGTATTTACATAATGAGTGCATAAAAATTAACCTCTTACAAAGATAGGTGGATGCTTGATTAAATTGTTAGTGGAATAACGTGTAAAATCCAAGATGAATTGGTGAAAAATAGATACTCATCATTGTTAAGGAAGATTTAGTTTCATCTCTTGACTGAGGAAAGAAATTGGCAATTCAATATACCAATTGAGATACCTGTTTAAAATAAGGTCTAATGTAACATAAGCTCCATGTAACCTGCTACATTTACTCTAGAAAAAAAATGCATATAAGCACGTTTCTAAAGCTCAACACTTATAATCAGCCAAATAATCTGCTTCAAGAAACAAGAATACGTCAGTGGGTCGTGAAATCTTTATGATTCTTTCTGGCCATTTTCATTTGAATTATTTTCAGTTCGAAGTCAAAATCCACGCAGAACACTAGTTTCACCAAATTTACAGAAAGGATCGAGCAAATAATTGCAATGCGATCAGAATTGCTAAAAAGTTAACAATGTTAACAATAGCATTTTGTTCAAAGCTTTGTAAACACAAAGTACCGAAGAAATTCACTTCAGGATCAGCTACCGGCTCCAGGACCGAAAACCAAACCTGATTAAGAAGCTGGTGAGGCTGAAGCAGAGGATCAGTGAGGGAGCGCGACCTAGAGCTCGAGCTCCGAGGCAGCGCCTGCTGCTTCTTGGAATAGGCGCTCGGATGCCGCTGCGAAGTTGACCTATCGAACACCACGGGGCCAGCACCGCCGCCATTCTGCAGCTGCTGCTGAAACAGAATGGCCGCCGCGAGAGCCCGCTCGTGGATTACCGATTCGTCGAACTTCTCACTCCTCAACGATCGAATTCGACTCCACCGCCTGCTCGAACCAGTACCGCCGCCGGTGACCGCCGAATGATTCTCTACGCGCTTCGACGGCCTCCTCTTCACCACCTTCCGAGAGAAACACAGCCCCATTGTGATCGTTGCATGTAAAGAGGGAGAGCGTGAGGAGAGAGAAACCCGAGACGAGAGAAGGGTTTATATGTACGTGCGTGAGTCAGCGTAATTTAAACGCCCTTGATTTGACAATTATTGCTAAAATAATCTTTTCCTAAACTAAACGCCCTTGGATCTGGAGGGAGCTAAATAAGTAACAAATTAATTCATCATCAAATACACTGTACATATAACTATATATATATAAAGATATACGTGAATGAATTACTATAATCTTCTTATCATTTGACTGAGGCTTGAGAGAGAGAGAGAGAGAGAGAGATTTTTATATTCCTTCGGGTGGAATGATCCGATGAAACTTCAGAAAGCGAAAGCGACAGGCAGTTCTTCAAAGGGTATCTTAAATTGGGTAGATAGAAAGATGGATGGTTTACATAATTAGGCGGCGGCTGTTACAAATTGAAATGGTCCCCCATTGCTGTGGATCGAGCTCATGCGTCAAAAGCTGGTTGATGCGCTTCTTTAATGAAGCGCAGCAATGGGAGGTTGGGAAGGCCGTGGTTACTGGTTTCCTCCTTTAATGCACGCATTCCCATGTCTCCCCCCTTCCACTTCGCCTCATTTATGCATCATCTCTATGTCAGCAACAAAAATGCTAACAGCGCAATAACCACGTCACAGCAAATGCAATGGGGCGTGATCTCTTCCGCATTGCTTTTGGGGCATAATCCTTAGGGCTCCAAAAGCAAAACTGCTGCGCGCCATGTGAATTACTTTCAATTTGCTGAACCGGGCGCTGGGGAAGAGGACCACTTCCGCTTTCTTTCTTCCATCTGAATTCGGTTGGTTCAGCAGACGGGGCATCATATCAGATCATGTGCAAAAACAATCATGAGAGGCATGATATGCACATGATCCCAGTGATTCTCCCATTGAAGAATTATGAAGAGATTCTCAATCATTTAATTGATGCCCATGGATTGAAGAGTGAGCAGTAGTAATTAAGCAAACTGGCGAGCAGCACCGAGAGCGTTGTGATATTCCATTTCATGGATGATGATAACCCAGTTCATTAAGGGCCTGAACCACTCTGCATTCTCGCTTTAGCACTGGGCTTGAGCTATGGGTTGGGCCTGAGTTCTTTAGCAGATTCTCCAAAATCATAGTCATAAAATCCATGGGCCATGGCCCAGTCTTGGACACCATCTGGGCCACGGACTGTACTGATGACCAAATCGAATTCATCTGACCGTAGCACAGTAATTAGTACTTTTATTTTATTTTTTTATCTTTGAATTACATTAAATAAGAATGGTTCTGTACGTCAATTGAAGTGACAAGTGAATTCCATTAAAACCTCGATCTTAACAAACAAATACAAGTCAAATAGTTACGCTATAAGATAATAGACACCATGTTTTACCCAGATTAAATAATAGATGAATTTGGTAGTCAAAATCTGAGCCACGTGCAGTGCAGGGCAGGCCATAAAGTCAAGCGAATCAGACGGATGAAAGAAAGAAAGCTAGAAATCATAGACTTTAAATATTGGAGTATTCCCATTGGGTTGGGGTTGAATGATTGATCGTTTCAGAGACAGATCAGAAGCGCTGTGATTTCTGATGAAGCCATACTTTTTCTTTCTGACTTTACACATATTATATCATATCATATCACGATGGATTTGGTCACACCACACAAAACCACACCATTTTATTCCCTTCCAATTTATTTTATTATATTTTCTTATAATTTTATCAACCACGTGCCCACCCCTCATCGCCACTTCGTTCCCAAGCCTCTTCTGCATAAAGAAACCCACCCCTTTTTATGAATTTAATACGAGGCCCATGACTCTGACCCCTATGCCAGCCCAACGCTGAGCCCATAGCGTCGTCCACTGAAAGGCAATAGCGGCGAAACAGCTGAGGCGCAACGCAAGGCCGTTGTATGCTTCTGATTCGTCTACAGGTTCATGATGATACCTCCTCTTATTGCCATGCAGAGGCAGGGAGTAGGTATTGACTCTGTAATAAGCAATGGAATGACGCAATCTTCAGTGTGCCCATATCGTACGCTATCTTGGCTGGTAAGATCCTCCTCCTCCTCCTTTGGCTCCTTGTATTATATATTAACGACAAATTCCATGATATTTTGTGGGTATCAATGTTTTTAAAAGTAAGATAAAATTTTACTTTATTTTTCATTGTATTGGATGCATGCAGTCTCTTTACAGCAAGTTCGAGCATGGCATGCATGTGCGGCGCACGAGCTCTGATCGACTGCAGTGATGATCTGGCGAATTGACGAGAATTAAGGAATTTAGTAAATAATAGTACAGATTAGATTAAAATTTAATGAAACGGATGGATGAAGAGGGGCCGGTAGGGGATAGGGCCGGGGACGGTGCCCCGCATGTGGCAATGTAATTGTCTGGGAAATTAAAAGGCCAGGCCCCCCCAAGTTACAATAGTGTGTTCCTTAATTTAGCAAAAACAAGCTCGAAGCTCCAGGTTGTTCAATAATTGTGCTTTATATAGGGGGCTAATATTTGCTTCAAATGTGGGTTATCTTATCCTTGCACATCAAGCCTATATCTATCTGTTCATCTGTGGGCATTTAGAGCTCTCTCTCTCTCTCTCTCTCTCTCTCTCTCTCTGTCGTGTGGTCAAGGGAGGGATAAGATGGAATCTTGAGTTAGCACCCCACATTTGATCCGCCAACATGGACATAGGCAGCTTGTTTAAAGGTCACAACATCTTGGGTCCTTTTTGGTAAGCCTAAAGATTGCGACCCTGTAACCCGCATTAAAAAATTTTGCCAACCCTTCGTTTAAGGGCAGGTAATGTGACACTTATCAGTTTTATACATTTGGAATTAATTTACGTGGATAAGAATGAATAGAATTATTACTCATAATGTGAAATATCAAATATGTCAGAATTATATGTTAATTGTGAAAGTAAAATTAAAAAATATTATTTGTACAAATAATTAGATTATCGAGAGGATGTCTGAAAGCGCCAAATGATAAAAATGCATTCACCCAATTTGCAAATTTACCACCATTTCCCTTAGTCGTCTCTTCTCTCATTTACCATGGTCGTCTCCAACAAGTTTTGTCTTGCCTCGCCTCATCATCGCCCTGCATCGCCTCGTCGATCGGCGATGTATCCTGTCGTCGCCCTACTACAACACCTCGAATGATCGTCGTTGCATCCTGTCATTGCCTCACCGTTGCACCTAGCGCCAACCACCGTTGATCATCTCATCACCTCGCCATCGCGGCCTCCGAATGAAGCCCAATTGGGCTTCATGAAACAAGCCCAATTATTCGAGATGAAGTTTGATTCAATCATTGGACCTGTCATCTCGTTAGTATATGTAGCATGATCCTTAAAAATTTGTCAATAAATGGAATACAAGTTACAAGTCAAAAAGATTAGTATTGTGAAATAATGATAATTACTTTATAACATTGATAATGTTAGATGATGCAAGTGCTATCTCAATTGGATTGTGCTATTTGTACAAAAGCACTTTTACAGAATGTTTTAGAGGGATGATGAAATGACTATTTTGCCCCTGTGATAAATGACCTAAAATCATTTCTCTCTTTCTCTCCCTTTGTCTCCCTCTCGCAGACACCGTCACCCCCACCTATGTCTCTCTTTCACAACACCGTCGTCCCACACCCCTCTCACGACCACCTTCCGTCTCTTTTTCTCTCTTTCTCTTTCACTAACGACACCATCGGCCCCAACTGCCTTTCAATCTCTCGACACTATCGACCCCATATTTTCGACGAGCTTGTTCCCATATTGAAAGAAGTTGGAGTTATTTGGCTTTGACTATTAACCCTTTTTGTTTTGCTCTCTAACTTGTTATTTTGGGTAAGATTTAAGACTCATGAGAGTTATTCAAAATTTCAATTTTGAGATCTAGGACTACCGTTTTACACTAGGTTACAACTAGTGAGGACTCTCTGAATTCACAAACTCCTTCTTCTTCTTGTTCTTCTTCTTTTGATTTTCTTATATATATATATATATATTGATGTAGTTCAATTTTTGAGCAAAGCAAATTGGAAGGGGTTGAATGGAGCTAGTTGGATGATGTAATTTTTTATCCAATTTGGGCGTTAATCATGTATAGATTGATGGGTTTTCGTATGAATTTGTTTAAATCATCGATTGATCCAGTACTAATTGCTTGTGTTGTTGTCACCAGAATCATCTCATGATGAATCGGCATTGATACATTCTTTGAGAAAATGAGTTCCTTGTCATTTAGTTTGGGTAAGGAATTGATTCATTTATGGGATTCCCCTATTTGCTAAGAAAATTGTGTGTTTTGTGACTAATACCTTGACAGGGAGCTTGGAGACAGTAGCTATGGCGATATCAACAAAAGAATGGTAGTGTTATGACTCATCGTAAGGAAGGGGTTGTGGAGAAAGCAGCTTCTTCAACTTTTTGTGTCGCCGATGGATAATGGTGGAGAAAGAGGGGTTTGGTCGATAGTTTTGTCTCGTCTGTCTGTCTCCCTCTTTTCATTTAGATTAGATTCACCTTTAAACATATTACGATAAATTGCTCTAATTTACACCTCAAACATCACTAATTTATCGCGATATATCGTTCTTGTAAACTATTCTGTAAGAGTGATTCTATACAAATAGCATAACTCATCTCAATTATAATTTGAGAATTTGAGCTCCAAAATCCTATAAACATGAAAGGATATTACGAGTCTATAGAAGTTAGAGGAATGGATTTATTCATCTGTTCCCCTTACATATTATCATTCTAAAATTCTCTCTTTTTCTAAATTAAGAATCAAAGTCTCTCTGAGTCGACATTGTCAAAATAATCCTAATCCTGCTTCGTGATCACAAGTCATGACTGGGAAACGACATCCTTCAAACTCTAATAACTCAACTGTTTACTCCAAGTCATGCATCACTGTGATCTGCCTGTCAACTTAATCAATCGGTGTCTACCCATTGCTTCACAACAAGGAAAGATAAACAAACTAACTCGATCGACCAACTGGGTTTTGCAAGCATATCATTTCTTTCTTTCTGTTTTTTTTTTTTTTTTTTATTATTGAAATCAACATAACATAACCTAGTAAGGAGGAGGGATGATGATGGAGATGGATGGATGAGTTGGTCCCTGCCCGGTGAAAATGAGGCATCCCTCATGTGACATCTTTGCTTTACACACATGGGCTGTGCTTTTCCCTCTCTCAACCATCACCATCGCCCTACCAAAACCATGCATCACTTTCATTTTCACATATATTTCTTATACAAATCATCATCATTAATTATTCCTTCATGTACGTATTTACACTCACTCACATTTCTTCCCTACGTAGTACGTATATACTCTTCCCCCCCCCCCCCCCCCCATCCATCCGTAAAAGTGTTTTAAATGTGTGTGTGTGGATTATTTTCTGCAACTATTTCTCTCTTATACAAATACTGCGCAAATTTCATAATGATAGGAGCTGTCTCATTTCGTTTATAATCATTATTATGGATCAATCAATATGGAGCTTACTAGATGCATGGATTAAGGAATTGATTACACAAAATTTAAGCTTTCAATAATAATGACTTGGAAAGCTAAAGAAAACAAGAATTTGGGCAGATTTTTAGGTTGTTCCCAGTGATAGTTTCACTCATTCAAGCTTATCTTGTTTCTTTTATCTAAAATGATTGAAACTCACTCTTAAAAGGGAAATAAAACTAACATTATTGGCGGGCCCAGAATTGCTAAACCTTGGATTTGTGGGTAGTGGAATGGCCCATATTATTAAAGTATTATATAAACTTCACTTATTTTCCCCAAACAATTAATTAATTAGCCAACACAATTATTATTATAATTGTAGCAATATCATTCACATATTTTTTTTTATATATTTTTCTCTACAAGTATCATTTTTTTAAGGTTCAAAATTAAGACACATTATACAAATATTCAACTCAACGTTGGAAAGAAAAAATCAAAAATACAACCACACATTGATAGGAAGCTTGAGACCCACAGGTGTTAGCAATGACCGGTGAGAAGCAAGCAAGGTTTGACACAGCATGGGGTGGTAGGAAGCCATGTGTCTCAGAAACAAAAATACGTCCTTAACATAACAGCTGTTCCTTCATCTTTATGATTTGTCCTAATTTCCCATTGGCCAATTGCTCCAATACCCTTCATCATCAATATGAACATGTAATCTACACATCATGATGGTATATGTGTGTGTACATATGGTGTAACAGTCCCATGTCCTTCGATGTCAGAGTGACTTTATGCCCCACATTTGGATTATCAAAGTATATGGAAGATGCCTCTTCAAGCATTACATACAACTATCATTCAAATCATCCTGGTCGGATGTTATATCATTATCTTTTTAAAGAAAAAAAAAAAAACAGAACATAAATTTGAATTTCAAGACATCCCTGTGTGTAGAAGAAAAGTCGTAACCTATCACTCCATCATCAGGTTATTATAATTGGTGGGACCAAATCCATGAGATTAATAATAACTCTTTTTGAGTTTTTAATAGCAATATTATTAGTCTTTTTTCACCGCTTAAACCAAAAATAAATATCATAACATGTCACCAACCAAGTCTACAAGAAGATTTTGAGACTCCAAGCGGAACCAATTTTCTTGTATCCCCATCCTAACAGCTCTAGAGGCGACAAAAGATTGTACCCATAAAACAAGTTAAAGAGGGATGGACAGAGAACAATCTTCTTTGCATAGAGGTTTCGTATAGTCTTCTTGCCCAGTTCCGGGAAGCCTAGTGGTCCAAGACATCTCCGTGGGTTGTTCCTTTTTCAAATCTTGCAACCAATTCCGGTACCTGTAACATTGGACCACCCTATGCACAAAATCAACACAGTTAGGTTCCATGGGCCAGTGACCTTTCACCGAGTCAAGCTCCTGCTGGCTCATGTCTGATGAGTATATGGGAATGGCATAGAGAAGAATGCACGAAAATAGGTGGAAGAAAGCGAAGCTAAGTAAAGAAAACAGCTAGACAACATCAAAGAAATAAAAAAAAGAAATTATTAGGGCCAAGAATAATGAAATAGGAGGGGGGGGGGGGGGGGGGGGGGGAGAAATTCACTCCCAGCGTCAATGATCAACATCTCTCTCTCTCTCTCTCTTCGTTTGGGCTTGGGGAATTGTTAGGCAAGAGAGTTTATTTTCCTTCACATGGCACCAAAAACAACTGCGGTGTCTCCAACGTAAAGATGATGTACAATTTCAGTAAGGTTATCAGCTATACTAAAATATATGTTTAACGTGCAATCATAAAACCGGAGCTTAATTTGCAGAGAATCAGATTACAAAAAGCACATGTAAAAGCAACAACATAACCAAAAAGTAACCTTCTCTCTCTCTCCCTCTCCCTCTCTCATGAAATTTTTCCAGTTCAAGATGTGCAGAGGATCCTGAAGAAGAGCATAGCATGATAACCCTTAATAATAGCATGCACTTCATACCTAATGATGGCAGGAAAATGAACATAAGCAATTTCACATGAGTAACATACAAGAAAAGGAAAACGGCATTCAGCCAGGAAATACTGAAAAAAACCAGATTGCTTGAGCTGATCCTGTTTCATTCAAACTGGGCATCAATTAATACTAATTTGGGATGTTATGACACAACGTGGAAGTAAAAACAATGGGATTTCGTTAGAGCTTGCCTGGCCTCTGCCATTATCTATCGGGTTTAAAGGATGAAGGGACCAAAGATACTGTTACTAACGACTAATAGGTACCCCTCGTTCTTTCAAACGTGTCATGATTGTGTATTTTGTGAATTCTAAAAATAATTGCCAACCACAATATCTAACCCAGATGAGTTAAGACACAAGTTGAGACAAGATCACGCTCAGAGTCCTGTACTATCCTTTTATTTAGGTAGTGTTTATTAAAATAAATAAAATAAAATTTTATAAAATAATTTATTTATAAAATTCAAGATAAGTTATACAAGTTATTCGAAGAAGATGAAAGGATAAATTTATCTTAAAAATTTAAAATAAGAAATCATATATATATTTTTTAAAAAAATTAATAAATACAATGAAAAGTATTTTTATTTAAAATATTTTTTATATTTCATTTTTTTTATTTATATTTTAGTTAATAAATATCAGGAAAAAAAATGGTAACAAGGTTGTACAGTGTACTGGAACAGTAAAGTGCACCTACTTGGCTGATTGTCTTTTGATCGGGAGGGTCAAAAATGAGAATCCACCGGAGGGCAGTTTGGTAAACTGGACTGGGGAATGGTTGAAAATGAGCTTTAGACTGTGCAGCCTCCGCCAGGATGTGAATGAATCCACCATCTGACAGACTCCACATGCCCATGTAGGGAGGCCCAGGCTGCAGACCCACCCACGTTATTTTGTCCGCATGAAAGTAGTAGAAAATAACCAACGCAGATGACCCTCACAATTCACAGCCAGATCTGACCCACCTCTCTCTCTCTCTCTCTCTCTAAAACCAAATAAATTACGTAATGCCCGCCTATGCTGCATTATATACCCTCCAGAACTCAAAGTTCTACGGCAGCCTTTCCTTGAGGGACCAAAAGACGAAGCAAGCATTTACCTTGTTTGCTTATATTCTCTGCGAGCAAACCCAGAAAAACATCTCTTCTTGGTTCTGCAGAATTTTCTTGCCTGCAGCTTGCACCAACAGCCGTTTTGGAGCGCCATAAAGGGGGAAGGAGATCGTGGCAACTGTGAATTTTGGTGTCCTTCCACTTTCTTTTTCGTCCCTTTTCGGCTTTACAGTAGATATTGCCAGCTCTGGTCTGTGAAAAACAGGACTTTTACTTTGTTTCAGCTCTCTCACATCTGTTCTGTCATTCTCTTCCGTATCCAAAGCCCCTATTCTGCATTACTCCAACAGCAAAAGAGCTAAAGGGAGAATATGTCAGTTCAGTTGAAAGAGCGGAGAGTTGTTTAAAGGAAGCTATTCAAGTAAGAGGCTGGGAAGGTAGCGAGTGGGTTTATGAAGCTGGGGCCCTGGCTCATTGAATGCCAATTTTGTCATTTACATGAATGGATGCATGTTAGAAATCACACAGAAATAAATGGATGCATATAATGAATCTCTTGACAAAATGAGATCCAACTACTCTTTTGGGCTGTCCAAACTCCATTTATGCCCCTGTAAGTTTCCAGAGGCGGCTGAAATTCATTAAGAGAAAGTTAGAAAGAGAAATCAAGCTCGGAGAGCATTAGTTTCCATCGTCCAGAATCACAGAACGGGTGGACATGTCCGCAAAGTTTCTATATTCTCTATCGGATGAAAACCCAGATCTGCATAAGCAGATTGGGTGCATGAATGGGGTTTTCCAGCTCTTCCACCGCCACCATTCCCGCACCGGCCGACGCATCAGCAGCCACAACCACAAGAGACTGCCTCCAGGTATTTCTAGCTAACCCTTTGCAGTGCTAAATGCAATTGACCTTTGTCGAATCAAACTTTGCGTTCTGTAACAGGCACTGAAAGAGTTCACGATTATCGTATATAATGAATTAAACCCATGCAGCAACTCCAATTGTGTCCCTACATTTTTTTGTCCATCCAATTCTATTTTTCACATTTTCTAACTTTGAAACCTATCGTGATGATTGATTACTCCTGTTTCCCACTAGAGATTTTTAAATATGGAATGCGAAATCCGAGTCAAATTTGCTGCCAAGAGTTGTCCAGACCTGTTTTCAGTCGATTTGCGAACCGTGTTGGGTCTAATTAATGTTAAGTGGAAAAGAAGTAGCTAGAATTTGACCTATATGCTACGGCATCTATGAACAGGTTAATGCTTATTGTCAACCTAAAACATAGAGAAATTTATGGAGCTAGCTTCCGAACAGATGCTTACCATCCATGTTGAAGTGAATTCTGGCCACTGTAGGATTTTCAAGGTTCTTTGGGATTTTATCAGAACCGTGTATAACCACGGTTTTTCTTTTCTTTTTTTGGGGGGGGATTTTATCACGGTTCTTCAACGATCTGCTTCTAGGATTCAATATATAACCACACCTACCCAAGGAAAAAGAAAAATGTAAAATATATATACGCACACACAAGACTACTGCATGATTATGGATTATGGATGTTTTATCTTCTTGTTCCACAATGCTCCATCTTAAGTATTTATGTTTGTTTCATTTGGAAGCTTTGAGACTATATCTTTCTTGGTTATGTGAAGATTAATTATGTGTAAGTGGTAGAAGGATTCCAGTGTCTTAACATCTCAAAGTTCTCTGCAGGGGAAAGTGGAAACCATGGAGTGGATCCAAACAATACAATGCCGAAAGCCAAGGTAAGATTTTCAAGGAACTTATTTGCTTACCTTGCGTGATCGTCAGTATAAGTCCTTCGTAAACTAAATGTGGCTCAACTTCAGGTAAAGGACACGGAGGCAGCTGTGAAAGAGAAGGAAGGCATCCTGATCGAATCATCCAGAGCCTCCTGTTCATCATCTTCCTGTCCATCTACCATCTCATCAGTTGAATGTAGCAAACCAGCTCAACAGGAATTGTTGGCTTCGACACACATCATTGCCCCTGAATCTCCATTTCTGTCATTCCCCAAGAAACAATTGAATTCTCCATTGAACTCAGGCCGGCAGTCTACTGATCTCCGAGATGTTGTCAAGGACTCAATCCACAGAGAAAAATGGGGGCTATCGGTGAAGACTAAGTCTACAGCAGAAGGAAAAGGCCATGGCGTGACCCACGTTGATTCTCCAAGGCCATTGCAACTGTTGAAATCTGTGAAGCAGAAAGTTCCTGGTGTTGATGGATCATCTCCAGTTCTTGCTGAGCTTCGAGAAAAGCCTCGAAGTTCCAACCAAGAGAGGTCTCCAGCATTGCTACCAAAAGATGCTCCACGATTCTCTTATGATGGAAGGGAATCACGAGAGGCATGGAAATCTGTCATGAAGCTCAAAGAACTCCCTAGACTGTCATTGGACAGCAGAGAAGGTTCTATCAGGAGATCTGCCACTGAATCTAGATCCAATCATCTTTTAGATGAACTAAAGAGAGGGAATGTAAAATCAAGCCAAACCCAGGACCCCCAACAAGAGCCAGGAAGTAATAAACGACCATCTAGCTTGGTGGCGAAGTTGATGGGCTTGGAAGCTTTTCCAGATTCTGTGTCTGTTAACAATGATCAGATGCAGAATATTAAACACTCCTTAGATGAGGATCTCGATGCAATGTCCACCACATCAAGAAAAGCTGATGAAGGCAAACATAAAGAAGTTTCTAGGTCTCCAAGAACTGCCAGTACAGGGCCGGCCTCCCCTCAGTTAAGAAATACAAAATCCCTCACAAAACTAAATCCAAAGTTTCCGCTAGAACCAGCTCCTTGGAGGCAGACAGATGGGAAACAAGGCTCTCAAAAACCAGCTTTCATGCATCAGCAAGCTCACACAAAGGCTCAAAATTTGTGCCCTTCTGTATATGGTGAAATTGAGAGAAGGCTGACAGAACTTGAGTTTCAAAGATCAGGCAAGGATCTCAGAGCTCTTAAACAGATTCTTGAAGCAATGCAAAAAACCAGGGAGAGGTTACAGAACAAAAAGGATGAGCAGACTTTGGATTTTGAGCCTCAAACAAGCAATCACAGCCCAAACTACCACAACCTTGGCCAGATTTCTATATCCTCAAGGCAGCGTGGGCAGCCAAGCATCCATCTGAGTACTCCCACCATTAAGGTGACTGATCCTGCCAAGAAATTAGAATCCTCTATTGTCATCATAAAACCAGCTAGAGTTTTCCGGAAAAACACAAACTCACAGCCTCGTGCAATACCAAATGAGGGTGCATCAGACAGAAAAACAGATTCAGTTGAAAAGCAAACATCCAAAAATAGAGTTAACCATTGTAGAGAACCTTCTTCTCAACCCCTTAGTTCCATGGATAGAAGTCCCAATGCCAGGATATATAGGTCAATACAAACTTCAAAAGCATCACACCATCTGAACCAAGGGAACCCGGCCAGCTTTGGAAGGAGCCCGATACAGCAACAGAAGCAGCATGGGATGGACAAGCTTTCTCGTCCTACCACCCCAAAGTCTGATTCAAGCAGGGCCAGAAGGCATTTGAGCAAGCAGCAAGCAGAATCAGGTTCCCCAAGGAGAAGACTGAAACCAAAATCTTCCAATCCACAACAAGGTGATGACCAATTGAGCAAGCTCAGTACTGAAACAAGGCAGTTGAGCCATCAAGGGGATGAAATATCTGTTCAATCAGAAAGCAATATAAGCTCAGCCTCACACACTGACATAGAAGTAACAAGTATTGATCGCTCAAAAGGGGAGAATGATGCATACCAGCACAAAGACCTGAAAAATGACGTATGTGATCCTATCTGATGTTTTCAGTTTATTATTCTAAGAAAGTGGTTAACAGTTGTTTCTTTCCTGACTCAGCTAGTAGCAAGGTTCTGCAACAATGGATTTAAAGCTGAAAGTACAACAGCAACATTGGAACAACCAAGCCCTGTGTCTGTTCTTGACACCACATTCTACAGAGAAGAATCACCATCTCCTGTGAAGAAGATTTCGCATGCCTTTAAAGGTAAGGTTCTTGATATATGAAACCCTTCAGTTGCAAGTGCAGCATTCATATTTGAAATAATCATATTTCTAATACTGGGGAGTGAGAGGATGGCCACACCTCACAGAAATTCACATTGACTGCCTGTACCAGTAAAAGGATAAGCTTGTCAAGGAAAGCACAAAAAATAAAATAAAACATAGCTTAAAAATGTGCTTGAGTCTTCCATGCTCACTAAAAATCGCATTCCATAGAACAAACTCTTCCCAGATCTCAGCATAGCAAGTTGCTTGTGAATTTTCATTTGTTTCTTTCGTCCATGTGCATTTATCTGGCCTTGTGGTGCTGATAGTTTATAAGAAAATGTGCTCTACTTGAAGGGGGTTGGCTGGTATTTCATACAAAAGAACTGAAATTTCGATGGATGCGGAGTACTAGAGAAAAGGGAACAAAAACATTGTTAGCATAGCACACAGATTGACTAACGAAGATGAATAAAGACATAGCAACACGGAGGGAGGGGGCCTGTTATATTTATCTGTGCAACAGGATGGATGGCTTGAGCAATTAACTAATGAGATCTCTTTTTTTCCTTGCCTCACCTATTTTTAATACAGATGACGAAAGCCTGAACTCTGATCAAGCAGGATGGAATTCATCGGAGTTAGATTGCTTGCTGAACAGCACAGGTTCTACTCTGGGCCATGAGTTTGATCGAGGAAAATTAGAAAATATCAAAGACTTGATTCAGCAGCTCAAACAAGTATATTCCACAGATAATGAATCTGAGGTGGATCACATTGCATCACTTTGTGGGGATGCAAATCCAGAGCACAGATACATTGCTGAAATATTGTTAGCATCAGGTCTCCTGCTCAAAGATCTAGGATTCAGCATGACACTCATTCAGCTCCACCCGTCAGGGCATTTTATCAACCCCAGCTTGTTCCTTGTGCTGGAACAAACCAAAGGAAGGATTGAATTTCCAGATGACGAACATAGCAATAGAAATATTGGTCAATCAAAATACGAGAAAATCCAGAGAAAACTCATATTTGATACCGTCAATGACATCCTTGTCCACAAATTAGCCTCGGCAGCTTTTTCTCTGCCATGGATCTCTCCAAACAAACTGCAAGCTAGAAGCCTCACTGGCCAGAAGCTTTTGAGAGAATTGTGTTCAGAGATAGATCATCTCCAAGCTACACCTGACCACAGCTTACTTGATGAGGATACTGGTCTGATAAGCATCTTAAGCGAGGACATGATGCACCAAGATTGGGCAGCTTACCATTCTGAAATTGCAGGGATGATCTTAGTCATTGAGCGTCTGATATTTAAAGACCTGATCCATGAGGTTGTCTCTGGGGAAGTGGCTGGCAGGCCAACCAAGCATTACAGGCGACTGTTTCCATTGTAGAAGATCATTTCAATCCTCTTCCCATCGTTTTGTTCCTTTTTTCTTGGTTTCCTTTTGGGGTAAAAGCATAAGAATGGAAGCGTAAGAACTATATTTCTTCTGTAGTCTGTAAAGAAAATCCCGTCCAGGGTATATAAAGCAGTTTATTTCAGTCAAAGTAAATATAAGAATAATTATCTATCAGTTTTGCGTTCCTCATATTTGGGCTATACAATCTTAAGTGAAGCCACATATTAATTAATATTATTTTGTGATTGGGAAATCCCAGAAAATCTTACAGCTACAAACAAATGATGGTTTGTACAAACTTATGAGCAAGCACTTGCATTAGTATCCAATAACCAGTTTAGTGCTAAAATTGGCCTAGCAACAAATTCAAATTGTTGGCCCTACATTTTGTAATTGCCACATTCATACATGTGCATAACATATCCAACCAGAGGTAAAAAGTTCAAGATAAACTTTAAAGGATATAACAAAGGCCACAACAATCACAAATTTTAACCTAACCAGGAAACAATTACATGAATTCTACACAATGGAGGTCTGGAATTCAAGATGTTGATCCAAGGAGTTTTATGTTGATCGTTGGCTAATTAACACCTCTCTCCTTTATCTAGGCTTGTGACCGGTTATAAATAAGAGGAACACTTTTGATCCTAAGAGTGTTGAGAAGATTAATTAATCCACAGATAGGAGTATTATCGTTCTTATAAATGCCCTGATTCCCAGGTTGAAAACAATGCAAACAATGAAAGTGTGAAACAAACCGTACTTCAATTTTTGGGATCACCAACTTTAGCACAACAATCCAGTCATCAATTTCATGATTATAGCCACAACATTGGAACTTCATCAATAATGTGTAGACAATTGTCACGACTATGCTATTTTAAATTTTTGTTTATTTCTTTACTGCTTGCTGCTAGGACTATTGTTGCATTACTATTAGTATTGTATTTCAATTTTCAGATGTAAGTTTGTTAGAATCAAGAGGCCACGCGATAGACCCTAGGAAAAGGACAAAAGTTATGGTTGTAACCGCTTGGTGGGGAGCAATCTGCTGCACCCGCACCCACCCAAGCAAGTATATCAGCTCTCCCAGCTTTGTGGGAGAACTATGAAAAATCAATAGAACAGTTTCCAATTATTCTCCCCAGCGTTCTCTCTCCCCTTTTTCTCTATATTCTCCCTCTTCTCTTTTCCTCCTTCTCAACATTCTTCCTTAACTCCATTCTATTCTGAAATCTCACTGGTTTAAGGCAAACATCATTGTCACACCGTGACAATTTAGTATCAGAGATCGATCTCAGCCCGGATTGTTGCTAGCCCATGGCGGAAGGTACGCGTATGAAAAACATGGAGACTCAGCTGCAACAAGTCAGCTTATCCATGTCTGAAGTTCATAGGCGAGTCGACCAGCTCAAGCTGGGAAATGGTCGTAACCATGAAGCGATCATGGTGATCGATCAAAAGCTAAATGGTACGCTGGTTCAAATGCGAGAAGAGATGGCGCAGATGAGGGAAGAGCTGGGTAACCAACTTCAACAGTTCATGTTGATGTTCACACGTCAAAACCCAGTTAGTATGGCCCTCGAATTCCCTCCTCATGATAGAATCGAACCTATGTTACAACACAATAGGGGCCATATCAGGCCGATAACTCCTGATGTGGGGAGTGGCCAGGATGAGGAGGTGGGATAATGCAGGATAGGGGTCATGGAGAGCAAGGACCGTGCCAACAAATGGGATTTCCCATGCCTCGGATGGAGATACCTGTTTGTGGGCACGGTCCTTGCTCTCCTATCCATATCCGATGGCATGCTGAGGTTTAAAGGCAAGATTGTAATCGGGAGTGGAGGAAACCTCAAGTAGAAAATATTACAAACTCTACATGGATCACCAATGGGGGGGCATTCGGGTATCCAAAACACCTACCTCAGAGTTAAACAGATATTCTATTGGCCCAACCTCAGAAGGGACGTCAAGCAGTTTGTGCTGGCATGTGACGTATGTAAGAGGTGTAAGTTGGAGAATGTATCCTACCCAGGTCTATTGCAGCCCCTTCCGATACCGGAAAGAGCTTGGACTAGTGTGGCAATGGATTTTGTCGAATGAATGCCCAAGTCATAAGGTAAGGATAGCGTGATGGTGGTAGTGGACCGGTTTACAAAATTTGCTCAATTTATTGGGTTAGCACACCCTTACACAACCAAGTAGCTAGGGTGTTTGTGGATAGAATGGCTACTCAGTATGGAGTATGGAGTACCGAGCAACATTATTTCAGATCGGGACAAAGTGTTTACAAGCCATTTCTGGCGGGAACTAATGGGATCTATGGGAATTAAACTCAATATGTCAACAGCTTACCATCCACAAACGGATGGGCAGACGAAGAGGATTAACTAAGTGCTAGAAACTTACCTAAGGTGCATGTGTATTAGACAACCCAAGCATTGGCATAGGTGGCTAGCCATGGCTCAATGGTGGTATAATTCCACATACCACACTTCTCTAAAAATGTCTCCCTTTAAGGCACTTTATGGGTATAAACCCCCGCTATTACCAGCTATAGGAGGACCATTTACAGAATTACTGGTGGAAGAATACTTGCAGCAGAGGAGAGTGGTCTTGCAACAACTAAAACAGGAATTAGCTTCAGCCAGGAATAGAATGAAGCAATTTGCAGACCGGAAGAGAAGCGATAGAGAGTTGGAAGTGGGAAAACAGGTGTATTTGAGGCTCCGGTATCTGCATTTGAAGTCCATAAACCAAAGACCAGTGAATAAATTGACCCCCAAGTACTTTAGTCTATTCACTATAATGGACAAGATAGGGAAGATAACTTATAAGCTTTAGCTACCGGAGAGAACTAAAATACACTCGGTATTTCATGTGTCCCTATTAAAGAGGGCCACTGGGGCCGAGCAGACCAACCCAGAGTTACCTATACTGCCGGAGGAGGAAGACGAGCAAAAAGAACTAGAAGCCATAGTGGATAGAAAGGTGGTTTATAATCAAGGAGTTCCCCTCATCCAAGTTCTAGTAAAATGGGGACCAGAAGGCACTAATGGCGACACTTGGGAGTATCTACCTACCTTGTTGCAGCGCTTTTCAGGGGCCACACGCCTCCTGAGCATTTCTTGAGGACAACAAAAGTCTGTAGGGGAGAAAATTGTCATGACTATGCTATTTTAAATTTTTGTTTATTTCTTTACTGCTTGCTGATAGGACTATTGTTGCATTACTATTAGTATTGTATTTCAATTTCCAGCTATAAGTTTGTTAGAATCAAGACGCCACGTGATAGACCCTAGGAAAAGGACAAAAGTTATGGTTGTAACCGCTCGGTGGGGAGCAATCTGCTGCCCCCGCACCCACCCAAGCGAGTATATCAGCTCTCCCAGCTTTGTGGGAGAACTATGAAAAATCAATAGAACAGTTCCCAATTATTCTCCCCAGCGTTCTCTCTTCCCTTTTTCTCTATATTCTCCCTCTTCTCTTTTCCTCCTCCTCAACATTCTTCCTTAACTCTTCTATTCTGAAATCTCACTGGTTTAAGGCAAACATCATTGTCACACCATGACAACAGTATCATTAGCTTCATCTCAATCAATAGACATTTTCCAGCAGGTTAATGCTTTACCAACCATCTTTGCACCAACTACTCAACAGCTAGAGATTGAGTAAATAATGAATGTAAGACATCGGAGGAGGATATTTGAATCTGGAAAACAAGTGCAGTCCAACAAAGGAACATATTCAGCAATTGGCAACAATGGTCAATTCAATCATGAATTAATCCAAATCTTTCTCCAAACAAACAGTATTTAGACCCCACATAAGTAAATAGTTTCTCATTTAGTAAACTAATAAAGGTTAAAAAACAAAAAATGAACCACACTCCCCCAAGGGGCATCCCTAGTGCACATCGTTCCACACTTTATGATGGATGTTTGAGGGTAGGATCATTTTTGTATACAGCCATCCATTAGGAAATAGTTTGTTTCCATAATTACAACCTTCCAATAATTAAGGAGCAAGCGCTACTAACAATCCCACCCACCACCCCAAAAAAATAAATAAATAAATGAAAGTAAGAAAAAAGAGAACACCTCGGTTGCACTAGAATGTTTTAGTTAGACAAGGGAACCTGAAATGCCAAGCAAAATCTCGACGGTTGAAACAATTTAAGAATCATGATAATCCTTGTTCTGTGCTTCTAAAATTTAGGAGTTATTACCTTTTCTTGGATAGAATTTTACAGTTGATTCAGACAAACAATGACCAATTCTTTTTGCGCACAACCATCTTCTATGTGCTTTTTATCAAGGCCCATCATCTTAGAGCATGCTTTTGCTCTATCTAGAATTTGAAGACATGTTTCTTACTGATTTAAACTATTCACAGAGGTTGGGAGGGGGTTGTTAAGTACTCCGTTCATTCTTCCTCAGCAAGCTACAAAACAGAATCTTAATCACAAGCATGTTTCACTTCAATGAAGTACAAGTAAATAAGTAAGAGGAAAAATATAAAAAAAAACAAACAGAAAAATTACTTTTAACCACTTGAAATGATAATAACAAAAGAAAAATATAAATAAAAAGTCAGTAAAAGGAGATAATTCATCCTGATTTCAACTCTGCCAGCAAGTACTTTTCACAAACTTACCTCAGGTAGTGCAGGGCTGGCTTAATTTCTACAAGGTTTTAGAATTAACTCAGGGGTCCCAGGTTCCACTCTCTCCAGAACAGCCCTAGTCCAATAGGGGTTGGATCATATAATGTAAAGATCATGATATCACATTACGGCAACTCATCTGCCAAAACATTGGTTTGCAGGTTTGAACCTAAGAAATCTCCCACTGTATGGAATTGGATGCATGAATTCTAGCTTTCTAGCCATTTCTATCTACCTTATCTTTTGTAAAACTCTTATAACTCATATCATCCCCAAGTATCTCCCTCCCAGGTTTTTTGGTCTTGCTCTACCCTTTTCTTAGATACATGGTCTATTTCAACCAATCTCCCCACGTGACTGAACCTTTTGTTATCCTAGGACTATACGGAATTACCCTTAGATGAAATATGCCTCTATCAACACTCTCTACCCTTCCCAACGATAATAGGAATTGAAAACAGAAAACATAAGCAATCAAACAGAAAGAAATTAAGAACAAGAAACAGAAAACAAACCACACAAATGCCAAGATTTATCCTGGTTCAGTTTCCTTTGAGGAAACCTACATCCAGCCTTCAAAGAGCACCCCGAGCAGTCTTATTAAGAAAAGAAAACCGACCAGTACAGCAGCAAGATCTCCCCCCTTATTCCCGAGTACAAAAACAGCAACTTCTCTTCCAAGATTACAAAGCTAAAAACAGAACTTTAGCCTTCCTCTCAGAGAATATAATGTACTCGTTACAATAGAAGAGAATGGAATGGCCGCACACACCCCCTAGCACTCTATTTATAGAGTGGGCGGTTATCACAAGAGAAGAATTACATATTTACAGTTTAACCCCCCTAATTTCTATTAATTACAGTTTGAGATATAAACTTCTATCTAATTCTTCAAATGTCCTCTAGCGCACTGCCATCACCCACTGCTTTCACTTTTCTTCTTCATATACCATATACTTGAGACAAATTTCAACAATTTTTAATTTTATTTTTTCTTATATGGCCACACATCCATTTTAACATCCTCATCTCAATTGCGTTATATTTTGTGCATTGCACATAGCATGCAACATTGTACACCTTTTCTCATGTCTATGCTTCTTCAAATTGTATGATCATTCTAGCCGGAGAATTATAAGACAAATGCAACAATATAGAACCAACAATCCCCCCCCCCCCCCCCGAAATTGGGCGTATGATCTAACAATTGCTTTGTTACAAACTCTTTTACCCCACATGAAATTTTTCCAGATTTATTTATGTGAAATAATGTGGACCCAACACAGAAAACTAACACCACCAACAGACACAATTTTAATTCTTCAAATATGTTGTACACAAATATGCACAAACCTTTTATTTGTTGCTGTAGTTGTTATAATCACTGAGACTATACTACATAAAATCCTTTTTCCCTTTCACAAAATTTAAAACCCCAAGCAGATCACTTTTATCTAAGCCTTCTGTCTCTGCATTGTAAAAATATGCATCTAAACATCTGTATTTGATGCTTGTAACTGAATAAAAAAAATTCAGTTTCAACAATGTACATCAGTTTCTTGATATAGAAGTGCATAAATATTTGAAGTAAATTGACAAATTTTGAAATTTTTAAAGAATCCGAGAGCCTATTTGGTTGGTTTTTCTAGTCCGGGAACTAGAATAACTCCAGAAAGCACATTCAAAGAATTGTTTCAGATGCTATTACTAGAGAATGATTTTAAAATATCTCAGCTATTGAAAATAATAGAAAGATGTCTTCACCAGTTCTAAGAAATCATATCATGTGAAAATAAAAACTCTACACAAACGTGTAAAAAAATGAAAAAAGAGAAACCACAACCAAACAGGCTTAGGATTCGTGAACTTCACAACAATGTAACCTCCAAAAGGAAAAAAGCAACATACAGCTGAATCCTTCAATAGATCTTCACCACTAACATAGTGCCATTACCGACAGAACCAATTATGTTGCAAGACTAAATCAGCAATGATATCCTTGGAGTACATAACTAGTAGACGAATTGTATACAAAAAGTTTATTGCTTGAAGGTTGATGTTGCCTTTGCAGCTATATCTTGCAGAATAGTGTAACATGAATAGATTGATTGAATAATAAGCAAGCTAAGAAAAATTGCAGTCTTTATTCTTCAACTTATGCACACATTCCATTGGAAGCATAAATATGGGTGAAACAAGCATGTTTCTTTCATGTCAACAACATCTTCATTCAGTAATGCGGACTGTATGTGACAATTAGTAGCTATAAAGAGTCAGAACCTTAAAGTATAACTCTATCTATTAAAAGATCAGAGAGGAACAACATTAAATTCAATTAGAAAGAATCATTACTAACGAGCCTATTACAGCCACTAACAAAGACATACCTCTTAACTCTTTAAGTTCTAGCAGTCTGCGATGTGCATATACAGACAACTCTATGTCCTTTAACTTTGACTACCTTTGAACCAGCATCTCTAAACAAGTATACAATTATAGTCAAAACACACCTAATTTACAACTGGTCCAACTCTTGGGTATTTTCCATGGATTCCTTCAGTATTTGCTCAGCCCTCCTTTTCTTGTCATTGCTCTCATCATTTTCCCCAAACCAGAAGTTGATTTCATCATTCCGGCAGCTCATTGATGTACCTGAGGACCTTTTTCCAGATGCAATCTTAAATTGCACACCAGGTCTATTGTTTGGGATAGCATTTTCCCTACTGTCTCCGGACTCGCTCAACATGCTTTCCATTGCTTCAGTACCCAGAGAAAATATCTGCAGCGCTGAACCATGATTTTGCAGAACCATACTATTCTTGGCTGTAGCTTCATTTAAGGACTTAAGTGGAAAAACCACAGAGGACACTTCCTTCTCCCCAAATCTTAGAGGGGCCGCAAGAAATGGGTTAGCTTCAGCAGCTTGTTTAGCTTTAGCAACATCCCCTGGGTCACTGGCAGTAGGTAATTCAGACCCATTACAGGCCAGACGCTGCTGCAAATTCAGTAAGGACCTTTCCACCTTCCTCCGATCATTCATATTGTCAACTTCTTCTCGATGAGAATATACATCTTTCTCATCCCGTGAGGGTGGGTGTGAGTAAGTCTGAGGATCAGGAAATGCAGGCAACCATGAAGGTATATGGTCACTGGGCGGTGTTTCTCCAACTTGTGCAAAACTGAGCGATTGCTTTCTGTCCTTAATAACCGGAAAACTGGGAATGGAATATGCAAATGGAACTTGCTCAGTTTCAGAAACATACTGAGCAATCTCTTGAACCATACCCGATCCAGCAACACATCGATTAGTCTCCGAGGCACCTGGAAACCCAATTGAGAATCCCAAATCTTCCAGCCCCTGGATTATGTCAAAGACGTTACTGTCTCTTCTACCAGCAGAATTCGCACTGGTACTTGCAATCTTCCCTATTTCCCGAATATAACGCACGGCAACATCAGATAGCGTACCGAGGGCCGACTGCTGGAAGCCCTGAAATCCCGCACTCTCGCACACCTGCGCTACAGCAATCATGGCAACAGCTTGGCCAAAATCGTCAGTTCCCGACTTCTTCCAAGCCTTGCGAAGCCCATAGTCTCTTACACTCTCCCCACCTCCATCGCTCATATTCAACGCTTCATATCACTTCACATGAACTAAAATCCCGAATACGATGCAATTTCAAAGAACTCGCAAACATCCCATCCGCTTGGGATACAGTCAGAGTCGAAAAGGAAAACCCTAGACAGTCGTGATTCGGCCGTCAACCAAACAATTGAACAAACTGAAAGCGAAATCAGACGTAGCACAAGCTGACCAGAGATATCCAGGGCCACTGAAGTTGGCTCTTGGCCGAACTCGAAAACAACCGAGCGAATCTTACGAAGCTCTATGGGATTACGAATAGTTGAATCCCATCGGTGGGTAGACTTCTGAGAACTGAAAGCCGTGATAAATTGATTACGGATTCAGCAGGGGCTGTCCGAGGATTCTAAACCCTAGGTAAAACCCTGGATCGAGAGAGAGAGAGAGAGAGAAGCAGAGGAGAAGAGGGGTTTAAAGGAAGGGGAAGGCAGAGAGAAGAGAAAGACGGAGTGGAACGGCGACGGGACGAGGGGCATGTTTGGACAATAACATAAATAAACGGCGACGCTGAGCGACGATTTTTGTAGAAAGAAGTCGAGATGCCAGCGTATGGCGGGGGCTCATCTCTCGCCACGTGGCGCGCTCCCGAACCTAGAAGTTCGTACGAGCTTATAATTGGTCAGTTTGCCTCCTCTGCGGTTCATTTATGTCGTGCTTAATTTTTTTATTTTTTATATAAAAAAATCTCAATTCAAAGCATCGATCAGCCCCAGCCACACATGAACACTTAAGTAAGTTGAATTTCGCATAAATTTAATATTTTATTTTGTATAATGAGGTAAATTTAATATTTTATTTTGATCAACAAGAAATCGCGTAATAATCTTAAAATTGATTAAATATAAAAATATAATTTAAAATTAAAAATACAATTTAGACATTTAGATATAGTATTTGATTTCATTTTTTTATATTATAATTGTTATAGCTAAAATACATAATAAAATTTGTAATTAGAAAATTTATTTTTAAGATGTTGAAATGCTGGAAAACAAAAGTTGATATGCACCAGCAGTTTATTATTTAAGTTAAATTCTTGAGATTATAAAATATTATTATAAAATTTTTAAATCAATATTAGAGACATACATTTTATAAATGAGAGCTCACCTTATTTATAAGAAAATTTGGAGTTCATGATAAACATGTTTGATACTCCAAAGTTGTATTAGGATTTAAACTCTTTATAAATAAATTTTTATCTTTTATGAGATTTTCATAAAAAAATTCAAAATTATCTATTTGCATTTCTTTTTTAGGAACACCCCGTGAGAGGTCTCTCGAGTCTTCCTTCCTCTTCTTAAAATTGTTTCGATAGAGTTTTTGAGAAATCTTTTAGTCAAAGGGGTTTCTTGGCCCATCTTATTACCATTTATTTTGAACTTTGATAATCATTTTCTTGGACTTGAACTTTTGTTCGGGGGCTTAAACCCATTAGGTGCATATTATATTGTGTATTTAGTTAATATAAATATATAATATACTAATATAAGAATATCACACTAAGTGTCACTCTTAAATAATCAAATAGCAATTTCAAATTTTAAAATATTACTAGGGGGTAGAATTTGTATATTCAATTTCAATGATCTTGAATTTTTTAGTTATCTTATTCTTTTTAAAAAAAAATATATAGTTAATTATCAAATTACAAATACACCAGTAATTTCAAGAGCAATGAATTTCAATTAAATTGTGAGTTTTGATTTATTATGTTTTGGACTTCAAAGAGTTAGCTAATCTGTCCCCTTTGTAACAATTTATAGTGAAGTTTGTTCTTTTTTCACTCAATAAAGGTAAGTAGTTTATCAAACTATGTTAAATAAACACATTTTTAATTTTAATTTTATATGAATGTGATATAATTATTTATATTATGTTTATTTCATATATATAAAGTGATAACTTAGATTTGCATCTAACAATGATACCCAATGATCCATAAAACAAGATGGTCACTTGTTAAAATAAGTAATATAAGATTATATTAAGATAATGTTAAAATATTTTTTAAATCAAGATATAAAACGATTAAGATAAGATTGAAAAACATTCTAATATTTTTATTAGATTGTTTGTTAATTTTTTTAGAATGCATCAAAGGCATATGGATTATTTTTTTTTTATTTGTAAAGTTCAAAATAAATTTATTTAGGGATAGTTTGTTAATCAAGATATGGGGTGGAACAGTCAAGATATGGGATGCATTCCGGACATTTATCATTTCTAACATATTTGTTAAATTTATCTGATTATTCTTGAAAAAATTATCAATGACCTCTTATTTTGATTTTTCAAGATATGCATATCTCTTCTCCCTTTCAAGATAAGCATATCTTGATCTCTACATATAAGGAAAAAAAATGACGTCTGTGTCATTTGATGCATTTCAAATAATTTAATAAACAATTTGATAAAAATATTAGAATGCTTTCTAACTTTATCTTGACCATTCCATATCTTGGTTCGAAAACCATTTCGATCTTATCTTGATATTATCTTATCTTACTCATTTTAACAAACGTTAGAGAGAGAGATAAATTTATTTAAATTAAATAAAAAACCACTTGACTTATTTTTTAAGAATTATCAAATAAAATTAACGAAAATAATGAAAAACACTTTTATTTGAAATATTTTTCATAGATACATATATCACTTTTTTTTCAACTCATATCGTAATTAAAAAACACTATCTAGGTGAAAATGGGGTTGAGGGGCATTTTTGTCTACAAGAATTTGGGCCCGTCTAAATTAACTTATATATCCCAGAAGAGAAGGGTAGGTGGAATAGCTTTGTCCAGTGTTCATACAATAAGTGAATCCCAAACTTATATATCTAACCCTTATCTTCGTCTTCTTATTGTTAAGGTTTAGGAGAAGCAGCAAGGATTGGTATAGCTGGTAGCCTTTTCTGCTTGGGCCACGTTAACCTAACCTGGCCTCATATTTGGTAATGGGGCCAGAAACACAGGATGCTTTCTTATTTGGGCCTAATATCATATAAGAAGTAGCAATTGATTAATTATCTTTTTTTCTTAAGGATGAAACATAAAGTATGTAGTCTCTACTTTTATTTTGGGCAAGTTTTTTTTTTTTTTTTGGCCTTCATCTCCTCCTTTCATTTCTTTGCTACCAACTCTAGCTCTAATTCCTAATCCACTACAATCCCTCCTTTTGTTTGCCATTCTTAGTGTATTAGTCCTCGCTCGCTCCGCTAAAATGTCTATGCTTTTCTCTCTACAAGTCATTTAAAAGGATTTTAGGCCATCTTCAATCACATTCCCAATCTCACTCTCTATTATATTATAAACAATTTACTTCTTATTCTAATTTTATTTAAAAAATTATGCGTGTTCTAACTACACTCCTTATCTTATTTATTTATTTTTATAAATTTTAATTATATTTATTTTACTTTATTTATAATTTTAATACATACACATAATCAATAATTAAATACACAAATTAATAACTAAATATACAAAATAATTAGAAACACACATAAATAAAATTAATAATTAATTAAATACATAAAATAATCACATACACACATACACAAAATTAATAATTAAATACACAAATCAATAAATAAATACACACAAACAATTGTACATAAAATATGCATACACATACACATACACAAATCGATGTAGTTTAGCTTGGAGAAGTCGAAGAAGACGACCTGTTGCTCATTGTTGACACCAAATCTGGTCACCACCGTCGTCGTCGCCGGTAGCCACTGCTGCTACTCCGCGTCGCCTCGAAAACTGCTACTGCTACTGCTCCTCGCCGGTAGTCATTGTTGCTCCTTTTCACTGTTCGTTGCTAGCGTTTTCTTCAAATTTCAGAAACAGAGAGCTATTGTCTTCTTCAAATTTCAGCAATAGAAAGTCGTTGGAGAAGTTGAGCACATTTTCTCCTCAATTGTAAGGAGCCATTTGAAACTCCATAGAAATTTGAAGAGTGACTTGAGAGGTAGGGAGCAGTGTTGGAGCAAAAAATGTGGATTTCAATGCTCTCCAAATTTTGGCTTAACGAGAATGGTGGCTCTGCATTGAAGATGCCTTAGTGTTTTGATCAAAATTACCCCCGCAATTAATATCATTTGCTCTAGGAGCACATGATTTTGATCTTTCTCATGGGACTTCATCTATTGAAGATGATTCAAAATTAATCCTTCTTTTTCGTATCTAATAATGGTAGCCTTTTATTGAGTATGATCTCTATTCTTTTTTTTCGTTAACACACCATCACGAGTGCCTCCCGCTGTTCGATCCCACGATATCAACAGAAGATGTAAATCAGAGGACTCAGCGGCTAGTTCGATCCTTAGCCCTACCGTGCAAATGTGAGGGCGGCAAGCAGTTTTCAACTTTCAGGATTGTTCTAATTGCTGAGTTTTTCTCCTTGACCAGGGTTCGAATACTGAATCTAAGGGCTCAAAGAGTAAGACCCTAAAGTGTATTTCCTTTACCAACGGAGCTATATCCTAAGGGTTGAGTATGATCCCTACTTTGACAATGATGAAATTGTAGCTAGGTTACTTCTTTTGCTTTTGTATGAGGTTAGATGGTCAAGATTTGGTCTTCCTTTGTTGGCTTTTGGTATATAAATGTTAGGGAGTTGTGTATATTGTTTTGTATCTCTCTCAACTTCTTCTTAGCTGTTTTGGGTTGCCTTCCCATCTATGACCATGAGAGTTTAGGAGAGGTAAGATAGACGGATTCCTTTCTTTTGTGTTGGCTAATACCCTTTTGGGTATCTCTTTCATCTTTATTGGAATTTAAAATTAACTCAATCAATCCCTTAATTTATTTCAACCCAGGTTAATGGGGAGAGTAGTCTACGGGTTCTTAGTTGGCCAATGTGAGCCTTGAGTTTGTTAATAATTGCAATTTTTTTTGTTTTGACTTATGTTTTCTACTATTTTATCTGGTAAGATTAACCTTAATTTCTCGTATCATTGTTGGTATGTAAACTTAGTCTAAATGCAAGGAAAAATAAAAAATATAAAACAAAATGGTGGGATAATAGTTGTTCATATATAGATACAAAATTATGTTTCCCTCTTGGAATTAATTCATTGAGTTCTTCTATTTAGGGGTGTTCATTCAGACCAAACAAGTTTGGTCCTATCTAATTCAAATGCCTTTTTTTTTTTTTGTTTCACAATATAATATTTTTAAAAAATACCTATACGTATTTTTATATATTATTCAAACATAAATTTTAATTAAAAAAATCCAAGCAAGAACCAACATAGTGCAACATTCTAAATTTAACTCCTAATTTCATAGGACAAATTAAACAATAACAAACACATATAAATATATATTATTAATATTTAATATTTTATTATTATTATTATAAATTATAATTAAAAATATATTATTATTATCAATACTCAACCGATTTTCGATCTTGTACCGATACCAAACCAAATTCGACCGAAAACTAGTCATCCCCAACATTAGCACCAAGGATGGGTAAATTATATCAAAGGTCACCAAATTTTAGTGTCTTTTACAATGTGTTAACTAAACTTCAATTCCTTATAAAGTGATCATAAAAGTTTGAAATGTTTATTTAATCATATTTAAGATTTTCCAACATGCACTCACCGGAGCTCCTGCTGTGACGATGACATGGTGTTGGAGTGGTGATTACATGGCACATAGTCAAAGTTAAATGCTCAGTGTACCAAACTGTCAATGATAATGCACCACGTGGCATAGCCCTCCATCCCCATCAAACATATTCTCCTCCCCTCCCCCATCTTTCTCTCTCTTCTCGCATGTGTTTGCTACCCTCCTCTTTTGGTTGCCAATCGCCGTTGTTCGCCTTCGACGCCACCTCCGTCGCCTCCATCGTCGTTTGCCACCACCACTGTTGCAACGCTTCTGCTTCACTAGCCATTACTTCATGTGTCGGCCTTGTCAATCATCGTTGCTTCGTTGTTGCCTCCGCCTCCATCTGCTTCAGTCACGCATGGAGAAGAAAGAGAGAAGGGGTCGCCACCGTTCGTCGCTGTCGTCCTCGTTTGTCGCTGCCGTCCTCGTTCGCCGCCATTGTCATCAACACTTTTGCTTCACATGCAAGTCACTGCTGCTTCGCTACTACCTCTGATCACCCGTTGCTTCGCCGTCACCTTCGACTATTTTGGTCACGCATAGAGAAGAAAGATAGAAGGGAAGGAAGAATGGGTTTGGTAGCGATTTGGGGAGGGGGGCTATGCCACATGGCGCATTTTCATTGGTAGTTTTGTACACTCAGCATTTGACTTTGAATGTTTGCCACATCATTGCCATGCCAGCACCATGTCATCATCATGACAGGAGCTCTAGTGAGCGTATATCGAAAAATCTTAAATATGACCACATTGTAAAATATTTCAAATTTTTGTAATCACTTTACAAGAAATTAAAATTTAGTGATCACATTATAAAAGACACCACAGTTTGATGACGTGATTACCCTACCAAGAACTGAACCGAAGTCCACTTGATTCTGGATTGAATTAGTCAATCCTAACCAATTTTTTAATTTAAATTAAAATTTAAACACCCCCCCCCCTTTTTTTTTACAAAATATTTTTCAATGTTTCAAGTTCACTCTTTGCTTTCAACAATGAAACAGTACCAGAGCGGTTACTTCCAACAAATCCAACATTCTTGAAGGTGGGTTTATATATCATGAACCTTCAAAAGCTACCCAATATCTAAATGAATTAACTACATGATTGTAGGGTATCAATGTCTACTGCTGGGAAACCAAGCCAAAGAGGACAGGACTATGCATATATAGAGGACCTAAATCTGCAAACATTAGAGGGGGAAGGAGAGAAAGAAAGACAACTAGAAATAAAGAAGTGTGGAGATTAATGTGCCATTGAATATAATAGCTAGAAATTAGTCATCCCTTTCAAAGATCATGCATCCTCCTTTCTACCCTTAACTTCTAAAACTTCAACTTCAAATCCTCTCCAAAAATCTTGTACTACAGATGTAATTCACCTGGACATATATAAAGACAAGAAACTAGAGCTTCTGTTTATTGTATAAAATATTCAGAAAACTCAATTTTCTAATTTTTTTTTTAACTTTATATTATGAATTGAATAAATAACAAAATGATATTTTAAATTTTTTTAAAAAATGCATGCTATTAGAAAACATCAACTTTTTGTATGGTTTTAATTAGTACGTACAGTGATGGAAAGGGAATAATATATAGAATTCTAGGGAGAAAAAACATGTCTAACAGGCTTTCCCAAGGCTTCTTCGGTTCATACACAGTGATTGGAAAAGATGTCTCCAGATGCCTCAGCTATCACACACAGTATAAACAAATTATAAGAAGACACTAACAATAATTAACTAAACAGATACAGACCAGTCTCTTAATTAATTTTCTTTTCTCCCATCTCTTCAGCTCTCATTTACCATTATTACTCTCTCTTTAAAGGAATACGAATACCATCATTCAAAAACTTAAAGCACGTATATGTAGTGGAGGTGCAATGCTGTATACATTAATTTTTATACAACAAAACATAAACAAAATGGTCTAACTTTTGCTTAATTTATGTTTAATTATTTATTATATATAAGTATGGAATATAATTTTGAAAATGAAAAATGAATTTTGAAATTTGAATTGCAAGAGAATAGAAAATCCGCAGTATATATAGAGAAGGACTTTCTAATGTTCGTGTGTGTGTTTGTTTGTGGGGGGGGGGGGGGGGGGGGGGGGGTGTCTTCGGCTAGACAAAGAGAAAGAGCGAAACTTCAGAAACCCTAATTAGCTTATACCTCTTCTTCTCTTTTATGAAGCAATAGGACCACTGTCCAATATCTTTTTCTACTTTTGGTGGCTCTTTCAGGGGGTCCATTAAGTTTACTGCTAAACCTGCACCTTCTAAGATCATTTGTGTTGGATCTTGTGCAAAGTTGACAGCACGAAGACAGTCCCTGATGATCATCTGTATTATTTTTTAAACCAACATCAGCATTCAGCATGTTGCATCTCCATCTCTCTTCTTTTTCTCTGCATTTTCTGTGCCTTAACACTGAGTATACTTAATGTTTGCACAGAGAGAGAGAGAGAGAGAGAGAGAGAGAGAGAGAGAAGGGATCGATCCATAGAGAGCGCGAAAATACCATTGCAAATAGAAGATTGAAAACATAAGAATGACATTTTTTAAAATATTATTCATGAACAATGTCGTTAATTAATATTTTAACAACAAAATGGGAAAATGTAAATAGGGAGAGACAGAATTGCTCACCTTATGTTTTCTGGAAGATGACTGCTTGAAGTATATGATGGCCACATCATATGATATGCCTCATCAAAACAGAAGGGTTAAATTAATACTTTCAGGGCTTCGATCTTCATGTAGCCTTAAGGCATCGATCAAAACAGATAAGATATGCAGATTCATAGAGAAAAATGCAATTAACTTTCTGAATTCTTTTTCTAATTAGATGAAACAAGTTTCTGAAAATATACAACAAAGAAACAAACAAGAGAAATATTGATGGCATCATATTGTCTCAAGAACAAAAGCTGTTCCAGCTGATCTCCAGATTCGAAGCGAGTCTCCAATTATCATCACCATTTCAGCCTTTCCTGCTACAAGCCTTATAGAGCTTCAAAGCTGTTCTTGACATTGTTATTTGATTAGCTTCCACTGCTATAATCTTCAGAAAGAAATTAAAAGCTTTCGGGTTCGAGTGGAGGGATGTGTTATGGATAAGTCTACAAATATATATATATATATATATATAGCTGGTTCGAGAGAATTTTACAAAGGGATCGATCCTTTGAATTCATGGACTGAGATCAGCATCGGAAGTGGTTTAATTAATTTATCTGTCTTGGATTGAATTGTCTGATGAAGCAGCACAAACACATGAAGCAAAATATATAGGGACCAAGGTTGACATACAATTAAGAAGCTTCTCTTTAGGGTGCATACCCATGGCTGCCTATGTGAGAGAAAGGATAAGTTGAAGGATCCCAGGGAAAGAAAGCATTCTGCGGGATGACGGTGCTTATCAAACCTGCCATGGAATTAGAATGGCTGGATCTAGGCTGAAAGTTAAGAGATGAAAGACTAACTAATTGCTTCTCTTCTTGCTCATTTCTCTGGTTAATCCAATCCTCTTTCTCATGAACCGTTTCTGCAGCTTCAACCTCCTTAGATTTGTCTCTCATGGAGCCTGCATCCGAGCTCCAAATGTGCCCCAATCGATCACCCCAATCGACATTGCTGTTATCCATCTTAATCGCTTCCTTGTTCGACTGTGAAACTCCAGGTCCATAACTAGTAATCAACGGTTGATGTTGATGATCCAGGCCGAAGCTTCCCGGCGGAATTTGCAGCGGCGGGAGTTCATCGATTTCATGCTTAGCAGCATTCAGCAACCAATCGACCACCTTGCTAGGCTGATTGAGTCCTAGCCTCTCTTGAAGATCATACAATTGAATTGCAGTCGGCACCGAGAGCCTTATCCGTCTGTCTCTCAATCCTTTCACGGTGCAGACCTTGCTGTGCCTGTCCTTCCGTCCAAACGCTCGCGAAACGCGTACTATTCGTGGATCCATCAGCCTCGGCCATGGCGTTGAACTAGATGAAGCCTTGGAGTTCTTCCCGTCCACTGTCTTCCCTTCCCGCCTTCTCGCGAAATCCTCTTCTCTTGTGGCTGTAATCATCTTGAAATGCGTGTCATTATCTGTTTCCTTCGAATAATGCTTCCTCGTACAGCTTCACAAGCCTTCCTCCCGCTTCCTGATCCACAGAGAGGGCAAAAATCGAAAAAAAGAAAAGAATAAATTTATATATAGCCCTAATACATTAATTCTGCAAGCCAGAAACCCTAATTGTTCAATTACACAGACACAGGTCGATAAATTCCTCAATTCTTATCCCAACAACACCAAATAGGCCACTCTTGAGACAGAAAATCCGAAGAAGAACACAGTAAAATCAAACGAAATCAAAATTCTCGGGAGATCAGATCAGGCAAACTTACACCGCGAGTGTGCGTGCATATATATACACATAGAACTGCAGTTAGTTGGTACTGGCGCTGCAGGTAGGGTTTCAGTTTCAGTAATTCAATTCGGTCGTCGTCTTCTTCTTCTTCCTCCTGCTAAATAATGCAACCTAGCTAAGCTAGCTAGGGTATATATATATAATATATATATATATAAATTCAAGTGATGTATATATAGGCGCGTGCGTACCTATAGGCGGTGGTCTAAATGAATGAACTGACGTACGGGAGCGAGAAAGCGAAGGAAGTGATCGCTTTCACGGCGGCGAATAAAATTGTGAAACAGAAGAGATGCCGGAATTCAACCGACCATGCTCCACACAAAGACTAAAGTAAAAGCTATGGCGACGAACAGGCCGCGTGGCAGATCAGAGCAGCCTGGCATCATCTGTCAAACTGAACTGTTTGTGCCAGTCTAAATCTTATCATCACGCCTGATATGAGCCCCGCCCGCTGAGTGAGATTATAACAAATTTTCTTCTCTCCTTGATGAGGAAGTTGTGCTCATCCATCGTCTCGTCTTAGAGTGTCGCTGTCTCCTGTCCCAGCATCGATAGATATATCATGACCATATATATCATCCATCCCCAGTTGGACTAGCTAGCTAGCAGCTAGCTAGCGCGGTTAGTTAATTTTATAACCTTAATTAATTAATGCTCATAATAATAAACAAACATCAAATTAATATATATATATAAACGAGTGAGTGAGTGAGTGAAGAGAGTGGGTTGGTTTTAATTAATTGTTGTGGTAATAATAATTAATATATACATATATAGATATATAGTTTGGTGAGATGCATGCCGTGCCGGGACCATTGATTCTGCACGGTTTCAAAAGTAGCGCCGGCCTACTGCTTTTATCGGCCGCTCCAAAAGCCTTTGGGATTCAATTGCCATCACATGCCTGCCCCCAGCAGCAACTTAATTCACCCTTCCTACTTCCCATAATGTGTCTTCCTGTTCGTTAACTGTTCACCCCCCACACACACCTCTCTAACTATACACTTTAATGAGTTTTTTTTTTTTTTTATCAAAAGTACGTACGTAATTATATATAATCCAAGTTTAGTTTAATTAATCAAACTTACATATCATTATTTCAGCTTAATCCAAACAAGTCCCAAAATCATATATATATATATATATATATAATTACGTACGTGAATTCTAACCCAGTAGCTAGCTATTTTTATCATACAAATTATTATTATAATCTACGTACACTGATCAGTTAATTAAAAGGGTGGGTTCATGACTCCTTGGGATGTTGATCAACCAAAAGGCCTACCGGCATTAGCTAGCTAGGGTGGAGACCGACCATCTTCTTTTGGTAATCATACAAACAAATTAATAAAATTTTATCCAAAGTCGTACTACATAAATATATATTTATATTTATATTTATTTATAAAAATAAGTACTACTATATGTGACAATATATATATATATATATTAATTAAGTTAATTAACTAATTAATAAAAACTCTAGCAATAAGAATAACGTCACCAATTTGGAATCCTCTTCTAAGCAAGGCCGGACCACAAACTTTCGGGGGCGGGCCATTTGCATGAAGCAAGTTGGAAGTATACATATATATATATAGACGTGTAGACGCTTCTTTTGCCCACTTTTATAAATGGTATATGTCGAAGCTGCTTTTTTAGAGTACGCATGCATGCATGTTCTCTAATTCCAAATCTCTCGATATTAAATTATAATATTTTTTAGACTATATATATGAAATTATTAATAGGTATAGGCTGGTTTGATATTGTTGTACTACATGTCGCGTGGTACGTGCTCTGGGTAAGTAATTAAACAGTGAATGAATTGTGAATTTTGTCTTTAATTTGTTAATTGGAGAAGAATATATAATATATAATATAATGGGCATATGAATATATATATATAAATGGCTGAAATTAATTAATGACAAGCAAGCACTTGTGAAAGAAACAAATGTGCGTTGTTACATATTGTCTCGCTCGCGATGGAGGAGCGGGCGGCAATCCCACGTACGTAGCTAGTTGAGTTGCGATGAGGATGGATGGATGGATGGATGGAAATCAATTGATTAAATCGTGGGTGCAGTGTGAACCCGGCGATTGTTTTTGTGGGCTTGACTTATTGGGGGCTCGGAAATATATATGTCACAAGTAGAGAGGATTCGAACCAAATTCCCTGCATGTTTCATGATGTGATCGATGTGCATAAATTTATAATATTTTTATTTCAAAAAAAAATAATAAATCTTTATATTTTTTTATAAATTATTCTTAATTTTAAATAGAATTTAGATAAAATTATTATGAATTTATGCGTGTTATTAGTTTGTGAAGATTGTTTATCAAACTTGTCTACAAATATAATATTTTTCCTATTGTATTTAGATCGGTTATACGTAATAAGAATATGGAGTCCATAAACTTTGTCTGATTTAATATGTTATAATTTTATTATATTAATATGTTACATTTTTATGTTGTATCAATATACAATTATCATTAAAAATGTCACAAATAAATATTAAAATAATATTTACATAAGTATACAAGAAGAGGGAAACATTCAAGACTTTTATTTCACAAGTCAAGACGAAAAATCTTATGTAAATTTCTAGAAAAAAGAGAGTATATTTGTAAAGATGGTGATGGGTTACTAAATAGGTTTTATTTACCTATTTAAAGTTAAAATAATTATAAAAAATTTTAGACCCCCCCCCCCCCAAAAAAAAAAAAAATTGAAAACCCTTACAAGCATACAATTCCTTAGCTGATTGATCGAACTTTGAGAATACATTTATTTGATTCTAAAATGTTTGTGGGTAAATAACTCTAGAGAATTGGTTGGTCAAATTATAAATGCAATTATTTTTAAGTGTCACTTATTAACAAGAATGTCTAATTTTAAAGGATAATTCTAATAAAATTAAATCTTCCATTTCTATTAATTTGTATCCCCCATATATACAATCAAATTAAATCTTATTTTAAGAACTCTACCAGTAAGAAAATAGAAATTGAGGAATCTTTCAATCACTTTCCCAATTTGAATGCTATAATAATAATAAAGCTACATCTACTAATTAATGGCTAGAACTCAAAAAAGGAAAAGAACCCTAATCCTATGTGTAAGTACAAAGATGTGGGGGGGTGAAGAAGCTTAACAAAAAGCACGAGGGCAAAGCCATCACAAAGTTCCAAATTAAAGTCGTGTAGATTGGGTCCTTAAAACTTTTCGAATATGTTTTCCATCAAATTGAAAGATCATCTTTAAAACAAAATACACAGTGAAAGTCTCTGCAAACACGTCTTTTTAGAACGCATCGTGAAGAGTTACGCTAAGTCACAGGGTACAAACAAAAATCACACATAAAATTATAGAGAAAAGAGAAAGAGGGAGTTGTCGCTCCTTAGGTGAAAAATAACAGGACGAAAGCTGCCGGGCTTCTACTCCTTTCACTGCTGCAAACAAGCAGGCTAATTAAAGGCTTGGCGCCCATACGGAGGAGGAGGGAACAATGAGTTATATCCCAGTTCAATCAAGGTTCATAATTAATATATAATTATTGTTGTTGCCAATAAATGGTCCCCCAGATCCTAGGGACAAGGCTACTGTTCAGACCTTTTTGCAGTTGGCCTCTTCCTTAGCTTACAAATGCAACTTTTTAATATACGATAAATCTATTTAGATAGAATCTATCCAAATAAAAAGACATTTAATGCTTGTTTTATATTATTTTAATTATATTAAACAAAACAGAAAGATAATTTTAACCTTATAAAAATTATAACTCTTCACTCATCTAAAACTCCCGCCTAAAATTACTGCCCAACATATTAAAGTTACACATTTCCAAAGCAAAAAAAATTAATTATGAAAATAAATAATGACAATCATGACACTTAAGTTATGAAAATGAATAATGACAAAGCAAAAAAAAAAAATAGTTATAAAAATAAATAATGACAATCATTTGTGTTGAAGTCTGCCCAATGTGGGCGGACTGCATCTTAGATACAATGCGCAGCGGACTGCATGTTAGATGCAGTACCAAGCAAACTGTTGCAGCAGCGGGCTGCATCTAACATGCAGCCCGTTGCTACATCATGCAGCAGGCGCAGCGGACTGCATGTTAGATGCAGCCCGCTGCCGGGTTGCATCTTAGATGCAGTGCTTGGCGGGTTGTATCTAAGATGTAGTCCGCCAGCATTGTATTTCGCGGACTGCATTTAAATGTAGTCCCATCAGAAATTGGGGGTTGTTTGAATTATTGGACGGGTTTTATTACTGATATTTTTGTTATTTGATGTCTTTAATGATCTCGTGCATCAATCAATTCAAGCAAAGTAGAATAATTTGTATTTAAAGTCACTATGACTCTTGAGATTCTAAAAATTCATTAACTCATGTGAGAGACTAAAATTTAAATTTAACAAGGAAGAGATAGAATGAAATTTTGATTTGTGAATAGAAAGAGTATTGTTGGTAAATAAAATGTTAAATGACATTCTTATCCTAACATCAATAATTGAAATGACAAAAAAAGACAATTATATCTGGACCGATTCTATCCAAATAGCAAGGTGCTTTAATATAATCCATATTTATCATATGCTTCTAAGGGCGCACTTCTGGCTGCAAATTCTACACGAAACTGACAAGGAGTTTGTGCTTCTAAGGGGGCTGATCTTTCAAGACATATATACATATATCAATTATTGCATTTGTGACTGTAAAGATGTGGACAGTGGAGGAGAGATTTTTATGAGAGAAACATTGAAAGTCAAGTGTAGACCGGCCACTTTTTGAAGTTTATGCAGCAATTAATTGGTTATGGCATACAGCTACAAATTCTTGCCTTCAGTTCAACCACATCCTCAATGGGGACCCCAAGATTTGTGTGTACGGAATCAATCTCTGTAAATAAAGATGTGGGCAGGGCAGCTTACATATGCTGTTGGAAAGAGAGGTTAAGTTGAGGGGTAATTTGCTATGAGTTTTTCAATTTCAGTGGGTTTACGCACAATGATTAATTTAAATAAATATTAAGGGTTTCTTGGTTCGCCTTAATTTGCTTCTGTTTTGAGGGTCAGGCGGCAACACCTATTCTACAGTCCTCTTAAGTCTAGACTAAACCTTCGGTAATATTGTTTTGACGGTTTTTTAACGTGCTTGGCAAGGAAGGACGGTGACGAAGAAATATGCATGCCAAATATGTTCATGCGTGTGGAATAAAGAGAGAAGGAATAATGATGGGATGGTGACAGAGGGTTGGTACACAGAATAAAGAAATGGTGGGGGAGGGGGGGTGGCATTTGAATAAATTTATGTAACGCTAATTCTCATTACATGAAAGAGTTTAAAAGAAAAAAAAATAGAATCATATAAGATTGCACATAAATATATGATATAACATTGCGTATGATTGTTTGCTCCTGTTCAGGCTATTTGGAAAAGCTGTAAAGTTATCATGCTCAACAGTCTAGAACATAATTGTTAACTACTTAACTCCGAAAATTTTTGCTTGAATTAAATAGACAGATTTGCACTTCAATCTTCAATCCCAAGGAAAAAAAGATCAACACTTGAGGCATTTGTTAAACCAGATATTACTATTTCCATTTGCCCAGATTACAAGGCAATGAGGAGGGGGGGAGTAGGAGTACTATGCGCAAAACCTGCACGCTGATCTTTTTGACCATATTATCAAACACGAGCAGGACAATCTTTATGATAAATCTGCCAGCCACTGGTATCAATAGTAGAGCGAGGGTCCTACAAGAGAACTTGGCTACATCAATCGGGTTGGGGAGACTTGATACCCAGTAATCATGTGTTGAAATAATATTATAAATTAATCATGAGTTATCGTTTGCAATGCATAGATTTCAATACTAGATTTCATTTCATTACGTGGCAGTGTACGGAGATAAACCCTATCGTTATCTTTGAATTTGTCAAAAACTACCCTGCAATGTATTCAAAATCATTAACTATGCATTAACAATCCGAGGTTGACATCCGGCTGATCGTTGAAATGCTCCAGAGAAACATCATATCAAACCTTTATCTAATTGTGTGGAGTTGGCCACACAAATACTGGCTTGCTGAATGAAGGCTGAAATCCTTATTCAAAAAATAATTCAAACACGGCATTTTCAGTTCAAATTAAGGCAGTTCGAGCGACGCAAACGAACATCTTTATAAACAGTAACCAAAATCCAAATAAGCATTCCAAGCATTGGTACAGAAAGAACTACCAGCCCAGGAGCCGCCCATTTCATGGCAGTTCACCACTTAATTTGAAACACCATCCACTGAATTTATTGCAAGGTCCCGCCCTAGGCAGCATATAGGCCTGGTAACAACAGAAGAAGGAACTGGTGTTAGTCCATCACTGCACATAAGAATGAAAATGGAGACGAATTTCCTCCATGAGGATGAGGCAAAGATTACACGGTGAGGCTAATTGAAGTCTAGAATGCTTTTGTCCTCGCACAAAAAGGTCACCAATTTCTCCCTTTAAAAAAATAATTATACCAAGAGGTGAATATTTTGCAGACTTTGGCACAACGATTGAGGAAAAATTCATATAACTTCCATAAGCTCTCCTCTAGTCCAGAATTGCATACATGGTAAGATTTCAACAAGGAATTCATCTACCAGATACTATTTACCATATTTTTCTCATTCCATCTTTCCCACACCAAAACTGTATCTTTCTGTAATTGCCAATCAGGATACCTGCATAAATGGGAACCCTTTCTACCTCTCAACTATTCTCTCTTTGTTCATGCTATGTCAATAAATTAACCAGTGGAATTTTTTCTAATACAATTAGCATAGTATACTAACACAAGTGTCAGCAAGAATGAAGAATTTGAATTCATAGAACTTCCACTGCAATTAAAGTTTTGAATAATAACAATAGAAGTGCAAGGTACTTGCAACAAGAAAATCCAGTATATCCCCCATCGAAAATTACACGAAATCTTGTTATATAGCTAGATTCAAATCCAATTCTGAACATATGGACTAGCTCTTTTGCCCTTATTCTCGCAGTAGTATCAAACCAACTTGTACACAATCACATGCTCTCATTGTGCTTATCTTTGTCAGATCCAAGATCTGACAGTAGGGTCTCTTCCATAATTGAGGAAGAGATTGAGTTGGCGCGAAAGAGAATTCAGACAGAGAGAGAGAGAGAGGGGGGGGGGGGGGTGTAAAAGGAAGAGAGGGAAAAGATTAGTGGAATAAACCTCACATGATCCCCATCCTCTTGTGCACTTCTTATTTATAGGAGAGTTAGTTACATTCTAGAGAACTTCTAGAGAATTCTCATAACTCCTCTCGGCTATTAGGACCCAAGTGGCCATGTGTGCTTGGTAATCACCTATATCCCAACCTCTAATTACAATCATATCCACCCTTACCATCTTATAACACCCCCAATTACAATAGTGCCCCCAGCCTGTGACAACTCCCCTCCCCTTGAATTATTTCTTGTCTCCCAAAATCAAAGAAGCCTAGTCATCCTAGGGTATCGTTGGAGAAGATCTGACAAGTACTCTCAGGTGGTGTTGTCGGGGTGCAAGTGTGTCCACTGTATCAAAACCTGTGTGAGGGGAAGAGAATTCTTGTAGACCACCTTCTTATCCAACATTGCTTGAGGCTCCACTTCTACAATTCTATCTTCAACCAATTCAGGGACCCCCCTGCTAACTTCCTCAGTTGTTCCCACTGCTTTCTTCAAGAGGGATACATGGAACACTAGATGCAGCCCCACTCCATCAGGGAGTTGTAAGCGATAGTCCACTGGCCCCACCTTGGCAATGATCCTAAAGGGCATATAATACTTAGAGCTGATTTTAGATGTAGGACCTTTACTTAAAAGTGTTGTTGAAACCTTTTTACCTTCAAGTAAACCTCCTCCCCTACCTCAAAGGTCCTATCCAAGCGGTGTCTTACTAGCCATCTATTTCATCCTCTGTTGTGCCATAGTGAGCTCCCTCTTAATCACTTGCAGTGCCTCCTACTTTGCCTGTAAGTATTGATGACGTTTCCGCTGGAGTGTAATGCATGAAAGCCAGAATTATCCAAAAAAAAGTGCTCCAAATGGAGTCCTCTTGGGGGCTGTATGGTAGTTGGTATTGTACCACCATTGTGTTAATGCCATCCACCTACTCCAACTCCTTGGCTTTGTAAAACATAGGCACCTTAGATATGTTTCTAAACACTGATTTACCCGCTCGGTTTGTCCATCAATTTATGGATGATAAGCTGATGACAACTGCAGCCCGATTCCCAGCCCTTGGAACAAGGTTTTCTAAAACTGACTAATGAATATCTTATCTTTATCAGAGACAATGGCCCTTGGCAACCAGTGTAGCTTAAACATTGAGTCCATCAGCTTCCTAGCACTTCTGTAGCAGTAAACAGATGTGCTAGAGTGATGAAGTGACTGAACTTGGTCATTCTATCAACTACCACTAGGATAGTATCAAATCCCTCAGACCTGGGCAGTCCTACAAAATCCATGGAAATCTGCTCCCAAGCTTGGGAAGGTATCTCCAAGGGTTGGAGGAGACCCAAATAGGGTATTTTTTCATGCTTGCACCTCTGACAGATAGTGCACTGCAGTACATACTTGGTCACATCTTTTTTAAGCCCTGGCTAATAAAAAAAACAGCCTTACGATGATAGGTTGTTCAACCCAGAATGCCCTCCTATGGGAGAGTCATGCAGTGACTATAGGATTCGTTTCCTTAGTTGTTCATCCTCCCCAATCACCACCCTATCATGATATCTTAGCAATCCCCCCTCGAGAGCATACCTTGACTCCTCTTGGGGCTATACTGCTAACCTAGTTAGAATCTCCTTGATCCAGCTCGTCTGCTCATAATTGTTGGTTATGCCTTGCACCCAATCAAGCACCAAGGCTGATATGGCATGACAACTGGTTGTATTCTCCTTTTGTGATAGTGCATCTGCCACTAAGTTCTCTTTCCCCTTCTTGTACTGAATGTAGTCAAACCCCATTAGCTTGGTGATTCCCTTCCTTTGCAACTGATTATGTGCTCTCTGTTGGGAGAGAAACTTCAAGTTCTCATGGTCTATCTTGATGGTGAACTGCCTTCCTTCCAAATAGTACCTCCACTTCTCAATGGCCATTAACACAGCTAACAGCTCCTTGTTGTAGATACTCAGGCCTAGGTGCCTTGGAGCAAGGGCTTGCCTCATATAAGCCACAGGTCTGCCCTCTTGAATTAATACAGCCCATCCTTGTATCGCAGACATCAGTCTCTAGAATGAACTCCTTAGAGAAATTTGGTAGGGCCAATTTTGGAGATTGAGTCATAGCCCTCTTAAGTGTATCAAAAGCATTCTCAGCCTTATCTTCCTAGTGGAAGTTATTCTTCTTTAGCAAATTGGTGAGGGGTTTACTTATAACCCCATACCCCTTGATAAATCTACGATAGTAGCTAGTGAGCCCTAGGAACCCCCTCAACTCCTTATTCTTCTTTAGCAAATTGGTGAGGAGTTTACTTATAACCCCATACCCCTTGATAAATCTACGATAGTAGCTAGTGAGCCCTAGGAACCCCCTCAACTCCTTAAGGGTTTTGGGTTTGGGCCATTGCTCCATAGTTGCAACCTTCTGAGGGTCAGTGTTTACCCCTTAACTAGGTATAATGTGGCCAAGATATTCCACTCTAGTTTCTACAAAGGTACACTTGGACCTCTTCACATAAAGTTGATGGTCTTTGAGAATTTCAAATGCCTTCCTAAGGTGTCATCAAAGAATAACAGTACGAATTTTCTAAGGTAGGGAGCAAAGATATGGTTCATCAGTGCTTCGAAGGTTGCAAGGGCATTAGTGAGGCCAAATGGCATTACCAAGAACTCATAATGTCCTTGGTGGGTGCGGAAGGCCGTTTGAAGACAATCATTTGGGTTCATTCTAATTCAATAATACCCCGGGGTAAGGTCTAATTTGGAAGAGATGGAGACTCTGGTTAATTCATCTAGGAGGTCCTTAATAATGGGTATTGGAAATTTGTTTTTGATGGTTATGGAGTTCAATTGCCTGTAATCTACACAAAATCTCCATGTGCTGTCCTTCTTTTTCACTAGGAGGATCGAGGAAACAAATGGACTTTGGCTCAGTTGGATTAGGAATTTCCCTAACATTTCTTTCACCAGTTTTTCAATCTCAGCTTTTTGAACAGAGGAGTATCGATAGGCTCTTAGGTGTCACAAGCCTAATGGCTTAAGTGTAATAAACTATAGATGCATAGCTATAAGAGGTAATAGCAGAATGTAATAACAGAATGCATGTGATGGGCGATTCTGCCTAAGCCACTTGTAGGAAATTGGTTGCAATAACAACCAAATGGGTGAGCCTATAAAAGGCAGTGTATGTGAGGATGGGATCTATCAATGAATACATTCGGATCTTTCCCTCTCTAATTTCTCTCTCTTTTTCTCTCTCCCTCTTCTTAATTCAAATCCTCCCTCCCTTTCTCTTTCTCAAATTTCCCGATTCTTCCAAAATTGCCCAAGCCTCATACTCGAGGCTTGACAATTGATATCAGAGCTAGCGGCCTCGGCAGTGTTTGTGGAAGGAATTGCGAAGCAGACGATGGCGGAAGGAACGAGACTCAAACAATTGGAAACCAGAATGGAAGCGCTGGAGTTCGAAATGTCACAGACACACGAAGCTATCACCCAAAGTAGGGAAGATGTGGCTGCAGGGCAAGAAGGAATGCGAGAGGAACTGGTGACTTCTCGCGAGGATATGCACCGCAAGCTGGAAAGGCATAGAGAAACGATGGATCAGTTTGGTCAAAGGATCAATAGCATGTTTAATAAGCTATCATCCTTACCGCAATTCCATTTGCCAACGAAATTTCCCGCGCAATCTGGAGCTGGACCGAACTCGAATGGATCTAGAATACTTTCGAGACCTCCAGGAGAAGCGGAGTCGGAAGCAGTGCAAGGAATTGACACAGACCCTCTGGTAAGGGAATTTCAATTACGATCTGGTACTCACACGCCAATGCCAAGGCTGGAGATACCATTATTTGATGGGACAAGGCCAAGGTGGTGGGTCCGCCAGTGTGAATGTTTCTTCCAATACTATAATGTGGCTGAGACAGCGAATTACATTGGCCACAGCCTATCTTAATGATACGGCTGATTCTTGGTTTCAAGGATGGTTTGGGTACCAAGGAATTGGGGTGAGATGGATCGAATTTGCCGAAGAATTGTGTAGGCGATTTGGAGAGAAGAATATGGCAGATGTGATAGAAGAATTCAATAAACTTTGGCAAGAAGAGACTGTAACGGAGTATTTGGAGAAATTCGAAGAGTTAGGAGCCTTAATGTGGAACGCTCAACCAACACTTACTGAGCAATATTTTGTGTCCAGCTTTATTAGTGGGCTTAAGGATGAGTTGAGATCCATGATGAAGATGATGGTGCCAATTACGGTTAGGCAGGCAGTAGAAAAAGCCAGATTACAACAATTGACGTTAGAAGCCATCTACAAAAGGAATAGGGCCTTCTCTCGAACAGGACCATTAACCAGTTTACCTCCTAGTGGTCATGCGAGGGAGATAGGAGCGACAGGGGATACAGGTCCACCGAGAGGAATTCAGCAAGCCTTGGCGATCAGAAATCTCACTACGGAACAGAAAAGACAGATGAGGCTTTGTTTCAGATGCGGAGACCCTTACAGTCCTGGCCACCAATGTAGAAGGCAACTACTGAACATGGAGGGTGGTGAGGAGCAAATACTAGAGAAGGAGCAAGAAGACTTCGAAGAAACAGAGAATGAGGTTCCTCAAGGTGATTCTGCCGATGAAGGTGGGGAAATTTCATTTCATGCACTGAAAGGGGAGCATGCGGGGCAAATCATTAAGGTTGAAGGGAGAGTGGGCAAGAGAAGGATGATGGTGCTGATTGACAGTGGCAGCACCTACAGCTTCCTCAATGAAGCAACTGCCACTAAATTAGGCTGTGCCTTAGTGAATACTTCTCCCTTATCTGTAACTATAGCTAACGACAATAAAATGTACAGCAATTATAAGAGTGTAGGGTTTAAATGGTTGATGCAAGGGGAAGAGTTCTCTATGGATCTAAGAATTCTGGAGCTAGGAGGCTGTGACATCGCCCTTGGGGTGGATTGTGTTAGCAGCTAGGGTTTTCCTAGGTAACAAGAAACAAAAGCAAGAGTAATGTTTCTGTATTGGGAAAGATGACAGCTGATATGGAATGATTCAATCATTGATTGGTGATTGATTAATTGATGATTGATTGATTGATGATTCAATCATTGATTGGTGATTGATTAATTGATGATTGATTGGTGATTGATTGATTGATGATTGATTGGTGATTGATTATATATGTTTCCTAGATTGATTGACTATATATATTATTTCCAAAAAGTAAAATTGTAAAAGTAAAATTGTGTCTTCTAGATTAGATTATGTTTCCTATCTTGGTTGTATCCTAAATTGTATAGATCCTAGAATTCTTTCCTAAAGTTAGTTGTTTCCTATTTTTGTAAAGAAGCTTGTATAAATCAAGCTTTTCTAGTGAATAAAAAAGTGCGACAATAAAGTTATTTTTTTCCAAAACTTAACATGGTATCAGAGCCCTAGGGATTGTTTTTGTTGTACAATTCTCTGGGATCTATAAAACCTATTCTTACCAGTCTTCCCATCTTTCATTTATCATCTGAATCTTGGCCAAGAGATGTCTTCCGTCCAAGAACCTACATCAGATACAGCCAATTCCTGCCATACCTCAGAAGTTCCAATTGCTGGAACTCAAAATGGGACCTTGGGAGGAGAATTGCAGTCTCTCTAAACAGCCTATCATTTGAACGGGAAAAACTACCTAAAGTGGTCACAGTTGATCCGGACCTTTCTTAAAGGGAAGGGGAAGCTTAGCCACTTGTTAGGAACGGGCCCAAAAGAAGGTGATCCAGCGTTCGCAACATGGGACGAGAAAGATTCCTTGGTAATGTCCTGACTTCGGAATTCCATGGTTCCAGAGATCAGTGACACTGTCATGTTTTTTACCACAACTAAGGATATTCGAGAGGCCATAAACTTGACCTATTCTAAGGTTAAAGATGCAGCCCAAATCTATGAAATACGGGCAAGGGTGGCAGCAACCAAACAAGGCTCGAAGACCATCACGGAGTATGCAAATATGTTGCAAACTCTATGGCAAGAGCTAGATCACTACCAATGTTTGAAGATGAAATGTAGTGAGGATGCTGCACTCCATAAGAGATTTGTTGAAAATGAGTGGATATATGACTTCTTGGCCGGCCTTAACAGTGAATTTGATGCGGTCAAAGTGCAGATTCTTGGCAAAGAGGATTTACCTTCCTTGAATGAGGTAATCTCCTTAATAAGGGCAGAAGAAGGGAGAAGGGGTGTAATGCTAGAAGCGATCTCCGGTGAGAGTTCTGCCCTAGTGTCTTTAAAAACTCATAATCAAAACAAAGACCCTAGGGATGAAAAGAAACCAGTGGATAGGGATTCTTTATGGTGTACCTTTTGTAAAAAACACAAGCACACCATAGAGAAGTGCTGAAAGCTCCATGGAAAGCCATCTAGAAGGGGACCAGCAAGGAGTCAAGTGCATATAGCAGTAGCCAACAATCAGCAACAACTGGAATCGAGAGGATTGGAGCATGGGGGACAGTCTCTTGAACTCAACAAGGCAAAAATTGAAAGACTAAAAAATTTTCTGGGATCTCTAGACAAAAAGGCAGAAAAAGGTAGCTCTCTTGCTCTCACAGGTATTGCTTCCTACACTTTTTCCCTACATGCTTTAGAAATTTTACACCAACATTGTTGGATCCTAGACTCGAGTGCTTCAGACCACATGACATCCTATCCACAATTGTTTACTTCCTATAATCCTTGTCCTAGCTCTAGAAAAATTACAATGGCAGACGGCTCACTCATTACCGTTGCTGGTCAAGGAGATATTCTTCTCAATGATCACCTAACCCTCAAGAATGTCCTTCATGTCCCCAAATTATTTGCTAATCTTATATCTATTCAAAAACTCATTGAGGATACTAATTGCAATGTATCTTTTTATTCCAATGTCGGTGAGATACAGAAACAGGGCAAGAAGATGATGATTGGGCTTGCTAGGGCTAAAGAGGGGCTTTATTACCTTGAGGAATCAGTAGGGCCAGACAAGAAGGAGTCTCTTCCTCTTATGTCATGCCTAGCTCAATCCAACGAGGATGAGATGTGGTTACAGCATTATAGAATGGGTCATCCCTCCTTTCTTACTCTCAAATTAATGTTTCCTAATTTAGCTAAAGGTCTGGATTTTAGTCACTTTCATTGTGCTGATTGTGAACTTGCCAAACATAAAAGGGTTTCTTTTCCTCTTTCTAATAAAAGGACTGATTTCCCCTTCTCTTTAATCCATAGTGACATTTGGGGTCCATCAAGTGTTCCCAATATTTCTGGGACAAGATGGTTTGTCTTATTTGTTGATGATTGTACTAGAGTGGTGTGGTTATATTTGTTGAAAGCCAAGTCAGAAGTAAGCCATGTTTTCCCCAATTTTTACAACATGGTTAAGACTCAGTTTGGGGTAAATGTAAAGCGGTTTAGATCTAATAATGCTAGAGATTTCTTCAATCACACTCTATCCGTTTTCTTTCAACAAAAAAGTATTATTCATGAGTCTTCTTGTCCTTACACCCCTCAACAAAATGGGGTGGCTGAGAGAAAAAATGGTCATCTTCTAGTTGTTATTCGAGCACTTCTTTTTCACCATAATGTCCCTCAACATTATTGGGGAGAAGCAGCCCTAACTGCCACCACTCTTATCAACAGATTACCGTCTAAAACCCTCGAATCTCAAAGTCCTATTCAACTATTGATGAGTCATTTTCCTGACTTCCATGTGACTAGTAATTGGCAGCCTAAGATATTCGGGTGCACGGCCTATGTTCATATTCCAACAGCCAATAGAGGGAAATTAGATCCTCGTGCCTTAAAATGTGTATTTATTGGATATTCATCTACACAAAAAGGCTATCGATGCTATCATCCTCCTTCAAAGAAATATTTTGTATCTGCTGATGTTACCTTGCTGAAAATGAGTCGTACTTCAGATCATCAACTATTTTAAAACAAAATCAAACCTTGATTAATAGGGATTCCTCCTTTCTTCCTGACCCTAATCTGCTATCCTTGAACCCATCTCCTAAACAGAAAGACTCGAAAAACATGACACATGAGAAAGCTTCACCTTCTACTCCTCGGCCTATGCAGGTATACTCAAGGAGGAATAAAACCGAATCTAGTCCTATGCAAGCTCCTGCATCCTCTACAAGTCCTAGTCCTACGGTCTCTACAAGCAGGAAGTCATCACCAAGTATTCCCGCAACCAATTCTCTTGATATGACTCATATGAGCTCTACAAAATCTGCTGAAGCTATTGTCCAACCAGATACCTATGACCTTGATTGGCCCATTGCTCTAAGAAAAGGAGAAAGAACTTGTACCAAGCATCCATTACACCTATTTCTTTCCTTTTCTAAATTGTCTCCTACCCATAAAGCCTTTCTTACCAGCCTACATACCATCCCTATTCCAAAAAGTTTTCTAAAACTATAGGGAATAAGAATTGGAAGGATGCCATGGAAGCTGAGATGATAGCCTTAGAAAAAAATCAGACCTGGGAAGTGGTAAAATTGCCTAAAGGAAAACATCCCTTGGGTTGTAAATAGGTCTATACTGTGAAATATAGGTCTAATGGATCTCTAGATCGGTAGAAAGCAAGATTGGTTGCCAAGGGATATACACAAGTGTATGGTAGGTAGACTATTTGGACACTTTTGCATCGGTGGCTAAACTTAATACAATTAGAGTCCTTCTTTCGTTAGCTGCTAATCTAGGTTGGCCATTGCATCAATTTGACATGAAAAATGCATTTTTACATGGTAACCTAGAGGAGGAGGTATATATGGAAATACCACCAAGTTATGAAATAGCCACACAAGGGTCGGTTGTATGCAAACTAAAAAAAGCCCTGTATGGACTGAAATAGTCCCCACGGGCTTGGTTTGGGAGATTCACGAGTGTTATGCTTGGCATGGAGTATAGACAAAGCCAAGGAGACCATACTCTTTTTATTCAACATTCGGCCACAGGGGGAGTAACTGTGTTAATTGTGTATGTAGATGATATTGTTGTTACCGGCAATGACAAAGAAAGGATGACTCAATTAAAGGAGTGCTTGTTAAAAGAGTTTGAAATCAAAGATTTGGGGAGATTAAAATATTTCTTGAGAATAGAGGTAGCTCATTCTAAAGAGGGCATATTCATATCTCAACAAAAATATGTGGTAGACCTTTTAAATGAGACCAGATTGCTAGGCTGCAAAGCAAGTGACACACCCATTGACCCAAATCATAAGTTGGGAGAAGCTCTAGAAGGAGATAAAGTTGACAAGGGAGTTTACCAAAGGCTGGTTGGAAAGCTGATATATTTGGCCCATACTTGGCCAGATATAGCCTATGCTGTGGGGGTGGTTAGTCAATTCATGCATAACCCAAGGGAAGTCCATCTTAAAGCTGTGTATCGAATACTCCACTATCTAAAAGGAGCACCTGGAAGAGGCATTTTGTTCAAAAAGGGAAAAGTTATGACCCTTGAGGCCTACACAGATGCAGACTATGCAGGCTCTGTTATAGATAGAAGATCTACTTCCGGATATTGTACTATGTTGGGAGGCAATTAGGTAACGTGGAGGAGCAAAAAACAAAATGTGATGGCTAGGTCAAGTGCTGAGGCAGAATTTCGTTCCATGGCTCTAGGTATGTGTGAATTATTGTGACTAAAAATTCTTCTAAATGATCTCAAGATTGAGTGGACTACGCCTATGAAGCTCTACTGTGACAACAAATCGACAATTAGTATCGCTCATAATCCTGTTCAACATGACAGGACAAAGCACATTGAAGTAGATAGTCACTTTATCAAGGAGAAATTGGATAGTTGGCTGATATGCACACCATATATCTCATCACAAGATCAGTTAGCAGACATGCTAACTAAGGGCCTGCCTGCACCAGTGTTTAACAGGATGATAAATAAGATTGGGATGCAAGATATACACGTTCAATCTTGAGGGGGAGTGTCAGCAGCTAGGGTTTCCCTAAGTAACAAGAAACAACAGCAAGGGTAATGTTTCTGTATTGGGAAAGATGGCAGCTGATATGGAATGATTCAATCATTGATTGGTGATTGATTAATTGATGATTGATTAGTGATTGATTATATATGTTTCCTAGATTGATTGACTGTATATATTATTTCCTAAAAGTAGAATTGTGTCTTCTAGATCAGATTATGTTTCCTATCTTGGTTATATCCTAAATTGTATAGATCCTAGGATTCTTTCCTAAAGTTAGTTGTTTCCTATTTTTGTAAAGAAACTTGTATAAATCAAGCTTTTCTAGTGAATAAAAAAGTGAGACAGTAAGGTTATTTTTTTCCAAAACTTAACAGATTGGATGAGGATAGTCGATCCTTTGACTTTCGACTTCAATAAATTGGAAGTCACACTGGATTTGAAGGGACGGAAGCTGACTTTAAAAGGGTGCCTCGAGGCAGGAGAATGTAAGATGATTACAAGGAAAAAATTACAGAAGCTGTTGAAGAAGGGCAAAGGGCAGATCTCCCCGCTATTTTCCATTCAAACGATGGAAAAAGATGAGCAGGAGAGCCCTCTCACCACAGACCTCTTTGTAAAGGTAACCTTCCCTACTGTATTACGTCCATTGCTTATGGAATTTCAGGAATTATTTGTGGAACCACACACCCTACCCCCAAACCGCCTGTTTAATCATACTATACATTTGAAACCCAATTCTGAGCCAGTAAACATCTGAGCCTACCGTTATCCCCCTTACCAGAAGGCTGAAATTGAAAAACAGGTCAAAAGTATGCTCCAAACGTCCATTATCCAACCGAGCCAAAGCCCTTTCGCCTCTCCCGTTCTTCTCGTCAAAAAGAAAAATGGTACTTGGCGCTTTTGCATAGACTATAGGCAGTTAAACAACCTTACTGTGAAAAACAAATTCCCCATTCCCTTGATTGAAGACCTATTAGATGAGTTAAATGGGGCTGCTATCTTTACTAAACTAGACTTGAGGGCAGGGTATCATCAAATCAGGATGAACCCTGCCGACATTCATAAAACAGCCTTCAGAACACACCAAGGCCTCTATGAATTTCGAGTGATGCCATTTGGACTTATCAATGCGCCAGCCACTTTTCAAGCCCTTATGAACCACCTATTTGCCCCATACTTGCAAAAATTTATCCTAGTATTCTTTGATGACATTTCAGTTTACAGCCCCAACCTCAAATAACACCTAGCCCACCTTCAAACCACATTTGAAATCCTGAAATCTAATCAATTGTTTGTTAAACTCTCCAAGTGTTCCTTTGCAAAGAATGAGGTGGATTATTTAGGGAATATCATTTCTGACCAAGGAGTCAGTACAGATCCCAGTAAAGTTGCAGCAAAGTTGGAATGGCCTAAGCCTTCGACTATAAGGGAGCTGAGGGGATTTCTTGGCTTAACAGGGTATTATAGAAGATTTATATAGACTTATGGAGTGATCAGTAAGCCATTGACTAAATTACTCAAGAAGGACAATTTCGGATGGAATTCCCAAGCTAAGAATGCTTTCAACACTCTTAAAAATGCGATGACACAAGCCCCGGTTTTGGCTTTGCCAGATTTCTCTAAGGCTTTTGTGGTGGAGACCGATGCATGCGACATCGGGGTAGGAGCAGTGCTGACACAAGAAGGGAAACCCCTAGCTTACATCAGCCAAGCACTGGCTGCTCGACACCGAGGGCTAAGTGTGTATGAAAAAGAACTGTTAGCCATGATCATAGCTATCGACAAGTGGAGACATTATTTGGAAGGAGCTCCTTTCATAATACAGACCGACCATGACAGCCTAAAACACCTCCTACAATAGAAGTTGCATACACACCTGCAAAGGAAGGGAATATCCAAATTGTTGGGCCTGAATTATGTGATACAGTATAAGAGGGGAAAGGAGAACATTGTGGTAAATGCTCTGTCACGAAGATCAAAAACAGGGGAATGTAAGGCTATCACCGCAGTGGTGCCTGATTGGGTCAAAGAAGTTACTAAAAGCTATGAAAAGTCTGAGTGGACTAAGTCCCTACAAACTCAATTGGCCGTTTGGCACACCAATGAACAAGGGTATTCTATGTCTAATGGGTTGATCAGGTTTAAGGGCAAATTGGTCGTGGGCAATGACAAGGAACTAAAAGGCAAGATCTTACAGGCACTACATAACTCTCCACTCGACGAACACTCAAGAATTAGAGCTACTTATTATCGGGTTCGACAGATGTTCTTTTGGCCTAGCCTCAAAAAAGAAGTTACGGAGTTTGTGGCAGCTTGCATGACTTGCCAACGCTACAAGCATGAACAAGTGGCTTATCCAGGATTGTTACAGCCACTGGCTATACCGGACAGAGCGTGGGAGGAGATATCCATGGATTTCATCGAGGGCTTACCCAAATCAAAAGGCCGAAATGCGATTCTAGTTGTGGTCGACAGGCTGACCAAATTTGCTCACTTCATTGGCCTCACTCACCCATTCACAGCCCAGGAGATTGCCCGAGTGTTCATTGATATAGTGGCCAAGTTGCATGGACTACCTAAATCCATTGTCTCGGATCGAGACAAAATATTTACCAGTCACTTATGGCAGGAATTGTTCAAGAACCTAGGGGTGAGTCTACACATGTCATCAGCATACCATCCTGAGTCAGATGGGTAGACCGAAAGAGTCAATCAGTACTTGGAATCTTACTTGCGATGTGTTGGACGAAATTCAAACTTGAAGATTGTTTATGAGGGATAAGGCCATCCGGCCATATAAATTTAATTATTGTATCTTATAATTTAAAGTTTGAATATGTATGTTTAGATTTTTAGGTTATCTCTATAATTTAGAAGATAGTATTTCCTAAATTTTAAGAGATAGAATATCCTATCTCATCTCCTATTTTCTAGGATAAAAGATAAGTATAGGTAGAGTATTTAACTTCTTGTTCTCAGCACATTTAGATTCAATCAAGTATTCCTTTTTCTGCTTGTTTCATGGTATCAGAGCCTAGGTTAGGCCTCAAGTAGTTTTTTTTTTCTGCCGTTATGTTTCTTCCTTGTTTTTCCGAAAAAGAAAATCATGGTCGATGCAACCCAAAACCCTACCTTTACAGAAACTTCAACCACCAGTTCCCCAAGTGCTGTTCACCATTCGACTCCTTCACAATCCGTTCCTAACATGTCCAGCCATTCAATCGACAATCACCCACTACAAATTACTCACCATAAGTTAAATGGGAGTAATTTTAGGGAGTGGTTTCAATTAGTTTTATTAGTGATCAAGGGTAAAGGGAAAGCTGGATATTTGACTGGTGCGACTCCAGCTCCTTCGCCAACAGACGCTTCTTATGGCATATGGGAGGCAGAAAATTCAACCATCATGGCATGGTTGATAAATTCCATGGAGACTAGGATTGGAAGGACATACCTCTTCCACAAAACAACCAAGGAGATTTAGGACTCAGTGCAAGAGATGTATTCAAATTTGGAAAATTCATCTCAAAGTTTTGAGGTAAGGTTAGCCATAAGGAATACCAAACAAGGTAATCTAAGTGTTACAGATTATTTTAATACTTTGGTAGAGTTATGGCATGAGATGGATTTGTTTTATACTATTACTTGGGAGAGTGTTGCTGATAGTGTTAAGTATAATAAAATGATCGAAAAAGATCGAATTTTTGATTTTCTCCATGGACTTAAAGTGATCTAGATGAGGTACGTGGCAGGATCTTAGGCACTAAAGTGATCTAGATGAGGTACGTGGCAGGATCTTAGGCACTAAACCTCTGCCTAATTTAAGGGAAGTTTTTGCAGAAGTTAGAAGAGAAGAAAGCCGCCGAAAGGTTATATGCTTCAATCAACTGCTGATTTGAGTAACTAACATTCAGCCCTTGTTACTGTTAAGCAAGGGGATTTTGGTCAAAAATATTCTGCGAGAGAAAAGCAATGGTGTGATCATTGCAAGAGACCATACCACACCCGAGAGACTTGTTGGAAGATCCATGGCAAACCAGCCGATTGGAAACCAAGGAATAAACGAGAAGCCAGCAAATCAACCTATGTGGCTATTGCATCTGGTGAAGATGGCCCAAAATTAGGTGGAGAAAAAGAATTAAAATTAGACTTAAATCTGACAGAAGAACAAATACAGACATTGTACAGGCTACTTAGTCAAGGAACAAGATTGGCTGATTCTTCTAATCCTCAACCTATAGCCTCCGTTGCTCTGCAAGGTAACCCTCACTGCTCTTTAGTGTAAAAACAAATTCCTAAGGATGTATGGATAATAGATACAGGAGCATCTAACCATATGTCAAGTTCCATGGAATGTATGACCGAATATAGGCCATGTAGAAAGCTGATTGAGATTTCTATGGCTGATGGTTCTACCTCTCCTGCTTTGGGTCTTGGTAAATTGAGTATTTCAAAGTTAAAACTTGATTCAATTCTATATGTTCCAGGATTAAGTTACAACTTATTGTCTGTAAGTAGGATTACAAGTGACATGAATTGCAAAGTGATATTCTTCCCATCCTACTGTTTATTTCAGGACCAAGCCTCGGGGATGATGATTGGCAGTACTGAAGCTAGGGATGGCCTCTATTGGTTGCCCGGGAACTCATTAGAAGCTGCTCATTCAAATAAATTTGTTTTCAATGTTAACGCTAATGCCAAAGCTATGTTATGGCATAAGCGGTTAGGACACCCTAGTTTCCCTTACCTTAAATTTTTGTATCCCCAATTGTTCATTAATAAAGATCACATTTTTTTATGTGAGCATTGTACTCTTGCAAAACAGTCTAAGGTTCATCATTCCATCCAATCTTACAAACCCTCATCTCCATTCCATCTAATCCATAGTGATATTTGGGGCCCCTCTAAACTCCCAAATATTTCAAGTTCTAGGTGGTTCATAACCTTCATAGATGACCACTCTAGAGCATGTTGGGTATACCTTATGAAGGAGAAATCCGAAGCTAGTGGTATCTTCAAACAATTTCATCAATTTGTTATGAATATGTTCCAAGCTTCAATTCAAATTCTTAGGGCTGACAATGGGAGGGAATATTTTTCTCATGACCTAACCAACTACTTGCTTGACCATGGGATTTTACATCAAAACTCTTGCCCTTACACACCACAACAAAATGGTGTGGCCGAACGGAAAAATAGACATCTCTTAGAAGTTGCAAGAGCAATGATGTTCACAATCCATGTTCCTCATTCCTACTGGGGGGGAGACGGTTCTTACAGCAACTTTTCTTATAAACCGTCTACCCTCCAAGACCTTGAGCTTCAAAACCCCCATTGATACCCTTTGTGCCTTATATCCTCATGCTCCTTTTCTCCAATCCCTTGCGCCTAAAGTGTTTGGTTGTGTTGCTTATGTTCACAATCACAGTCCCTCTCGTACTAAGCTTGATCCCAAGGCCCTAAAATGCCTCTTCATTGGTTATTCTCCTACCCAAAAAGGATACAAATGTTACAACCCTATAAACCGAAAATACTATATTTCCTCCGATGTTACATTCTATGAGGATATTCCCTACTATCAGTCCACATCACCTATGAATCCCCCCACTGATCCACTTTCTCCTCCCACTCTCACTGCCAGTGTATTCTCAAGGGGGAGAAATGATTAAAACCTCTGATAACACACTAACAGTGACTCCTACAACAGCAGATACAGCTCCAACAGTCCATGAATTAACAACTGATTCTAACATAGCAATATCTGGCCATTGTTTTGGTCAGAACAATACCAAACCACTAGCTGACCCTCTGTTTGTTTATTCCCGACGACCAAAAGACCAAACTAAGCTACAGCAGTGTCAATCATCACTACCAACAGCTGCTGGTCCTTCAGAAGATGCATACAGGACTGAAGAAGAATGTTTAAAAGACAGCCCTAAAACAAGGGAAACTCTCAGCAAGGAGCATGACACTAGCAGTGATGCAGTACCAGAGGACGGACTGGATTGGGCAATGCCCATAGCTCTACGAAAGGGGGTAAGGTCCTGTGCAAAATACCCACCGAAAAATCATTTGACCTATGCTAAGTTGTCTCCTAAATTCAGAGGGTTTATTGCTAAAGTTGACAGTATAGTTGTTCCAAAAGATATCCAAGAAGCAATGCAGGATCCTAAATGGAAAGCAGCGGTTATGGAGGAAATGAAGGCCCTGGTGGGAAATGGCATTTGGGAAATAGTGAGGAGACCTTTAGACAAGAAGATAGTTGGATGCCGATGAGTATTTACTTTTAAGCACAATGCTGATGGTAGTATTGAAATGTATAAAGCCCGGTTGGTGGCCCAAGGGTTCACTCAAACATATGAGATAGATTATGAGGAGACTTTTGCACCTGTGGCTAAGTTGAATTCTATCCAGGTAATTCTTTCTATTGCAGTAAATTTAGATTGGCCACTGTTTCAGTTTGATATTAAGAATGCATTTCTTAATGGGGACTTAGATGAGGAAATATATATGAGGATCCCACCTGGTTTTGAAGGGGAGGCTGGCATAGGAAATGTGTGCAAGCTGAGAAAATCTGTATATGGATTAAAGCAGTCACCTAGGGCATGGTTCAAAAAATTTAGCATGACCTTAATTCAATTTGGGTACAACAAGGACAAGCTGATCATACGTTGTTTGTGAAAACAACAGAATATGGGAAGAAATCTATTCTAATTGTTTATGTTGATGATATCATTGTAACAGGTGATGATCTACAAGAAATTGAAACTTTAAAAAGGCAGCTGAAGGCGGAATTTGAAGTCAAAGATCTCGGGTTGATGAAATACTTCTTGGGTATGAAAGTGGCTAGAAGTCAAAAAGGGTTATTTGTATCACAGAGAAAGTATACCCTGGATTTACTAAAGGACACCGGGATGTTGGCATGCAGACCTACTGGCACTCCACTAGACAAGGGCTGGAAATCAAGAGAAGAAGAGGGTGATATTCCCGTAGACAAGGAGAGGTACCAACACTTGGTGGGAAGGTTGATTTATTTGTCTTTGACTCGGCCTGACATTGCCTATGCAGTAAGTAAAATAAGTCAATATATGCACTCACCCACACAAAGACATATGGATGCAGTATTTCATGTATTAAGATATCTTAAAGGAACACTTGGAAAATGATTAATGTTTCGAAAAACAAAAGAAAAGGGAATTGAAGGATTTGTAGATGCAGATTGGGCAGGCTCAAATGAGGACAACAGGTCAACAACAGGATATTGTACCAAGGTATGGGGAAATGTTGTGACATGGAGAAGCAAAAAACAATCTGTGGTGGCCCGTAGCAGTGCTGAGACAGAGTTTCGAGTGATAGCTCAAGGAATATGTGAAGTGATATGGTTAGAGAGGCTATTGAAGGACCTAAAGATACCCTTGGCTCAACCTATAAGGGTCTACAGCGATAGTAAGTCGGCAATATGCATAGTAAAAAATCTTGTTCAACATGATTGCATGAAGCATGTGAGGATAGACAAAAGTTTTATAAAATGAGAAATTGAAGAAGGAGGGATAGTCTTGTCTTATATTTCCACCAAAGATCAAGTAGCAGATGTGTTTACAAAGGCTATGGTGAGACTAGGGTTCGAATTTCTGATTGGCAAGCTGGGAATGATGTGCATCTACTCCACAGCTTAAGGGGGAGTGTTGGACGAAATTCAAACTTGAAGATTGTTTATGAAGGATAAGGCCATTCGGCCATATAGATTTAATTTTTGTATCTTATAATTTAAAGTTTGAATACGTATGTTTAGATTTTTAGGTCATCTCTATAATTTAGGAGATAGTATTTCCTAAATTTTAAGAGATAGAATATCCTATCTCATCTCCTATTTTCTAGGAGAAAAGATAAGGATAGGTAGAGTATTTAATTTCTTGTTCTCAGCACATTTAGATTCAATCAAGCATTCCTTTTTCTGCTTGTTTCACGATGTATGTGTTTTGCTCGACCTAAGAGTTGGGGTAAGTGGCTCTCTTTAGCTCGGTGGTGGTATAACACAACTTACCACAGCACTATCAAGAAGACTCCCTTTGAGGCTCTATTCGATTACCAGACACCTACAATGCCTGCCACGACTGGTACCAACAGGGCGCGAACTAACGCAGCTGAGTATTTGCAAGACCGACAGGAGATGATTTCACTACTCAAACAAGAGTTGGCTACTGCTAACAACAGGATGAAGCAAGTCGCAGACCGCAAACGAAGTGGTCGGAACTTCGAAGGAGGCGATCAGGTCTTTTTAAAGATTCGACAATTCCTACAGTCCTCCTTTTCCAACGTTACCCCCACCAAGCTCAGTCCTAAGTACTTCGGACCATTTCGTATCTTGGAATGGGTGGGTCAAGTCGCCTACAAACTGCAGCTACCTCCCCACGTGGAATGCCACCCGGTATTTCATATCTCCCTATTGAAGAAGTTCATCGAGCCTAATGCTACTATGAGCTCAGAACCACCTCCTGCAGCCGAAGAGGCCGACGACGAAGTGGAACCACTAGCCATCATCGACCGCAGGGTAGTCCATCAGGGCCCCATACCTCTCATCCAAGTGTTGGTTCAATGGTCCAACCAACACCCTGAAAATACCACTTGGGAATACCTTCCCCAGCTGTTGAATCAATTTCCACACGCTGCTCAACTACTCACCTTCCTTGGGAACAAGGAAGATTTTAAGGGGCAGGGACTGTCACAAGCCTAATGGCTTAAGTGTAATAAACTATAGATGCATAGCTATAAGAGGTAATAGCAGAATATAATAACAGAATGCATGTAATGGGCGGTTCCGCCTAAGCCACTTGTAGGAAATTGATTGCAATAACAACCAGATGGGTGAGCCTATAAAAGGCAGTGTATGTGAGGATGGGATCTATCAATGAATACATTCGAATCTTTCCTTCTCTAATTTCTCTCTCTTTTTCTCTCTCCCTCTTCTTAATTCAAATCCTCCCTCCCTTTCTCTTTCTCAAATTTCTCGACTCTTCCAGAATTGCCCAAGCCTCATACTTGAGGCTTGACATTAGGTTAACCAACTGAGAATTCCTGATCACTCATCACCCATTCAAATCCCTTACATTTGAATTGACTCATCCTTCTACTCCCATTAGCAATCAAGACAAACAATGGGTAAGCCTCGTGCAACTCACATTGTAAGGTAGTGGTTGTTTCTTCATCTAAGAAACTATGGGTACTGCCACTGTCAATGAGTACCACTAGCCTTCTTTTTCCCTCAATCCCCTTCACCTTCAATACCTTGCCTGAGGCACGGCCTTGCAGGGCATGCATAGATATATCTCCTCCTCCTTCCCCTTTAACCTTGTCCTTCCTGCTCTTCCCCTTCTTCGACTTCCACCTCTTCCTCTTCCTCGTCCCTTTGGCCCTCCATTTACATTGTATTGGGTCATATTTCTCCCCACAACGAAAACAAAGCCCCAGTTACCTCATCTGATCCATCGTTAAGGCCTTAGCTAGGGATGGAATTGATTGGCTTCTCCCTACTGGTCCACTTCTTTGCCGAGGCTGGTTGAGTCCCTTACTCATTCCACTGTGAGAATTCTCTTCCCGGCTCCCCTTAAGGGACAACTTATGCCTCTTTGGAAAAGCTTCCAAAGCCATCTCATGGAGATAAGCTTGCTTTGTCGCCTGGCCAATTGATGTTGGCTAGAGCTAATCATCCAACCCATTGATGAAGCTAGACACGAAATAAGCTTCATCCAAGGAGGGGTGAGAGAAGGATAGTAGGGACTTGAGTTCCTTGAATGTCACCCAGTACTCCTCCATTGTCCCGTTTTGTTTTAGCTTGTTAAATTCTTCTATGACATCTGTTATGGTCTTCTCCCCAAACTGGTTGCATAGGCCACTTACGAACTCCAGCCAACTCTAATCTACCTTGCCTCTACACCAATTCTAGAACCAAGCATCGGCCACATCATCTAGATACGTTGCAGCCATGTTCACCTTCTCCCTTTTAGCCACTCTATACTGATAAAATACCCGCTCACACTGCCTAATCCACCACCTAGGCCTATCCCTTTCAAATGCGGGAATGTCCATCCTCGGTCCCGTAAGTGTAGGGTGAGTTCCCCCAACTCCTCTATTGAAGTTCTCCTCCTCTGTCTCCACCTTGTCCCCTATCTCCATTGGATATGGGGCCTTTGTCCATTCCTTGGTGTCGTTAGAATTAGCGCCGAGGAAGACCTGGGGGGAACGTCTGTTGGCAAGTTAGCATTGGGCTGTCAAGCAAACATGCTCAAGGCAATACTCAACTCCTGGCTCAATCCAGCAAATTCCTCCCTAATCCCATTCACCACCTGATCCCAATTAGCCGCATTCTCTAATCAACTTCGGCTAATCTCCTCTTGAGCTTATCGAATTCCCAACTCTAGTGTCCCCAGACAATCATCTACTTGCTCTTGCTTTTGTCACATTCCCAATTCAATGGCATCCAATCAGGATTCAAATTGCTTTGCCCTGGTGCCTTCAGCCATGCCCACTTCAGTCGAATCGCCGACTTCGATACCAATTGTCAAGTTCGAGATCTGACGGTGGGGTCTCTTCCGTAATTGAGGAAGACATTGAGTTGAAAGGAAAGAGAATGAGAGAGAGAGAGAGAAGTAAGAGGCAGAGAGGGAAAATATTAGTTGAATAAACCTCACATAATCCCCATCCTCTCGTGCACTTCTTATTTATAAGAGAGTTAGTTACATTCTAGAGAACTTCTAGAGAATTCTCATAACAACTCTTAGCTGTTAGGACCCAAGTGGCCATGTGCGCTTGGGCTCTAATCACCTACATCCCAACCTCTAATACAATCATTTACCACCCTTACCATCTTATAACACCCCCAATTACAATAGTGCCCTCGAGTTATGACAATCTTATCTTCAACACAACAGACAATTTGGATTTTTTCCCACACAATTTGCATTCCCCATAGAATTAACACAGTCTTGAAGACTTAAAGATGGGTGCTAAAGATTCAAGAAGAGTATTCTCTACTTCAATCACCTTGAGCAAACGTCAACAGATATAAAGACCCTACATGTGTTAATTACGCTCAAAACATGCAAAAGTGGCATAGCAAAATCCTTAAGTATATATACGCAGGAGTTTGTGCACCCAAATTTCAATTTCTTAGCAGGTTCTTTTGCACGAGTTTTTCTGATTGGTATTCAAAGTATCAATAACTCATGAGACTAATAGTGTGAGTCCATCCTCATCTTACAATGACACATTTCTACAGATTTTGTCCCATACAGTAATGGTTGTTGAATCCCTCCCCTCTTCTCAAGCTACGGTGCTCAACACAAATCTCAAAACTTTGACATTCTAGTGGAATACATACTTGAAAAAGCGTTTCTCGACATCTCCACGGCAATAACCTCCTCTGATGTGTTGCACAAAATAAATCTTTAATATCTCCCTCCATAGCATTATCTCCTCAATTGTTTAATTCCAATTGCCCTAAATTACAGTCAAAAGTCAGACCTAGAATTGCTCTCCTCAAAATAGGACCTCCAAAAGACATGTGGATTGGAGGTTGGGGCAAAGGACTGAAGCCCTTGGTCCCTCCCTCAGCAACTAGCTCTTATTATCATCATCATTAGTAGTCTTCGTCCCACCAGGTAGCGCAAATGGCACTAAAAAGACAACCTAAAATTTTTCTATGCCTTGTAACCTCCAATTTTGCCACATCATAAGGCCCATGGCCCCATAGATCATAGACTTATCAAAAAGCCTAATCCACACAGTCAAGAAATGGACTTGACTCTATCTGTCCATTAGATAGATCTAACAAGGCCATGTGTTCTTAACTAACCACCTCGGTTTGAGTTCACATGCTAAGCTGTCATGATCAACAGAATTAGGAGATAGGAGATAGCAGAAAGAAGTTGAAATTGTTTCAATTGTTGCAACTATAATAAGTAGTTAGTAGAATCTGCTAGAAATTGTAATAAGTTGTTAGTAGAATCTGTTACAATATAACCAATTAACTGTGGATAACAATATATAAGGCTATGCCACTTTGTACCAAAACATTATGAATGAATTGATTTCAAGTTCTCTCATTTTCTCTCTATCCATTCTCTGTTCCCTTTGTTTTTCTCTTTGTTTTCTCCCTAATTTCTCTCATCTCCCTCTCTTTCTTCTTCCATGACTGCCAACAAGAAACCCTAGGTTAGAAACCTAGGGTCCTGACAATTATGCTCTCTTTTCCACCTTTCACACCACCATATAGTATATGTGCTTAAACTTTAACTTGGAAAAAAGATTCTATAGCACCACAACCATTTTCTAGAATTTTTATTCAGGGAATCTAAGGCATGCTACCTTCCTCTTATAACCTACTACTTTGAGATAACCCAACTCTAATTGAGGGATTGTATGCCTTGGTGCTTGAGATAGAGATTCACATTGGTAGTCACTCAAACGAAATGGTCCGTCCATGTGCATGTGCATTAGACCCACTCCTTATGCCAAAGGGAGTTTAAAAAAATACAAGAATGTCATTTATCATACATCTACTTGTTTCCAACGCCAAAATTTTGCCAAATCATAAAATGGGTGTCATACACCAAGGTTTAACATAGGGTTTGCCAGGGAATTCAGAAGAAATCGGGGAAGAGAGAATAGAAAGGAAGGGAGAAATAAGAAGAATGGAGGGAGATCAGGGAGAACAAAGAGAAAGGGAGAGAAAAGCAGAAAGATACGAGAGAGAAATCAAGGATAGAATTAAAGAGAGAGAAGCATTCTATTTGTTATCACTCAATATTCCAAAAGATCCTCTCGAGTAGCTCATATAGATACTCTTACAGTTGGTGCTTTCAGTTATAATTTGTAACTGAAAGTATTACAGCTTCCCATTCTAAAACATAAATGTAATTGAAAAACATACTAGTTGTAAAAGAAAAATACAAATCAGTAATTGCAGCATGCTCTAATGACCATTATACCCTAGGGTCGTGACAATGGGCTACAACTTGCCACCTTCAATCTGCAATAAATCCTCACTGGATTAACCAATAATCCAAGCAATACCATGTCAGGACCCTTTACAGTAGCAATAGCTAATACAATTAGAATTGTAACTAATATAGTTAGAAGGGGTTGTAACAGAATAACAATAGGAGCCAAGGGAAATAGAGCTAAGGTGCTAGGTAGGTGTGATGTAACCATAAATTGCCTATGAGGATGGGCTTAAATTAGGGGCTTTCCCTCCCAATAAGATGATGGATGAATTTTGTGAATAATTTCCAATTTATCTCCCTCAATTTCCCATGGTTCTCTCTCTTCCCAATTCTCCCTCTCTTGTTCTTTTTTTCTCTCTCAAAAACCAACCCTAATTCTCTCTCTTACCAAGGAGAATTCCCCTCTTGTCAAGCCAAGACCCTGACAAATTGATATCAGAGCTCGAGCCTTGGACTGATCAACAACTTTTATTCAGGCAATGGCGAATGGCACAAGATTGAAGCAAATGGAGCTTCAAATCCAGTGAGTAAGTGCAGCAGTAGCAGATGTCCAAGGGAAGGTGGCGGCCATCGACGGAGCGATTGAACGGAACATTGAGCAGACAATTGACCGCAAGTTGGATCACGCAATGGCAAGCATGCAGAAGGAATTTCCTGGGCAATTTCAAGAAGTTAAGGCGAGCATGTGGGAGGAATTTTCTGGGCAATTTCAAGAAGTTAAGGACTAGATTCAAAGCTTCATGCTCATGTTCATGGGCCAAAACTCCATCAAGATATCACCTGCATTTCCGCCCAAGGAGCAATCGAAACTGATTCTATCCGGGCATGGGATGGCGACAAGAACAACAAGAGCAATGGATTTGGAGGCAGAAACGTGGGAGGCGGAGGACGACGAAACTAGGTGAGCATGTCGGAAGGAGTCGGCCGCACCAACAAGAATCACAAGCTTAGAGGCAGAGGCGATGGCTGCAGAGGTTGAAATGGGCATGTTGGTCAGAGGTCAGTGACGCCTTCGATTTCATACCCTCCCCAGTTCCCTATGCCTAAGCTAGACGCACAAATGTTCGATGGACAAAACATGCAGTGGTGGGTTCAAAGGTGTGAAAAATTATTTCTCCTCTATCATACCCCGAAGGAGCAGAAGATTACACTGGTAGCAGCCTACTTGAATGACATTGCCGAATCTTGGTTTTAATATTGGTACGAGTCGCAAGAAGACAATAGTTGGACACAATTTGTGGAGGCCTTTTGTACAAGATTCAGAGATTGGAATTTGGGGGACGTGGTAGAAGAATTTAATAAACTAAAACAAGTGGGGAGAGTGCAACAATATCAGGAAAAATTTGAAGAACTCAAGTCGATAATGCGCCCATTGAATCTAGGAGCAAGCGAAGCCTACTTCGTTTCAAGTTTCCAAAGTGGGCTAAGTAACCAATTAAGGCCAGGCGGTGAAAATGCAGCAACCAAAAACGGTCAGGGAAGCAGCAGAAGGAGCTCAACTGCAAGAATTGTTGGTAAAGGCCCTCGTGAGGAAGCAAAAATTTGCCTTTCGAAGTAATCTGGTGAGTTTTAACCATGGGGGTGTAAAGGAGGCGGTAAAGGTGGGTTCAGTAATAAAAAAACAACATGAGGCCAATGGCTAGGGGAAATCAGTTGTTGGGTGGTAGATCTGGAACCATGGAGCAGCGAAGGCAGGCGGCTCTATGTTTTAAATGTGGAGAAAGATACGTACTAGGCCAATGGTGCAGAAAACAATTACTGATGTTGGAAGTGGACGAAGAAGATTTAATAGCTGAAGACTAAGTGGGGAGGAAAAGGTGATGGAGGCTAAAGAAGGGGATGGGGAGATATCCTTACATGCATTACGGGGTTTGGTAAACAACAAGACAATTAAAGTGGAAGGAAGGGCGAAGAATCACAAGTTGATGGTCTTGATCAATAGCGGAAGCACTCATAGTTTCCTAAATGAAAAGACAACAAAGAGATTAGGATGCAAAGCCACTAACGTACAACCATTGACAATTACAGTGGTAAATGGAGAAAAGATGGTGAGCAAATTGGCCTACATTAATTTTTGTTGGGAAATCCAGGGCGAAGCATTCTTGATAGATTTGGGGTTGTTAAAGTTAGGGGGATGTGATGTGGTATTAGGGGTTGATTGGATGAGGAACATTAGTCCCATCAATTTTGATTTTAATAAATTGGAGGTGACTATCACAAAGGATGGAAGGGCAATGACCTTGAGTGGGAGTTTGGACAGTGGGACATGCAAACTCATCATCGGAAATAAGTTGGGGGAGTTGTTGAAATCAAGGATCCACCAGGTGGTGCAATTATTTTCAGTACACACCACGGAGGAGGAGGAGATGCCAGTGCATGAGGGCTAGCTTGCAGTGACAGTTAATGCCCAGGCCAACCATTATGGCAAGTACATGAATCTGACTCTTTACATAATTTGTTGGAAGAATTTAAGGATCTCTTCGTAGAACCCTCAACCTTACCTCCTAAAAGAGTATTTGACCATGCTATCCCTCTCAAACCTACTTCGAAACCTATTAACGTTCGCTCTTATAGATATCCACCCAAACAGAAGATTGAAATTGAAAATCTCATTAAGGCCATGTTACAACAATCGATTATTCAGCCTAGCCACAATCCATTTTCTTCTCCAGTCCTTCTCGTTAAAAAGAAAGATGGTTCGTGGCGTTTTTGTATCGATTGTCGTCAATTGAACTCAATAACCATTACAAACAAATTTTCTATACCCATAATAGAAGACCTCCTAGATGAACTCAAACATGCAATCATTTTTTCCAAATTAGACTTGCAGGTTGGTTATCACTAGATCCGTATGAAACCTAAAGACATACACAAAACTGCATTCCAAGCACACCATGGGCATTATGAGTTCAATGTTATGCCTTTTGGGTTGACAAATGCTCCAGCCACTTTCCAATCCTTAATGAACCAGATTTTTTAACCTTATCTCCACTAGTTTATTCTAGTTTTTTTCGATGATATATTGATTTACAACCCATCATTCGACCAACATCTCAACCATCTTCGGACTGCATTTGAGATCCTTGGGTTTAACCAACTTTATGTAAAGAAGTCAAAATGTGCTTTTGGGTCACATTATCTCAAACCAAGGGGTAAGTACGGATCCTAGCAAAGTGGTGGGCCATGCAGAATTGGCCTACACCTACATCAGTTAAGGCGATGCGTGGGTTTCTAGGGTTAATGGGTTATTACCGACGTTTTGTGCGCAATTATGGAATCCTGAGTAAGCCACTAACAAAGCTATTAAAAAAGGATAATTTTCAGCAGTGTTCTAAAAATTAGCTTAGGCGGCTACCGAGGCGCAATGGCCGCCGCGATTATGGCCTAATCAGCCCCCTTAGGCGTCAGCTCAGCTAATCAGTATCAGGCGGCGCCTAGTCGGCCAAGGCGATCGCCTGGGCCACATGAATCACCTGGGCCGTCTAATCCATTTTGTATAAATTGATAGTTAGGGTTTTTGTTTCCCCTTATCCCTTATCTCTCTCGTCGCTTTCCCCTTCTCTCACTCGCACACCACCCCTAACCATCTCTTGCGGAGTCGCTATCATCATCGTCGCTTGCCCTTTCTGTCTCAGCCTCTCTTGTCGCATGTCGTCGCCGTCTCTTGCAGAGTTGCTCCAGTCGTCTCTCTTGGCCCCGATTTCTTGGCCCCTTGGCTACCGCTACCACTACCGCCACCGCCAATCATCTCTCTCCGTATTCTTCCTCCGCCCTAGCCTGATACGGTGATACCCCAATTTATATATATAAGTTTCTCTTTACATAACAGATCTATTTATATATATAAATATGTAAATTTCTGATTTATATATATAAGTTTTTTTTTTTTTTGTCTTTTTTAACTTTGATTTATCTAAAAATAACATGAAATTACATTTAAAAAAAAAAAAACAAGCCGCCTAGGCGCTAGGTGCCAATCTGGCGCCCGATTAGCACCTAGCGCGTTTTATAACACTGATTTTCAATGGAATGCGTAGGCGGAGGAGGCATTTCAACAACTGGAGACAGCTATGAGTGGGGTGCCAGTTTTGGCTTTACTTGATTTCAGTCAACCCTTTATCTTGGAGACAGATGCGAGCAGTATGGGGATCAAAGTTGTTCTGATGCAAGGAGGAAAACCTATAGCCTTCCTAAGTCAGGCTTTGGGGCCAAAACATGTAGGGTTAAGTATATATGACAAGGAGTTGCTGGTTGTTTTGATAGCGGTAGAGAAATGGCGGCATTATTTGGAAGGTGGGTCTTTTATTATTCACACTGATCATGAGAGCTTGAAGTTCCTTTTACAGTAAAAGCTACAGACTCAGTTGCAATGGAAGGGTACAAATAAGTTGATGGGGCTTGATTATACTATCCAATACAGAAGGGACAAAGAAAATGCAGCTGCAGATGCACTATCCCGTTGTTTTTGAGGAAGGATCAGTGGCAGCCATAACCACTATCATTCCTAATTGGATGCAGGAGATGACAGAGAGTTATTCGTTAGCTAGATGGACTAAGGAGTTGCAGGAGCAATTAGTGTTGAACCCATCTAGTAAGCTAGGGTATTCCATTTCAGGGGGGTTTGATGAGATTTCATTGTTGAATTGTGATTGGAGATTGTCAGCAACTTAAGTCCAAAATTTTGCAAGCTCTACATGGCTCACCGATAGGGGGACATTTGAGGATTCGAAGTACCTACCATAAGGTCAAGCAATTGTTCCATTGGCCTAGTCTTAAGCAGATTGTACAGGACTACGCGATGTCTTGTGATGTGTGTCAAAAATGTAAGCATGAATCGGTAGCGACCCCCGGATTATTACAACCCTGGAGCGTCTAGAACAGGCTTGGAGCTATTTGTATATGGATTTTGTAGAGGGGTTATTGCAGTCGGAAGGTAAAAATTGTGTGTTGGTGGTTGTGGATTGCTTTACTAAGTTTGCCCACTTTATAGGCCTCTCCCATCCCCTTTTACGGCTCAAGAAGTAGCCCGGATATTTTTGGATCAAATCATCAGTTTGCATGGAGAGCCAAGGACCATTGTCTCAGATAGGGACAAAAATTTTTCTAGTCTCATGTGGCAGGAGTTGTTTAAGTCTTTGGGAGTTAGCTTACACATGTTTACCGCCTACCATTCGAAAACAAATAATCAAATGGAGAGAGTTAATTAGTGTTTCGAGAGTTATTTACGCTGCCTCTGTTTAGCCCACCCCTACCAATGGCACAAGTGGCTTTCCTTAGTGCAACAGTGGTATAATTCCTATTACCACACCTCTCTTAAGATGTCCCCATTTCAGGCTTTTTATAGCTACAAGCCCTCCAACTTGCCTGCCACTATGTCTTCATTGTCTGTAGCTTCGATAGACGAATTCCTACAGCAGTAGCAACAACAGGTGTTGCAAATCCTCAAGAGGGAGTTGGTTGCAGCACAACATAGAATGAAGCAATTTGCGGATCGTTAACGTAGTGAGCGGGAATTTTCTGTGGGCAATTGGGTTTGTTTGAAGTGAAGGCATGCTCATCAGTGGACCCTCACCAATTGTCCTATCTCCAAATTAAGCCCTAAGTTCTTTGGCCCTTTTCAGATTGTGGCCAAGTTCGGATCCATTGCCTATCAGTTACAGCTTCCACCTAACTCTCATATGCACCCGATTTTTCATGTCTCACTACTCAAGAAATCTATTGGTGCCTAGCAGGTTCCTTCTATGTTGCCTAATTTTGGTTCCAATCCCCTTCCTCAATCAGAACCAACCTTAATCTTAGATAAGAGGGTGATTTTCCAACATGGTACTCCTATTACTTAGGTGTTAGTGCAGTGGACGCACCTCCACCCCAACAATAACACTTGGGAGTACCTTCTTAACTTGTTGCAGCAATTTCCGCAGACTGCTAAGTTCCTTTCGCTTTCTTGAGGACAAAAAAGTTTTGGACCAGGGGGCATTCTTAGGACCCTTTATGGTAGCAATAGTTGATACAATTAGAATTGTAACTAATATAGTTAGAAGGGGTTGTAACGGAATAATAGTAGGAGTCAAGGGCAGTAGAGCTAAGGCATTAGGAGGGTGTGATGTTGTAACCGTAAATTGCCTATGTGAGGATGGGCCTATATCAGGGGCTTTCCCTCCCAATAAGATGGTGAATGAATTTTGAAAATAATTTCTAGTTTATCTCCCTCAATTTCCCTTTGTTCTCTCTCTTCCCAATTCTCCCTCTCTCGTTCTTTTTTCTCTCTCAAAAACCAACCCTAATTCTCCTTACCAAGGAGAATTCCCCTCTTGTCAAGCCGAGACCCTGACATACCACATGCTCGCTAGTCCTTTGGCCATAACATTTTTAAATTTGGTGTAATCCCTTATTCATTCAAGCCACCAAACAAGTCCCCAAACTCATCAAAATAGTCAGCCCATTCCAGCCACAAACTGTTGGTTCATATGAAATGCTTCAAATTATGGATCAAGCATGCAAAAGTTCTCACACTCCGATACAAGCTGACCAGTTCATCCCATCTGTTGACAGTCCCCCAAACTGTTGAAAGTTTCTCCCACTACCGCTTTAGGATAACATTGCTTGCAATTTATTTGAAATATGTATGTGAATTGAAGGAATTATCTAATTGATTTATGACTGCCTTTTGAACTGTACTTTGGGGAAAATACATCAACATATAGATTGATAGACATGTCTATTGTGAGCCTTTACGACAGGGTATATTTGTGAATCTAGATCTTGCCACTTAGGATAACACGGTCACTGCCAAATACTTGATTGTTATAAAAATAGGTTAATTCCCATAAACAAGCATGTTTGTGTTTTATGTTAGTGATTGTACATTGTGTTGTTATTAGATATCATTTTTTAAAATAAAATTTTAATTTTTGAATGCACTATTATATTGAATTATTCTTGATCCGACTTGTAACTTGTAGGGTGAAATGTCTCCTATTGAAATTGGTACTTATTTCTTTTATTTCCCAACCATTCAGATGCAAAAAACTAATAGAACTTATGGTTTTGTGGGTAGAGTGAATTAACTACGCCAACACTAGTTCAGATATTTATAACTTCAGATATTTTCAAATAAATATTTGTAAAAGAATTGATTGAACCTTTAGATTAACTATACAATACACATTTTGTCTTGTTCGTTTAAGGTGGTTAACAAATATTTTGAACAATAGGTTAAGAGCGACATGTTTCGGAATGAATTGGCCTTGCATGTTTCTTTTGAACATATAGCATCAACGAGTAGCTGTGAGCCAAGAGGCCCAAGACAATGTTTAAGAATTTCGTCTGTGAGCATTATTGAGTAAGTGGACAAAATGTGCAAATTCCACCTATTCTGCTGGAATTTGGTTTTCTTTCATTCCATGGAACTGGATTCCTCGTATTGAAATGACCTTTTTTTTTCCCATTCCAACCAGAAAATTTTAGAATTGCAAATGAAATTCCAAACAGGATGTAAAACTTACTTGGTTCAGATTAAAATATAAGATTTCTGACGTGACAAGGCAGCCTAAAGACTAAAGAGAGTTCGCAGGCGGTAGTCTACTGGTAAGTCTTGGATACATTAGTTCCATTAGACAAAAGTTTCCTTCTCCCACTTTTGCGTACATTTGGATTAGCCTGGTGTTAGTTACTCTACTTTATTTAAAAAAAAAAAAAGAATAATCCAAGAGCTAAACATATCAGTACAACAGCAACATCAATTGTTATGTTCACTTAGCCAAAACAATTAGCCAGAATAACAATTGCAGTGAAAAATTTATCAATTGTTATGTTCGCTTAGCCACACAAAAGAGAGAGAGAGAGAGAGAGAGAGAGAGAAAAGAAAAACACATCAATTGAATCGACGCAGAAACCCTAGATTCCAGGAAATCAATTTTTAACTCACCTTATTATTGGTAGCCTCCGCCAATGGCGTTTTCGTCTTCCTCAACCGTGGTGGTCAAATAAGGCCGGGGGAAATCATTGACGTCGAAGGTCTTCTGCTTCATCATCTTCTCGACGTCGGCCTTCTTCAAGATGGTGCGGCGGATTGGCGGGCGATTGCGACGCTGGTCCCGGGAATAATACTTGATGTCGTACACGGTTTCAGGATTGGAGGCGGGAATGATGGCCTTCACCGGCACCGTGGCCGGGCAGAACAAACGGTACTCGGTGGCTTTTGGAACGGCGGACATGTACTCCGGACCAGACTGAGGACCGGTGATCTCCCACGGTTTCTTGATGTAGCGCCTTAGCGTCTGGACGAAGGACTTCGCGGCGGAGGCCATAGCGACGCTGCGGTTGGTGTTCGGAGAGAGTGTTTGGTTGCAGAGAAAGTTGGGGAGAAAATGCGAGATCCGGTCTCGGACTCGTTGTGTCCCGAGCTGTTTGGACCTGTGGGTTTAAAACTCTAATAATCATATCTGTACCGTACAATCAACTTAAATTAATGGGCTTTATCCTGGGCCACTCTAACGGCCCAAACCCTATTGTCCGCTCACTTATATAAGCCCATAAAAAAGACATTTTTATTAGTTAAGGGAAAAGTTTGGCAAATATATATATATTGAATTTTTCTACAGTAAAAAAGTATTTAAACTCCAATAAATAGATCCAAAATATTTAAAAGTTTTGATCAAGTAAAAAAAAATAAGAAAATAATAAGTTCTACTAAATATTGAATGAATAAATAATATAAATTGAGCAAATTAGTATTATCTATGTGATTTAATATAAGTGGCATAAATAGTAATGCAAAAATCAAATAATTCTCAAAATATTCAATATAATGACCTAATAAATAAAATATCACTACTAAGTTAGGGTATATATTGAGTTAAGTCACGTATTTACTAATGTAAGTTGATAAAAATTAACATTAATCATCTAATATAAAAATAAACACACATAATCAATCCATTTAGAATCTCATAACATATGTCGATAAAGTCACAAAGTTGCCTAATCTTTTATCTTTATTTTTTTTATATTTTTATTTTTAATATTTAAAAAATTAAACTAAATACCGAGTTAACTATATCACCTTAACAATGATCATCATAATCACATATAAAGGGATAATAACATCATCTTTCTTATGTCAATATGCACATAGAACCTATTACATGTGTCAATGAATCGACAACTTAAACAATTCACAACTATTTAATTTAATGTATTGCTTTAAATACTAAAATGATTAGATTTTGTGCCACATTCGAACGTTTAAATTAAAACAAACAAGCACATCGTCATATAGAAATTAACTTGTAGCATGTGTTATATTCCAAGCAATGGGCGAATTTGTTTGGTAGTGAATAATTATTATAACCCAGTGACCAGTCTAATAGGGGATTGTTTGGGTTGTTTATGCCCGTGAACTTTATTCACTGATGAGATAACCCATAGCAGAACTAGCTTGGCAGCTATCCTAGACCCACAAGACGTCTCCAGGCCCATTCTCGTGCGTAAATCCCTGTCTTTCTCTTCTCTTCTCCCCTCTCTCCCTCCGTTGCTGCAAGGCACGGCTCAACATTCGTCTCGTCATCGGCGTATCCGTCTCTATCAGACATTCTACCGAACAGGTGCCATTCACAATTTATTCTTCTTTTCGGAGTCGCTAGTTAGGGATGCTCCGCGGGATTAACAGATCATCTTCTGCGCAACCACAAAATTCCGATAGTTGTTTAGTTAGTTTGACGCTTTTATTGTTGGCCTTTTTCTTTTCCCGTTTGATCAGCCATTGTGATGCTGATTGAGGTCGGAGTTCTCTGTTTTTAATATCAGTTTTCTGTTTTTTCGTTAGAATGTAAATGCTGCCGTTATTGCTCGAATTGCCTATATATCTAAGTCAATTATCGAATTCGTTGATATTGTTCTTTTGTACGTATAGATCCAAGGGTTGCTGGGAGATCTAATGCGGATTTTGCTTTATTGGCTATAAGACGTATATGGAAGGTCTTACATCACAATTCACGAAGTCGCAAATTGTTCAAACTTGATACATTTGTAGTTATCAAGAAAAATGCCGTTTAGGGTTTATTATGTAGGGAGAATGTGGGCATTTGTTCCGTTCCCTGTTCACTTCATTTACTTTTCTTTTCATGGACTCTTTTATTATTGTGTGTGTGCATGTGTACATATACATGCACTGGTCATATTACCTTGTTGATGCCAATTTCCTAAATTTTGAGATCGTTTAGTCATATATTGCTCTCTTCTGATGTTTATTTCCTTCATCTATGCCATAACTACCTAGCTAGTTAGGGTTCAGAATTTACTTTTATTTATTACTGAACATACTTTGGAGACGACTTTGTAGTAATACATGATTGTTGTATATCCAGTAGAATGGCTATGGAAACAGTTTCTCTTCATACGCCCCCAGCTCAAGTGGTTGGAAATGCTTTCGTTGAGCAGTATTACCACATTCTTTACCAATCACCAGAGTTGGTTCACCGATTTTATCAAGATTCAAGCATGCTTAGTCGGCCAGAAACCAATGGTGTAATGACGTCAGTGACAACTATGAAAGTAAGTTTATTGGGACTTAAAAGTAGACATGCTCAAGTTATTTATATACAAATGAAACAGCAATAAAGAAGCGTGTGTTTTTCTGAATATTTGGATACAATTTAATGTTAGCATCTATCAAAGATGATGGAATGAATTTATAATGGTCTCTTCACTTGCAACAAAACCAGTAATGTGGCTTAGAAAGATTGATTTCAACCACATTGACAATAATGCTAGGAAGGAAGAAGACTGAAATTAAAATGGGGTGGGATTGACATACATTAGCCAGTGTTTTTGCTAAAATCATGGTGCTTGATCAAGCAGAATGGTTTCATGTAAATGATCCCAAGAAGTTGTGACGATACTTTGTTGTTTTGGATGTACTTAGTCTAGTTGATTATTTTATGGAATGATACTTTGTTTTGGGCTCATGTTTGTTAACAGTCTGAGAAAAATTCATAAGGATGCGTCTTTGTTCTTAGATTCATTAACATCAACTTAAGTTAAAAAGGGCAAGGGTGATACATGGATAAGTTAATATGTTAGTAAAACAACTGGTATATGGAGTATGTCTATTCTCATTGTCACATTCCTACGGGCAGAATAGTAATTATACCTATAGTATATAAGCTGATTGTACCTAGTTGGTTAGAGCCTTGCTGTACTGGGTGTACATTCCCAGTTAGTTATGGCAGCTAGTAGCTATATATGTGGCCACAGCTGGGAATGATGACTCACGATTGAATATACAAGATCAGATTCCTCTCTCTTTTTTGTTATTCTCTCTCTCTCTCTCCCCCAAACATTCTTCCTATCTTCCTAGAATTCTTCAATTTCCAGAAGAATCCCCTTTGTCAGCTATTGGAGTTGACAATTGGTATTAGAGCGGAAGGTGATTCTGATTGGTGCACTGCTATGCGTTGCTCGCTTTGATTGGAAAGCAATTCTGACCTAGACCGGTGAGGCAAACTCGATCGTGGCAACCAGAGTAATTGGCCATGGCAGAGGGGACGAGGATGGAACAATTCGAGACACGCTTGGAGACTTTGGAGCAGGGAATCCGACAACACCAAGAGCAACTTGATGACAAGATGGATTTGATGGACATCAGCTTACAATAGATCCAGAAGGAGTTGGGTTGGACGAGAGCAGAGGTGTGGCCACATGGGAGGAAGTCATCAACCTCCGAGTGGATGTCCAGGGCCTTAGGGAAGAGGTTGCTGGAATTGGGCAACAGTTGAGCACTATGTTAAACTTGTGCTCACGGTTGCCAAACGCTAGCCTTCCGGTGGACTTTTCCTCCAAGGCCAAACATAGCCCCAATCTTGACTGGAGCAAGGGACAGACCCCAATTCATCAACCTGATGGGCATGGATGAATGGCTGGAGAATTATCAGCGAGGACCCCCCATAACCCTGAACCATGTGCTGATTCTGAAGTTGGAATTTATGGCATTTGAGGGAAGCAAGCCGCGTTGGTGGGCCCAATGTTGTGAGCTATTCTTCCATCACTACCAGGTGGAAGATGACTAGAGGGTGAATCTGGCTGTTGCTTACTTGAATAATGTACCAGACTCGTGGTTCCAAGGTTGGAGCAACAGGAAGGTTGTTCTGGTTTGGGAAGAGCTTGTAGCAACTTTCTGTATCTGGTTTGGAGAGAGAACCATGGCTGACGTAGTGGAAGACTTCCGCAAGTTGAGGTAGACCAGATCGGTGGAGAAGTATCAAACCAAATTCGAGGAACTAAAATCGTTGCTCTTGATTTCACAACCTACCTTAGATGAGCAGTATTTCGTGTCAAGCTTCATCGGTGGATTAAGCAATGAACTCTGACCCTTGGTAAAGATGTGGTAGCCGATCACTGTTGAACAAACAACCGAGAAGGCACAGCTGTAGGAGCTGGCCGTAGAGGCAGTGGTTAAGAAACAACTAAACGTGACAAAAGGGTATGCTGGTAGTAGCTTGCAGAGTGGGGGTGTAGGAGTTAAGTCCGGCCACCAAATAGGGCACAAGGGGAATCTGCTACCTAAGGGACCCTTTAACCCCATTTCGAAGAAGTCCCTATTAGTGGAACAAAAAAAACAGCTGGGATCGTGTTTTTGCTGCGGCGAAAAGTACTTTCCGGGGCATAAATGTAGGAAGCAATTGTTGCAAATGGAAGGCCTAGAAGTGGAGGCAGAAGAAAAGGCAATGAATGCTGGAGAGGTGGAGGACACAAGCAACGGAGAGTCTGGTGAAGATGGAGGGGAGATATCATTATATGCCATAGAAGGCTACCCCTCAGAAAAGATAATTAAGGTGAAAGGCTTAGTGGATAAGAAGAGAGTGGTGGTCCTCATTGATAGTGGAAGCACACAGCTTCCTAGACGAGGACATTGCCCACAACTTGCAATGTGAGGTACAGGCCACTATACCACTTTCAGTTATAGTTGCGAATGGAAGCAAGATGGTAAGTTGGTTTAAGTGTTCAGCTTTCAAATGGATGATGTAGGGTCTTGAGTTCATGACTGATTTGAGAATCCTTGGGTTGGGTAGTTATCACATTGTATTAGGGGTAGATTGGATGAAAGCGGTGTGCCCCTTGATTTTCGATTTCAACACATTGGAGGTAACCTTTGAATTTGCAGGGAAAAGGGTGACATTAACAGGGAGCATGGAAGAGGGAGACTGTAAGTTATTGACAGGCTGAAGGATGCAGAGATTATTTCAACGTGGGGAAGCTGATATAGCTCAATTGCACTCCTTATATGCCGTAGAGATGGTGACGGATGGGGAAGAAGTCGATAGCAAACTAGTGACATAGGAAGGAGGCCATTCATGGCTTAATCCTATTCCTACTCTACAATCCTTGACCAAGGTATCTACTTGTGATTCTTTACATTCATTGCTGATTGAATTTGAGGAGCTATTTACAGAACCTACTACCCTACCCCCAGCCCACTTCCTTGACCATACCATACATTTAAAACCCAATTTAGAACCTGTCAATGTTCATTCCTACTGATACTCACCTTCTCAAAAAGCCAAAATAGAGAAATTGGTCTAAATATGTTAACCAAGTCCATTATTCAGCTGAGTCAAAGTCCATTTACTTCCCCTATACTTCTAGTAAAAAAGAAAGATGGAACATGGCGGTTTTGTGTTGATTATCGCCAACTGAATTCCTTCACCATCAAAAATAAATTTCCCATCCCCATTATCAAAGACCTCCTAGATGAATTATTCGGAGCCACCATCTTCTCAAAGCTTGATCTAAGGTCAGGATACCACCTAATTAGAATGAATCCAGCCGATATCCCCAAAACGGACTTTAGGACTCATCAAGGTCTTTACGAATTTTTGGTTATGCCATTCAGCTTAACTAATGCCCCTACCACCTTTTATACCTCAATGAATCACATCTTCCACCCTCACCTTAAAAAGTTTATTCTCGTTTTTTACATTTGAACCATTTAAGAACCACTTTCAGCATCCTTCGATCCAATCAGCTTGATGTGGAGAGGTCCAGGTGTACCTTTGTCGAGAAGAAAGTAGAGTACTTAGGCCATGTAATTATGGGGGAAGGAGTGTGCACTGATCCAAAGAAGATTGCAGTGATGTTGGAGTGGCCGAGACCCGAAACGGTTAGAGGATTGAGGGGATTCCTAGGCCTCACAGGTTACTATAGGCGGTTCATAAAAAATTATGGTGTGATCAGCTACCCATTGATTGAACTCCTCAAGAAGAATGGTTTTGGATGGAATCCACAAGTAAAGGCAGCTTTCCATGCACTTAAAAGGGCAATGACACAAGCTCCTATATTAGCCTTACCTGACTTCTCAAAACCCTTTATTTTGGAGACAGATGCTTGTGAAACAAGGGTAGGGGTTGTGCTTGTGTAGGGTGATAGGCCTTTGGCTTTTCTTAGCCAAGCCTTAGCCCCAAAGCATCTTGGGCTCAGCATCTATGACAAGGAGTTAATTGTTGTTTTGATGGTTGTGGAAAGGTGGGGATATTATTTGGAAGGGAGCCAGTTTGTGATTAGAATAGATCATGAGAGCCTCAAATTCTTGATGCAACAGAGGTTGCATACACAATTACAAAGACAGGGGGTAACCAAACTATTGGGGCTTGACTATACTATATAGTACCACAAGGTGAAGGAGAATATAGTGGTAGTCGCACTATGTCAAGAAGAGGAGAAGGGAAACTGTAATGCTATATCTGCAATGGTGCTAGACTGGGTAAAAGAGATCATTGCTAGTTATGAACGTACTCCTTGGGCCAAAGACTTCATGACGCAACTAGCAATCCAAACCACAGATTTAAAGGGGTATACATTATCAAGTGGGCTGCTCAGACACGATGGAAGGCTGGTGATCAGAGATGATGACCAGCTTAAAGGGAGGATATTACATTCACTTCACAGCTCACCGATAAGGGGACAATCGGGACTGAATGTCACATATCATAAGGTAAGACAATTGTTCTATTGACCTGGGCTTAAGTAGGATGTAAACGCATATGTGTTGGGGTGTGCGACCTATCAATGCTACAAGCACGAGCAGGTACCTTACCCAAGGTTGCTGCAACCACTTAAAATTTTGGAACATGCATGGGAACAAATTTCAATGAACTTTGTGGAGGGATTGCCTAAGTCAGAAGGAAGGAGTGTCATATTGGTAGTAGTGGAAAGGTTGACGAAATTTGGGCACTTCCTAAGTTTATCTCATTCCTTCACCACCTCAGAGGTGGCAAGACTCCTACTAGACTTAGTGGTTAAGTTACATGGATTACCTTTGTCCATTATGTCAAACCGAGACAAGATATTCATCAGTACTTTATGGAAGGAACTTTTTAAGAGTTTAAAAGTTGGATTGCATATGTCTACGGCCTACCATCTCGAGACGGATGGACAAACGGAGCGAGTGAACCAATATTTGGAAACCTATCTAAGGTGTGTTTGCTTTTCTTAAGCTAAGGAGTTGGAACAAGTGGTTGTCGTTGGCTCAATGGTGGTATAACTCCAATTACCACAGCTCTCTGAAGAGAACTCATTTTGAAGCCTTATTTGGGTATAAACCACCCCTAATACCTGTTGGAAATACTCAAATATTGAGATGGTAGTGGATCAATACTTAAGACAAAGACAAGAAGCTCTGCAAATTATCAGAAGGGAACTAAGCCTGGCACAAAACAGAATGAAACAGATGGTTGATTATAGGAGCGAAAGGTTGTTTGAAGTAGGGGATCGGGTATATCTGAAGGTTGAAAGATTTCAATAGCAATTGTTCTCCACTACCCACATCTCTAAATTAAGCCCCAAGTACTATGGATCGTTCGCAGTGGTGGCCAAAGTAGGGGAGAGGGCTTACAAGTTACAACTTCCGGAATGAGTGAAGATTCATCTGGTCTTTCACGTCTCTCTCTTGAAAAAGTCAGTTGGACCTACAGATTTCGTTAGCTTGGAGGTTCCCCTTACTGAAGAGGACGTAGCCGAGGCAACCGAATCTCTAGCAGTTCTGGATAAGAGGGTGACCTACCAAAATTCAATTCCCTTGACACAAGTGTTGGTGCAGTGGACTCACTTGCACCCCAATCATACCATGTGAGAGTACCTGCCCGACCTCCTCAAACAATTTCCAAGGGTTGCCCAGCTTTTGTAATTTCTTGGGGACAAGAAAGTTTTAAAGGGGGCGAAATTTTTGTCACATTCCTAAGGGCAGAATAGTAATTATACCTCTAGTATATAAGCTGATTGTAGCTAATTGGTTAGAGCCTTGCTGTACCAGGTGTACATTCCCAGTTAGTTTTGGCAGCTGGTAGCTATATATGTGGCCACAGCTGGGAATGATGACTCACGATTGAATATACAAAATCAGATTCCTCTCTCTTTTTTGTTATTCTCTCTCTCTCCCCTAAACATTCTTCATATCTTCCCAGAATTCTTCAATTTCCAGAGGAATCCTCCTTGGCAGCTATCGGAGCTGACACTCATTTGTTCAGGTGATCCCCCCCCCCCCCCCCCCATTCCTTGACATTCAAGAAGATACGTATCTGCAATTGCATTTAATGCCTTTAGAACTAAGAGCTAGAGGCTTAGGTATTTTTCTTTCTATACTAAATATACTTTTTCTTTGAAGGGAAAGAGGGAGAGTTATGTGCACAGTTTTCAGTAATTTGTTAATAAAGCAATTCCTGCTATAAGGATTCACTAAAGAGTTATTTCAACTTTCCCTCTAACATAAGCGTTATAGTAATCAAATTTTGTTCGCTTTTATTAGTGAATCTTTGAACTTTATCACTAACATAATCCTCTCTGCTTGTAACTCTATATGATCTTATAAACTTGGGTAAATTACACTCGATACCTTTGACGTTTCACAAAAAGTCAGAAATTACCTGAATGTGTTTCTGGAAATAACAGAGACCTCCACTGAGATTTGATTATTCGTAACACTTTGCCCCTACGGTAGTTGACAACAGTTAATTTTTTGAAAATGACAAAAATACGCATTCTCTCTCTTTCCCTCTCTCTTTTTCTCTCTCCTATGTAATTACTGAAAAATTAAAAATTTAAAAATATTGGTGAGTGGTGGCCAGCTGCCATCACCGGCCACCACCATCTGAAGTTCTGAACCCCCTGCAGTGAGAGAAGGGGGAGAGAGAGTTCAGTGGAACCCAGATTAATGTGTTCGTGTTCCCAAAGAGAGAGATAGAGAAGAGGGGATATATATATATATATAGAGAGAGAGAGAGAGAGAGAGATCCCTGTCAACTAACCCCAGGGGTTCACATTGGGAGAGTTCACAAAATACAATTTGAAGCAGAACAGAAAGTTCCCACCCGTCAGCACTGCATTTCACAGTACTGATCTTCCTTTGGCATTTCTGTGTGGTTTTGTTATATGGATAGCGGTGAAACCAGATGCATAGATAAGAAAAAATGTAAAAAATACAGTGAAAGAAATGACAGAGAGAGCATAGAGACCAGCTCTCTCCAGGAACCCCAAATTTTGAGTATTATTTGGCCATTTTTACACACTAGGGATGACAAGGCTTTGTCCTTTCTCATCTTCACATTCACACAGCTCTGTAAAATTCTTGATCTTCTGCAAATCCTCTCTCAATCATTTTGAAGTTCTTCCATCAAATCAACTTGAGAAGGTACAAACAAAATCAACTTGAAGTTCTTTCCAAATTCATGGGGCTTTCTTCCAACTTCCAAGGAATGCCCCCACTGATTCAATGTCTTCAGATTCAGAACAGAAACTTGTTTGTCAACATCTATGGGTAGATGAGAAGCCCAACGGGGCAATATCAGAAGAGGGGGGGGGGGGGGGGGAGAGAGAGAGAGAGAGTCAACTTAAAGTTCATTCCAAATTCATGGGGCTTTCTTTCAAGGAATGCCTACACAGATTCAATGTTTTCAGAACAGCAACTTGTTTGTCTACAGCTCTGGGTAGATGAGAGGATCCAACAGAGCAATATTGGAGAGATATTGCCCTACAGATTCAATGTTTTCAGAACAGCAACTTGTTTGTGAACATCTATGGGTAGATGAGAGGGCCCAACAGTGCAATATCGAGAGAGAGAGAGAGAGAGAGAGAGCGGGGGGGGGGGGGGGGTTAGGGTGAGACGGGAGAGAGAATGGGGACAGAAGACAGAAGAAGATAGATTTAAATATATATAAGGGCAAAATGGTGATTTTGTTTTATTTTTAATAGCAAGGGAGGTCTCTGTCTTTTCCAAAAGCACAAGGGTAGCTTGTGCCTTGCCCCTAAATCTCACAGGCGTAATTTACCCTATAAATTTTTATTAGCATACTTGTTCTGTCTCTTTTTTCAATTTTCGTTATCAGTGAATTGAGAATATATTCTTTGGTTTTTGTTTGCAAACATAGGTGGAACCTTCTCAGCCTTACTAAATTATGAGTTATAGAATAAATTCTCATGACTGTACAGCCATATCTGAGATAAACTTTACCCTGTCTGACCCTGGAGCAGGGCATCAATGACAAGATTTGTTCTTTTGATTACAAGAACTGCAAGGCTGAGATAAAGACAGCTGATGCTCAGGAGTCTTACAAGGATGGGGTGATTGTTCTAGTCACCGGGTGTCTAACTGGCCCAGATAACATAAGAAGGAAATTTACACAAACTTTTTTCCTTGCCCCACAAGACAAAGGGTACTTTGTCTTGAATGATGTTTTTAGGTATGTAGAAGATAGTGAACCGCTGGAAAATAATAAGGTGGCAGCTAATGCGAATCGTGACATCCCAATAGCTTCCCAAATGCCTGATCCAGGTAAGATTTGCCTTGGCCATTCTCGTTCAACTAATTTCAGATTATCATTACAAAGCTTTTGGCCTCATCATCTATTTGTGTTTCCAGAGCCTGTTCATCCTCCAACGGTGGATTCCATGACTTCTGTCATAGAGGAGGCTCAAAATGTTGAAGAACAAAAAGTTCATGATCCTGTGGATAATGAAAGACAAGCAGTTAGTGAGAAGGAAGTGACTGTGAGTCCTGAACCTCATCTGAGTGAGAATCACATCCATGAAGTTATTGAAGCAGATTCTTCTGCCACCCAAGAGTGTGCACCAAAGAAGTCTTATGCATCGATTTTAAGTTCGCAGATGAGGAAAGGCGGTTCAGTGCCTACGAAAGTTTATGTACCAGCTAATACATCCAGAGTGGCTCCCACAAGGACTGAGAAACAGTCTCTTGGTTCTGTATCACATCCTCCAGTGCCTGAGGCATTGGTGCCTAGTGCATCTGACACTGTCAATGCCCTTGAAAGTGGGAATGCTGAGGAAGAAGGTAGTAATGTCTTTTATTAGTGGCTGCTTAAAACCATCAGGTGGCATTCGGATCTCAAAAACACTGGTGCTTTTTCTGACTTGTATTTTAAACACTCTGGCCTTCCCTTCTAAAAAACTTTTTTGTTGAAGGGAAGTGATTCACACATTAAAACAGAACTTTCATGGGTAAGTTTCTTATATGAAAATAGAAAATAAGATGCAATGGTTGTCCTGGAAGGTTACCATGAAACCATCTTGCCAAGTTTATTTTTTGTAGCTCTTGCAGCAAACAGAAGTGTTGCATTTCCTAATACTATCTTTTATTTTTTATAGTTGAGGGCTACTCGGTTTATGTTCGAAATTTGCCTATAAATGTGACTGTAACTCAGCTGGAGGTGGCATTTAAGAAATTTGGACCAATTAAGCAAGGAAGTGTCCAAGTTAGAAGCAACAAGGTTAGATTTATACAAGTGCTTCTGTTATTTATTATGCTTCATTTGATTCACCATTTGTATATATGGTCATCTATTGAGTTATTTTTTTCCTTTCTGTTCAGCAACAGGGTTTCTGTTTTGGGTTTGTGGAATTTCATAGTTTGAGCTCCATGAATGATGCAATTCAGGTATGTTTGTAATATATTATCGACTTCCAATTATCAATTAATTTCAAAATAAACCTTTCTAATATTTAGAAATATCCCCCAGTACATAAGCTGCCCCCTCCTGACTGACCATGTAGATAAGCAGTTGCCATCTCACCATGATTCATAAAGGAGACTACAGAAAAAGACAACCTATAATTTTGAAGGTCTACTATATGCAGCTTTGTCCCTGCATACAGAGAGTCTGGTTTCAATTTGAGTACTTAAATTTGATTTGCTCCATGGACATGTTAGTTGTTATCTCCAAATAATAATAACCTCTTTTGCCTTGTCTTTTATTGGACTGTCGTTGACGCATCTGGCCCTCTGGGCCTGGTCTGACCCACACTAATCTTGATTTATTGTTGGGGAGGATGATTTACTTTGAATATGATGAAGATAGAAGCTGATGTGCTGGTGAATTCTCAGGGGCCATGGCCATTGGTTCCCATAACAGAAGAAATCCCACTTTGCAGGAGCAATTTTGGGAATAAAACACTTCCTCCAGGATGCCCAAAGATAGTCAACTTTGCTTCTTAATTTTGCTGAAGCATAACCTACAGATTCTTATAGCTATCTCTGTGGGTTGACATCCCACCTTGGAGGATCAGTTTTGGAAATAAAACACCTCCCTCCAGGATGCCAAAAGAAAGTCAGCTTTGGTTCTTAATAGCTGAAGTATAACCTAGAGATTCTAATAGCTATACCATGTTGGCAGGTTGACGCCAGCTTATATGATGCAAAGAATTTTCCAAGCCAAGTAGTTAGTAAGATATATCTGTTAATGTCTTACTTTAAGAAGCAAAAAAATACATATGTTATCAAGGAAAATACACAGTAGATGCATGATAATAGAATCATTATTATTTATAAGGTCATATTCCTCTTATTTCATAATAACTTATGGTGAGTAATATATTTATCCAAAAAAAAAAAAGAACTGTGATGAGTAAATTCTATAACAACCCAGGAATTAATAGGCTTCAACATCTAGTTGTTGCAGCTTGTAATAACTTCAATCGTGATTGCAAATGATGGAGAATTAAAAAAAAAAAATCCTTTATTAAGCTTAACTAGTTGAGTGTATTTGGAAAAGGACAGCAAAACTTTTGGTAGTTACAACATTAAATTCCAGACACACCATTTGCAGCTATTGAAGTATCTTTTACTTATTTTTTTTGTGTTGTGTTTTTCATTAGAGTTTATTAGCTTAATGTATTCATAAAAAAAGTTATAAAATTTAAACTATTGTACAAATTGTTTTACAGTTATGTGTCACTATCTTTGTATTTTGTATGATGTCTTTCAAGCATTACATTTGGTTGGTTTGTGCCTTACGCTATTGTTACATTGATTAATGAGTATTTAGTGGTAGTTACAAATCCTGGTGAGGGCCCAATGGTTTTTCCTTAAAACTCCAGCACTTATATATTGAGTTATTTTTCTATGAAGGGCTATCAAGGTCAAAAATTTTAACAACAATAAAAATGCATCCAAACCAAGATTTTGTACTGTTATGCATATTTGATGTAATATTCTTGGTGTCAGTTGCCAATTTCATGTCTTCTTAACATGCTGATATTGCATTGGATTCTGATCATTTAAGTCTCTTTGTGAAGATGAGCATGAAATTCACTCTGCAAGGACATGCTAATTCTTTTTGTGCCTTAAACGTTCCATATGTATTCCCTCTATTGTTCCAGTTTCATCTTCAACCCATCTAATACGTTATGATATCTGGTTTGAAGGGCTTATATATAATTTTGTTGCGTCCTTAACCTGAATTTATAGGAGACATTTTGCTAGCTTGTCCCAGCAACTCCACTTCTCAAACTTCTTCACCTTGCAAAAGGGGGAATCAGATCTCCCCACTCTCCCTTCGCCTCATTAGTGCTTGCTGATCTTTACAATTTTTTTTGTTTTTTGTTTCAGATGTCTCTTAACTGCACGTCTTGGCCATTTTTGCAAAACTGACTGTTAGAAATTTCATATCCTATCCTTTTCTTTGTCTAAACTTAGAATGCGGAAGTTATTTTTCAGGCTTCACCCGTTACTGTAGGGGACAGGCAGGCTATTGTTGAGATGAAGAGAACCACGACTCGAGGCAAGTGAAAGTTTATCATCTTTTTTCTTCAACGTGCTTTCAGCACATAGAATTTGACAGGGTTAATTTATGACAATCATGAAAGAAAATTCGTAATTGTTGAATGTTGGTTAGAAAATTGTGGGTTTCGGATTACAAGTTTCGATAGTAAGATAGGTTGCCTTGCTGCTCTTTCTTGCAGTTGGTAGTGGGAGAGGTAGGTTTCCTCCAGGAAGAGGAGGCTTTCGAAGCGACAATTTTAGGGGCCGTGGAAACTACGGTGGTGGCCGAGGCTACGGGAGAAGCGACTTCTCGAACCGGGGTGATTTTTCGGGCCGGGGTAGAGGAGGTCCAGGTGGGTACCAGCAAGGAAGAGGAAGAGGAGGTCGTCGAGGTGGCTTGAACCAGAATACTGTTCCAGCGTGAAAGCAAGCACCAAGACAGCAAGACTTTGGTAAAAAACATTTTGACAAAAGTAATTTGTTCTCCAGTGATCCGATCTGCCCTGCCCTTGAAACAGTAGAATCCAGTGCAGTGATCTAATCATATTTAACATCATCAGAAAGCTAAAAAAAAAAAACTTGTCTCGGGGTTGCCTGGGAGGGAGGAGGCATTTTTGCTGTAGTTTCAAGGTATTCTTTCTAGAGATTTTTTTGTGTAGGTTTGAGTTTCTGCCACAGAATAGAATGTAACTCGGCTCGGCAGGATCTTCATGTCATTTCCTGTTTATGGGCAATTAGTTTTGTTAGTTTTCCTTCTCTAACTGAAAGTTGGGACAGTCTTTGCTGCGGCTGCTTGGAGCGCCAGCCATTTTTGTTTACAAATAATCAATATCGTATTGTTATTTATGTTATAAATTTGTTTAAAATATTATCTACTTTTAACTTAGATACGCCTGTATTCAAGCACAGCATAGTTGTACAATTTTATTGTAAAGAAAAACCCCACATTTGTTACATTCATATAGTTCACCATAAATCTGGAATCATGGTGGGAGGAAAAATATCATATGGAATGCTACTAAGGAAGAGTAGTGATTTTTAATCAATGCTCAATTCATTCTCTTTTTCTCACAAACACCAATGTTGAAAAAAGATGGGATAAAAAAATTAAAAAGAAAGAAAAAATTGAAAAAAGTTGGCAGCAACAATTGTCGTCAGCTGGCAGATTTGCGGTTGCCTCGCAGCTGCAAGGAGCAGTAGCCGCGAGGTGCAACCTCGCGGCTAATGGCGGCTTGCGCAGCCTCGCGACTATTTGTCGCAAGGTGCCTCGTGACTGTCTACCGCGAGGCCCAGCTGCCCGCGGCTACATCGTAGCGAGCTCCCCCACTTTTTCGATTTGACTCTGACCCATTCAGCAATCGTCACGTGTCGACACTAGCCACTCTTGAGAATCGTGCCCTATAAATACCTAACTACATGACATTAATGGGGACGACCAATTTCGGTAAAATCTAGACACTTTGAATGCACTCTTATTATTTTCGTGAATAGTCATTGGGATTTGGTTCTGACTTTGACATCGGAGGGTTTTCACGGGGAAGATTCCCGCGAGCCTTCTAACCCATTTTCTCAGTATTTAACAGGAAAAGCCTTGTGGCAAACCTAGCGGCGAAGGTAAAGTTTTACGGCGAAGGCCAAGTCTTGTGGCGAACTTAGCGGCGAAGCTCGTGGTGAAGCTTGTGGCAAAGCTTGTGAAGAACCTAGCGGCGAAGGTAAAGTCTTGCCGCAAACCTAGCGGCGAAGGCCAAAACTTGTGACGAACTTAGAGGTGAAGCTCGTGGTAAAACCTTGTGGCGAAACTTGTGGCAAAGTTAGTGGCAAAACCTTGTAGCGAAACTCGTGGCGAAGCTTGTGGGGAAACTTTGTGGCGAAGCTTGTGGCAAAGCTAGTGGCAAAACCTTGTGGCAAAGCTAATGGCGAAACCTTGTGGCGAGAGCTAGTGGTGGATCCTTGCGGCGAGCATCCTAGCGGCAATTTCTCTTGAGGCGATATCTCTTGCGGTAATCTAACTTCACCCGACACCAAGCTTGAGTGGACCCCACATCACAAATTTTAATTATTGTATTTTGGCAACAACAATTTGGCGCCGTCTGTGGGAAACGCAACAAAAAGCCAATTTCAACACAAAATGCCGAGAGGGACAAGATCAGCCAGTTGGACTAGCCCTCCTGACCCCACTCGAATGAGCGCTCGTACTAGGACGGGAGCAACGAAAAGCTCCCACCAGGTGCACTCTACAATACTAGAATTTTCAGTAGATCACCCTAACAACGAAGTGCGTTCCGGGAACTTTCCTGTGCTCGAATGCAACCATACCACCGAACTGGAGGGCATGGAGCATTCAAAGCAAGGAGAAGCACACATAGCTAGATTGAGGAGATACGCGACAGGGCGAGAGGAACAAGTCCCCCATGCAGTGCCTGCTAGTAAGGAGCAATGCTCATTTGGACAATCTTCAATCCCAAATGGAAAACTCAGGGAGACTTCAAGAATAGCTCCACCCAAGGTCTTACTCTCAGATTATGAACTATTGCGGAAGAATTTTGAGGTGCCGAGGAAACAGAATGACGAACTCAAAATGTCTAATGAGAAGAATATGAGAAGACTATAGGAAGTCACTGCTTTGTTACGTGAACTAAGGCCGGACATTCACATTCCACACATGGGACAAATCGATACAAGGGTAGAACATCGGAGATCCCAGGACAACCCTTCAAAAGCCCCTCGGCAGGGAACAAGAATCAAAACTCCAGGGCTGAATAGTCAAGTCCCGGAAGTAATGGACTCGAGAAGGAAAAATAATAGGAGGACGAAAAAAGCTCCCACGTGTAGAGAGACAGCAGAAAACACTTACTCGGAAGTACCTTATGACCCATCTCTTTGCCAAAACGAAAGGAAGCAGGAAACACTCAGCGTGTCCGACATTAAACGCCTCATAGAAGAGGTGCTGGAATAGAGGCAGGTGATGATGATACCAAAGGTAACTCTCTTGAATGGGTTCCCTCTATCTGAAGAACTCCAAAGGCGACCAGTGCAACCAGGGTTCGAACTGTCGCACCTTTCAATATACTCGGGAAAGGAAGACCTCGAGAAGCATTTACAACATTTTGTCGCAGTAGCCGTGCTACATGGATGGAATGAGGTCACGAGATGCAGGGCTTTCTCACTCTCCCTGACAGGACAAGCTCAACAGTGGTTCACCGAGTTACCAGCAGGACATATACGATCATTCGAACGGTTGAAGAAAGAATTCCTAAATGCATGCTTCGTCTATCTCCCGAAGAAGAAGAATGCGATATATCTAATGAGCTTATGGCAGAAGCCGAATGAATCCCTGAAGCAATACATCGAGCGATTTAGGGCCACAATGCAGGAAGTAAGAGATCTCTCAGTCAGATTGGCAGCGTCAGCCCTGTTAAACGGAACTACCTACGCCCCGCTTAGAAGATCCTTAGCCTTCTCCGAGCCAAATTCTATGACTGAATTATTCGACCTGAGTAGAACAGTTTATCCAAATGGAAATTTTGGACGCAGGGGAAGGTAATGGAAGAGGAAGGGAAACCCAGCCCGAAGTGCGAAGGACCTTACAAAATTCAGAAGGTGTTAGGCCCCAACATGTGCACACTGCCGACACCACAAGGTATGGCGATGTGAAAAGCTTGGAGCACCGTACACCTCGAGAGGTACTTCCCAGTTTTAACCTTAGGGGAAGGGACGAAGCACGAGACGTAGAGTCAAGCCTGTCATCGAAAGCGTTACTCGACCCAGTTAGAGGCCGGAATTGTCTTTAATTTTCCATTATAATAACATCCCCCAATAAATAAAAGAATATATTCCATGTATTCTTGTAAAGTAGACAAAACTATAAGCCGAACCACGTAAAATCTGCAGGAGTCCAGATTATTTGTATGTATCATGCAGGTATGGCGGCTCAAGCACAGCTCGTTTCCAATAGGTCAAGTCGCCTAGCAGCAATCTGGTGCCGATGACCATGTGTTAGCCCGGGATTACCAGAACATCTGATGTCTATGCCCGCAGACTCACCCGGATCCCTCGTTTGAGTTCGGTGCTATGCCTTTTTGGCCAAACCTCACTCCTTGGTTGATCTGGTGCCTAGGTCTCCTGGCAAACTCGAATGTCTAGTAGGAATCCCGTGCTGGACCACCGGTCAAACCCAGATTCCCTGAGGTAGACTGGCCCTAAGAAAACGAAAAAGAAGTGAAGTGATCACCTAATAGCTCCAGTATAAGACCGCTCCCGAAGGTCAAGTCGCTTAGTATCAATCTGGTGCCGATGACCACAAGCTGGCCCGGGATCACTAGAGGATCCGATGCCTATGCTCGCAGACTCACCTGGATCCCTCGTTTGAGTTCGGTGCTATGCCTTTTTGGCTAGACCCGACTCCTTGGTTGATCTGGCGCCTAGGTCTCCCGGCAAACTCGAATGCCTGGTAGGAATCCTGCGCCGGGCCATTGGCCAAACCCAGATCCCCTGAGGTAAACTGGCCCAAGGAAGGCATGAAAAGACAACAACCCTATGACAACTCTGCCATGACCCCGCTTATTGGAGTTGAGTCATCTAGTTGCAATTTGATGCCTATGACCACGAGTCAACCCGGGATTACCAGAACATCCAATGCCTATGCCCGCAGACTCACCCAGATCCCTCATTTGAGTTCGGTGCTATGCCTTTTTGGCTAGACTCGACTCCTTAGTTGATCCGGTGTCTAGGTCTTTCGGCAAACTAGGATGTCTGGTAGAAATCCCGTGCTAGATCACTGGCCAAACCCAGATTCCCTGAGATAAGCTAACCCCGAAAGACGGACATGGAGAACATAATAGCCAGAGCGCTATAATCCATCATAGGATCGCCGGATGCTCCAGAGACTGTGCCCGTAGGCTCGTCGGGATCCATTGACTGAGTCCGGTGCTATGCTCTCGAGCTAGACCCGACTCCTTAGTTGATCCGGCACCTAGAGCTCCCGGCAAGCTCGAACACCTGGCAAGAATTCACACAGTGAAGTCTATCTATCGGGGTATGGTTGCCTAGAGATAATTTGGTACCTCAACTCCTAGTCAAGGTAAGATCTTTTTAGGCATTCTGAAACACTTGGTTGAGTCAAGGTGCTAGACCCAACTCCTTGGCTAATATTTTTACTCTTCAAGTTTCGTTTAAAGACAAAATAGAAGAGTAGGGGGCAATTGTGGTGCCATGAAAAAAGATGGGATAAAAAAATCAAAAAGAAAGAAAAAATTGAAGAAAGCTGGCGGCAACAATTGCAGCCAGTTGGCAGATTTGCGGCTGCCTCGCAGCCGCAAGGAGCAGCAGCCGCGAGGTGCAACCTCACGGCTGCATGTTGCGAGGTGTTGCCTCACGGCTGCACGCCGCGAGGCACAACAGCCTCGCGGCTGTTTGCCACAAGGTGCCTCGCGGCTGTCTGCTGCGAGGAGCTGCTGCCTTGCGGCAGTGTTGGCCAAGGCACATTGCCACGAGGCCCAACTGCCCGCGACTACATCGTAGCGAGCTCCCCCACTTTTTCGATTTGGCTCTGACCCATTCAGCAACCGCCACGTGTCGACACTAGCCACCCTTGAGAATCGTGCCCTATAAATACCTAGCTACAAGACATTAATGGGGACGGCCAACTTCGGTAAAATCTAGACACTTTGAATACACTCTTATTATTTTCGTGAATAGTCATTGGGATTTGGGTTTGACTTTGACATCGGAGGGTCTTCGCGGGGAAGATTCCCTCGAGCCTTCTAACCCATTTTCTCAGTATTTAACAGGAAAAGCCTTGTGGCAAACCTAGCGGTGAAGGTAAAGTCTTACGGCGAAAGCCAAGTCTTGTGGCGAACCTAGCAGCGAAGCTCGTGGCGAAGCTTGTGGCAAAGCTTGTGGAGAACCTAGCGGTAAAGGTAAAGTCTTGCGGCGAAGGCTAAAGCTTGTGGCAAACCTAGCGGCAAAGCTTGTGGCAAAACCTTGTGGCAAAGCTAGTGGCAAAACCTTGTGGCGAAGCTTGTGGCAAAACTAATGATAAAACCTTATGGCGAAGCTTGTGGCAAAGCTAGTGACAAAACCTTATGGCGAAGCTTGTGGCAAAGCTAGTGACAAAACCTTGTGGCGAAGCTTGTGGCAAAGCTAATGGTGAAATCTTGTGGCAAGAGCTAGTGGCGAAGGCTTGTGGCAAGAGCTAGTGGCGGATCCTTGCAGCGAGCATCCTAGCGGCAATTTCTCTTGAGGCGATATCTCTTACGGCAACTTAACTTCACCCAACATCAAGCTCGAGTGAACCTCATATCACAAATTTTAATTATTGTATTTTAGCAACAACAAAGATAAAATGGCAAAATGTATATTTTAGTTCTTGTATTTGTATATTTTTTATTTAAATATTTAATTTTTTTATTATTTTAATTATACTTTTAAACTATGTAATTTCAAACTAATTATATCATTGAACTATTATTAATTTATTATTTTTAATAAAATTGTTGGGGGTGTACATTTAATTCAAAATTATATAAGGGCTAGTATATGGCCTAAATTGTATGATTGTGCTTAGAAGAATGCGTCTTTTAAATTAAAATAAATAATCCTTTCATTTCTATTTTAAATTGTATGTATAGTTGTATAGTAATAATTGCAGCTTGCAAGTTGCAAGATCGTTGAGCCACGGCGAGAAGATAAATAACAAAAGGTAGAGTGGACGCTCCCCGCTAGGCGCGTGGATGAAAGGAAGCGAAAGCAGACCCAATCGCCTTTGATTAATAGCCGGACACGTCGCCTTCACCTTCAGCAAGTTGGGGGCGGGGTGCCGAGCTGTTGATGATCTGCAACCAAGTCGGAACACGTGTCCCCTAAAACAGCTGTCCTCCACGTGGCAGACACCCAGAAGCCTAGCACAAAATTTCAAAAATAGTGGAGCTTGATCTGGAGGGGCCCAGCCCTTGATTTTTCTTTTTTTAATTCTCGCGTGTTGTCCGGGAGATCCCTCGGCCTCTGGGCCCGACTTAGCTGAAAGATTTGAAATTTTGATTAAGGCCCGTGCTTTTATTGGCTCCTAATGTCACTTTTAAAATTTAGTCAAAACGAATCTTTCAATACACCCACTCTTGCCTACAAACATACACCAATTATTATTATTATTATTATTATTATTATTTTTTTCTTAATGAAAAAAGCACTCGAGGTAACATCTAAAACGAGATAGACAACTAAATGATCAACTTGCACAATTCAAACGCCACTCACCCATGTCAATTATAATCAATTTATTTTGCAATGATTCCACCCTACATGTCACATCCCGTCTCTTTTCTTTTTATTTTGTGTTCTTTTTTATAATTGAATTCAAAGTGTTCTTATTCTAAAAAATATCAAATTGTATTTCTTAATTTTTGAAAGTATTTAAATTTGAGCAGATTTATTGAAGTTCTCAATTCACTTAACTAAATTGCTAAGAGTATTAAGTAAATTATACTTAATATATTAGAGGTTTAATTTAATTTAATTTAATTGTTATTAACATTTTAAAATAATAAAAAGCTCTTCATCTCTCTCCTTCCCCACCCCCCCCCCCCCCACAATAAGAATTTTTTTTTTTTTTTTATCTTTTGACATGTTTGGCCCATGGCTGATCCGTCTATAGCTTTCCCAAAAAAAACAGCAAGAGAATATTAAAGTCAGAATATATTTATAAATTTAACTTCATCACTAATATGTAACGATGATTAATTAATTTTTTAGGCATAAAAAATTGTGGGACAAAATAACAGTCTAATTCGTCGCGAATTTGCCATCACATTCCGATGAATGAAACCACTGAAATGCCATTGCTGCTAGGTGGGTGTGGCAGAACTCGGCGAGTCCACTCGCTAAATGAACCGCCGTGAGTGACATTCGATTCGGAGACTGAGACGCCAACTTGGGGGCTCGAAAAGCGAGGCTGTCGGCCACGTGTTGATCTCCTGTGCCCGAGCCTGTGGAGGGGACAGGTTTCGCGGTGAAGACACCACCGTTTTAGATTTCGCCACGTGGAAAGGATCTGAAATGTAGAGCTGATCCACGGCCACTTGCAGCGTGCTCTCAGAAAGTAGCGTACGATCGGAGCGTCTAATAATTCCTGACGAGGATTTCTTGTTTATTCAACAAAATATATTACAAAAAAGGAATATTAAATTATCTCCTGTTTATCTTATCTTCTCTGCCTACGTGTTCGTGCTCGTTCGTAGATTGGCTTCAAGTATTCATTTCGATTTATTTATTTATTTTTAAGTGGTTCTTCGGGGGAGGAAAAGGTAGAGAGAGGAATCGCGGCTTCACAAGGCCGAGATTTTTGTAGCCACGTGGCGAGTTAATCCAGTTCGGTGGCCTTCAATCGACACGTGTAGTGTCGACAGCGTTGGACACCTTTCAGCAGAGGATGGAGACGCTTGTTCGGTGTCGCCTCAAAAACCGGTTACCGGAAACACGTGGGTAGCGTATCACTCTCCTCGTCGCTCCACGTGTCGCCTTTATCATTTACGTTTCCATTTATGGGTAATTTTGTCATTTCTCTGACCGGCATTAAAATCATCTTCTTTCTGCTGCTTCTGCTGCTCTTTCTTCTTCTTCTTCTTCTTCTCCTCTCTGTGTTTTCATTGTCATGGCTCTCTCTGTAACGCTGGCGATGGTTTCAAGGGGAACGGCGGGGAAATACGGGGTTACAGTCCGTGAGATAAGTGGCGGCGAAACTCAGTCCGATGCGCGAATACCGTAAATTTGCTGTAAGGCTGCTTGAAGATCCTTCAATTTTCGTGGATTTCCTTCTGATTTTCCTGGGACAATCTGCTGGGATTCTGTTTCTACTTCCCAAAGAGAATTATCCGTTTTGGGTTCCTCTGATTTCACCCAGTCTGGTTTTCCTTGGGCTTAGTTTGCACAATATGGCTGAAGCTGAAGAGATAAGGCACGCCCATCAGGCAAGAGATCTATTAAAAAGACTCAGCCGTTTTCCAGGAAAATTCCTGGAAAAAGCGGAGTACGAGGAGGAGGAGATAGAGCTGAGTCTTGGGCTTTCGTTGAATGGTCGATTTGGGGTGGACCCGAAGAGGACGACGACTCTGACTCGGTCATCGTCGATCGCAGACTGCATTTTGACGACCGACAGGGGGAAAACAGTTGGAGCCGCCCCTCCGTCGGCGGACTCATCGCTGATAAGGACGTGCTCGCTGCCGGCGCAGACGGAGGAGGAGTGGAGGAAGCGGAAGGAGCTTCAGTCGCTACGGCGGATGGAGGCCAAGCGGAAGAGGATAGAGAAGCTGAAGAATCTCAGAACGGTGAAAGAACGGGTCGCTGTGGAGCCGAATGGAGTTTGCTCGACTCCTGTTAACGCTGGCCGAGGAAGCGAATCACAGCCTTTATCGCAAGGGTCGAGTGGCTCTTCTGGGATTTCTGAATCTGAGACTCCGGGTAATCTCATTCTTTCTACTTTTGTGAAAATGGAGTTTACCAGTTCATTGGATTGTTAGTTGAGCTCCTCTTTCTACGTTTCCTATTCTGTCCAGTTTAACTTGGCTTAGATCTAGTTGGTTAATATGCTGTTAAATGCCTTAAAACATTAACACACAAACCTTTATGTCACTGCTCGAGTCAGTTGCTTAAATTCTAGCTCTCCGATCCTCCATCTCAGCTTTGTCTTCGGTAAGGTCGTTATAACTTAATATTGTAGGTAAGTCTCTCCCCAAGAAGTTCTTGTTAAATGCTCTGACCTGTAGCCAAAATCTTCAGGCATAATCCTTAAATGAGGACATTTGGTAATGCTCAGGGCGTACTCTCTCTTTTGGACTGAGGATTACTGGCAAGCAAATACAGACTTGAACTTGAACTCAAGTGCGATGTTATCTCATAGGACTGTTTGACCAGAATGTCATGCAGTTACTTGGTGTCATCATGTCCAAATATATTTAAGTCAAGAAGTAGGTGGATTAGTTGTGTGTTTCGTACCAATTTGCTTCCCCCTTGACTCCGTAGTCGGATTCCCTTAGCCTTTCTAATACACAAGCTTCAACTTGATCCAACTCGCTGGGTATTGAGGGAGCATGAATCGTCAGATGTAAAAAATAGCAAGGCAAGGCAGCCTAGAGAGAGCGGCAATATGGTCTTGTTGCGATCATCCATTAATGGAGGTTCAAACCCCTCTATTTAAAGTAGAAAGATCGGGATAGTAGCTAACGTCTAAGGAAACTGGCTCTTGCATGAAGTATGGCGGAAAGTTTGATACTGGGTAATCGGGTTAATGATTGGATGTGGCACCAATAAATTCATATCGACTAAACCTAAAGTGTATGCTTTGTGGGACATGGATCACATGTGCGTTTCTCTTGTCTTCTGGGTCCTTGCCTCCAATGAATCAATCACGGTAAGGATTATTCAACTGAAGGATGCTTGATTGTTAATTTCTTAATTCCAACCTTCAATTTTTAAGTCCCAAAGATCTGCTCATCCTAGATATTGCCCAACCTTGATTACTCGGAACATCCTTTGGCGGGAGATCTGCATAGAGGCGTCAAAGTAGGAGCATAGCTCCTGGGGAGGGATCAGCGTTACTAGGGCAGAGGACAGAGGATTTATCATTTATACGGTGAATTAGGCATGGCGAGTATCAAAGGCTTTGCCTAATGGTGAGGCACTATATATATATAATAACATTGCCCAATGATTATATTTCTTTCTGTTCCATGGTGATGGGGATGGCCGTATGGGCCTTGCCAATTGAATTGTATATCGTTGATTTTTATTAAGCAAAGCATATTTGTTGTTTTCCGTAGCCATTTTTCACAGAATTGGAGCCAGGATGACCATTTTCAGTAAGCTCTATTTTTTGTGAAAGGAATCGTTTTTTGGAATTATTGAGACAAATGCAGAAGGAAATCGAGAGAGAGAGAGAGAGAGAGAGAGAAACCATTGAATAATATAGTTCTTCCATTATAGGTAAAAATTCCTTAATCTGGTTTGGCCGAACCTGCTTTGGAACTTGTCTCTTGTTTGACTCTTGTTGCCTCGTTTAACTCTTTTAGGCGTTCATGTAACTTCATGAAGCTTTTGCGTACACAACAGTGTGATGGTGATGCTAATTGGTCGATTCAAATTGCTTTTTCCATATCTTCCCGTGGAATGTTGGCTGGAAGTTAAAGCTTGTTTTGCTTTCCATTTCATGTGCTGCTTCCTAAGTAGAGCATTAGTCTGTTGGATTTTACATTCCAGGAATAAGCAAATACAATGAAGCCAGAAGCCCTGCCAGCATACAGTCTCTTCCCAAACAGGGTGAGGTGAAACGAGGAGTTAACCACCACCTCGGAGCAACAGCCGAGAAGACTGGAAACTCTGCAGGAGCAGTAACAGAGACCATCAGTGAAAATAACCATCAATAACAGCGAGGCAGAGGTCGAGGTCAAGGAAATGACGAGGAGGAATATGATGGTAGACATGCCTTGCGTATCGACACGAGGCGCTGGGCCGAACGGGAAGACAGTGGAAGGCTTCCTATACCGGTATCGGAAGGGAGAAGAGGTGAGAATCTTATGCGTATGCCATGGCAGCTTTCTCTCCCCGGCCGAGTTCGTGAAGCATGCAGGAGGCGGCGACGTGGCTCACCCTCTGAAGCATATCGTGGTAAGCCCGACCTCACTTTTATAGTGGCATTGGCAGTTAACGGATGCGCCACTACTGCTGCTTTCAAGAGAACGAGACCGCCGCCAGATCTAGTTAGAGCTGTAATTTGTTTTTTTTTTTTTTAAATCCAATCTCAGAAAGAAATTTCGCATCTTTGAATGAACTGGCCGCATCAGGCCTCATCTTGGGAAGTTAAATATTTGAGCATAAGTTTTAACTCTCGTCTCAAATCATTCTGGGCATTTTATCAATCTGATGCACCCGCCTGCCAGCCTTACAATTTGCTTGCTTGCTATTCCCTTGCACTCTTTTAGCAGAAAAAGGGAAGCCCAGTGGTTTTGTGGTAAGATGATGTTCGCCAAGGCAAAACTTATTGTCGAAATGTAAACTCCATTTGGGTCTCGTACGGTTTGTTCCCTACCCACTCAACTTAAAATCTAGGTGATCTTTTAATTTGCCATCCCTTTCCAGTTTGAAAAATGAACAAATAAATGAGTGTTGAGTACGAGGGCTACGGACCAACATCACAAGGAACCATACGAACAAAAGAAAGTCACGACAGCCAGCCCATTGAAAACCTGAGAAACAGAAAGCCAAGAAAGACCACTTTCAATCCGACTTCCATCAGTACTCGGAATATTTTCATGTCAGCGGAGCAGAGCGTGCGACAAATACAACCAACGTAAACAAGATCCCTCAGAAACATTTCTATTTTCGGTTTTATTAAAACAAGAAATAGAAATGAGACGCAGGTGCGGCGGGGACAAATACCTGCCTTGTTCTGCAGAGGGACTCACTCGTACGCCCCTTTAGGCCATTGACATTGAAAAATGGGGGGGGGGCAAAACTATATAATACAATTTACAAGTTAAGTAGTCGTAGTAGTACCTACAATTCCATAACTGAAAACTAAAGAGGGGAGGCCGTGATTAGAACTGCGAGAGAGAGAGGGAGGGAGGGAGAGAGAGATCACAATTTTAATCCTCTAAAATCAAGTGCGTGCAACTTACAGTTGGGGGGCCTTTTCCCGCCTACACGTACTATTTTTGTCAATCAAATGAAATGCCTGCCTCAAAGGGAGCGATGATAACTACTAACACGATGGGGGTTGAAGTTGCTTCAGTCGTCTTACTACTTGCTTCATCGTAGGCCTGGTCGAGAGCGACTCCACTGTACACACGATTGCCAAATGCAGAACTTCTACCAAGTCATCGTGAGGCCCCGCCTCCCACAAGCCTGCGGTGAAGAAATCCTTGGAACGCCCCTGTCGCATGAGCATGCATGCCCATTGAACGATATTGAAACCATTGCCAAAGGAGGAAAATGACGGGTCGAGGGCTTTCTTGTCTGACAGTAACTCGAGCAGCACCACCCCATAACTGTAAACATCAGCCTTGTCAGAGACGCGACAAGTCATTGCATATTCTGGAGCAACATAACCAAAAGTCCCGGCTACACCAGTAGTTGCGTGTGTTTCTGAGGTACCCAGGAGCCTGGCCAATCCGAAGTCTGACAAATAAGCATTGAAGTCCTCATCCAACAAGATGTTGCTAGGCTTGACATCGCGATGGAGGACACGGGGCACACATTGGTCGTGCAGGTAGGCCAGTGCACGGGCTATGTCCAAAGCTATCTTGTAAAGTATCCTCCAATCTACCGCTCTTGTAGACCTTTCTTGGATGAACTTCTCCAAATTACCACCTGGCAAATAATTGTAAATTAGAAACATTTCCGTCTCACTGGCATGGTAACCTATTAGAGTCACAAGATTTGAATGGCGAAGCCTCCCCAGGGTCTTAATTTCTGCATCAAACTGTTGAACCCCTTGGAATCGTCCAACTGCAAGCCTTTTAATTGCCACCAAAACACCAGGAGAGATTTCTGCCTTGTAGGTTGCCCCAAAACCTCCACTACCAATGCAATTGCTCGCATTGAAACTCCCAGTGGCCCGCACAACATCCTCGAAAGTCAATGGAACCCCAATATCAGTGAAGATTGTAACTTCTTTTCTGGTTGAACCACCGATTCTGGACTGTGAATTCCACTTTCTCGTGTAAAAGAAGAGAACAATCAGAGCAAGAAGGACAGACACAATGGCTGACGCTGAAGTTATGGATGCAATCTCAATCGAGTTGAAACTGCTTCTCTTACCACTTGGGGAAGGGCTTGTTGGAGCAGCAGCATAATTTTGTGAATCCCCAATCCTACCCTGTTGTTCTGAAGAAGGGAGTGCCGAGGATGACATTCGGCAAGATTGTAGAAAAGGGTTTCCAAGAAAACTATTGCATTTGGTCAAATTCACTGGCAGCGGCCCAGACAAGTTATTGAAGGAAACATTGAATGTTGAGAGTGTTGTCGCATTTACCAAGCCAGATGGAATCTGCCCCAAGAGTGTATTGTTATTCAGTAGAAGAACAGTGAGGTTCCTCAAATTCACAAGATCTTTTGGAATCTCCCCAGAGAGAACGTTTGAGGAAAGCTCCAGTACTTCTAAAGACTGCAACTGGCCTAAGCTCGTAGGAATGGTTCCTGTGAGGTTATTACCAGCCAAGGCAAGAAACTTGAGACCCCTTATCTGTCCTAGACTGCTTGGGATTGAACCTTGCAACATGTTCCAACTTAAATTAAGGGAAATGAGAGACACCAAATCGCCAAAATTGTGGGGAATAGACCTGGTAATTTGATTCCCAGAGGCATCCAGAACTCTAAGCGATTTGCAAATTGAACTAACGTTTTCCGGAATTTGACCTGATATTCTATTGTCACTGATATTGACAATCATTGTTTTCAATCCATCGCACTTTTCAAATAAATCTCCAGGAAATGGCCCAGTTAGCTTGTTTTCACCAGCCAGAAATGCATAAACCGTCTGCTTTTGAAAAGTGTCAAGTCCAATTGGCATTGAATGCAAACCACCAGTGAAGTTATTTGCAGCAAAATTGTGATAAACTGCAAAATCACCAACATCTTCATTGCCCAACAAATTGAATCCGGTCTGTACTTTTCTGGCAAAAAATGACAAATAAGTAGATGGTAAGCCATATTGCTCAAAGGTATATCCACCCAAGGAAGGAAGAACATGGGAACAATCAGTGTAATTAAATCTTGGAACTGATCCTGAAAGAAGATTTTCACTGACATCAAACACAGTCAAACATGGAGCCAGAAGTTTCTCATTAAGCTCCCCTGTCAGCCTATTGGAGCTCAAATCAAGAAAGTGAAGTTTCTTGCACTGACTAAACCCTTGGGAGATATCCCCAGCGAAAAGATTCTGGCCAAAATTCACCATCTCTAAGTTTTCACAGGAACCCCAGTTGTCGGGAAGTGTTCCCTGCAAAAATACTCTGGGCGCCCACATCATCTTGAGCTTTGGAAGTGCTGTGATTGCTGATGGAACTAGACCTTCAAAGAAATTGAATTCATCAATTGGACTGGGTTGCCCTGATGAGGAATCACCTTCTAGATAAGTGATTTTTGGAAGAGGATCAAACAAATTGGACAACACAAGAACTGATAATTTGGCACAATTTCCAAGCTCGGAAGGTATCGGACCACTTATGCTATTCCTTGACAAGTCCAACACTTCAAGTTTAGTCAGCAAACCAAGTTCAGCGGGAATAACCTCTTGCAGCAAATTGGAATACAAGATAAGCGAACGCAACCCAGTACAATTCCCCAAACTCCTCGGGATCCCACCGCCAAGAGCATTGCCAGAAAGCTCCAAATGCTCAAGTTTCTCACAACTATCTCCAATCTCATTTGGAACTGAACCCTCAAGCTGATTGAAAGATAAGTAAAGCCCCCTCAAATCTCTAAACCCACCAACCCACCCGGGGATTGTGCCGTTCAGTTGATTCCCAGCTAAATTCAAGACTTGTAGACTCACACAACCAAACAACGAATGTGGCATCTCCCCTACAATCTTATTAAACCCTAAATTGAGAACCCTCAAACTCTGTAAACCCCCAAACTGACCCGGCAAAGACCCGGTTATCGAATTCCCTTCAAGATCAAGAACTTCCAACTTTTCCATTTCCCAAATCTCACTAGGAATTCCACCGCTCAGTTCATTGAAAGGAAGAGACAAGACCTTAAGCTCGGCGAGCTTCGCAACGTCGGGCGAAAGACGACCCCCTAATTTAACCATACTGCCAAAGCAGGTCCTCCTAATACCAAGCCCATAAAGAGGAAATTGAGCTAATTTAGCACAAGAGGAAGAAGAACCAGAAATACCTCCGCCCGTGACGTTGAGAGCCACGACCCGAGAGCCCGAATCGCAGGCAACGCCGAACCACGAGCAGTGATCAGAACCACTCAAATCCCAGCTCGCAAGCGCTCCGGAAGGGTCCGATAGCGAGCGCTTGAACTGCAAGAGAGCCGATTTGTCCGAATCCGGGCCCGAAACGACGTCGCCGCCAGCTAGAGCCAATAAAAAAAAGAGAAGAAGCAGTTTCAGCGGATTCCGGAGATGGTACCATTTGATCATGCCCCAAGCACAACCCATAGCTGAATCCCTAAAAGGGCTCAAAGAATATGTATAAAACCTCAGAAAAGCCCCCTCCCCCCTCCCTCTCTGTCTGCCTGTCGAGCTGTTGTAGCAGAGAAAGGAGTGTGATTCCTCGTTAAAACCCTAACCCTAACCCTAAGTTGGGAGAGCTCTCTGTGAACAGAGTAGAGAGAGAGAGAGAGAGAGAGGAGAGAGAGCGACAGAGAGAGAGAGAGAGAAGAGAAAGAAAGGAGAGAGAGAGATTCAACAGTTGAGAAAACGCGTTGTTGTCTCGATTTTATTTTTTGGCTTATAAATTCGCATGAAATAAGACGGAAACGAATTTATTTTATTTCTCATTTTTTTTCCAAGCAATTGTTGTCCTTTTGTAAGGGGGTGCGGTGTGGCGGGGCCTACCGGACATACTTTTAGGGCAGAGAAGGAGAGGAGGGGAGAGTGGGGCCCAGTGCCGGTCAATAAATGCACGAGCCCGTCAATGTCTTCTCCTGTTGGGCCCGGCCCAAGGCGTTCCATTACCGGCTCACCGGCTCAAGCGGTTGCGCTTTTTTAGGGCTCCAAAAGGGTCTTTTTCGTGTTTGACACGTAGATCGAGAGAGACTTCCACGTGGGTTCTCGATTCAGAAGCTCCGATGCGGCTGGCCCACTTCCATGGGCCCCACTCATATGGCCCACTCCATGGGTCCATACCCTCCCCTCTAATGTCCTATTATATCTTTTTGGGATAAATCGTATATATGACATAAAAATGACGTAAGTCATATTATTTTGCAATTGTACATTAAGGGCTCTGTGTGTGTATATATTTCTTTTTCTTTTCTTTTTTTTATAAATTTTAAATTATTAATGGTTGAATATAGAAAATACAGTAGACCATAATATATGTTTTGATTTATAAATATGGGACAAATGCATGTATTTGATTAGTTTTATCGTTTTAAAAAAAATACGCATTTTCTTCAAGTGATGACTTGGAATTTTTTGACAGGGTGGGTCCCACTTAAAATTTTCTCATAGTAAAAAAATTAGGTAAAAAAATAAAACTAATCCAAGTATAGTTAGTTAATAACATAGCATTCTTTTATACTTTTTTATCAATCATACAGGAAGGAGTGTTTAGCTGTTCCATGTGAGGAAGGATGAATTGCCCCCATCAGCATTTAATTCAATTTATTGACTATTCACGCCCAAAGACATTAGAAAAATTGGGTCTGGATTTAGCTCTACCCAGTGAACTCTTCTTCTTTTTTTTTTTTTTTTTATATATATTCTCAAAAAATTTGAGCTTTTAATATTTTGTTATAAATCCATCCTAAACTCAAGAGTGTTATCTATTATGATTTATGAAACTGACACCATGTTATAACAATTCCATTAAAATTAACTATTTATTAAATTATTGTCCCCACCAGTGGATATTAAATTAAAATATAATTGGTTGGTGATACGGCATTAATAAAATAAAGGAAAAAAAAAATTCCCTAGAGTTTACACTGGTCAAAACTCAAATTCTGTAAGCTGTAAGGACTCATAAGCTTTTGAAGTTTATAGATTAGGAGGAATGGCGGATGTGTTTGATAAATGAGAAGAAATCCTTATGTTGAATCCACATGATCTACACAATGGAATGTGGGTGACCTACTAAGCTAATAAGCCCATGGCAACTTATGATCAACAATGGAGATCTGACCCTGAAAAATATAAACTGTTCAAACCAAAGGTGGTTGCAGTCATAATCTTCTTGTTCTTGCATTATATGATTTGGAGTTATAATTTATCAGCACAAACAAGCTCTCAAAGTCTTTTCATTCTCAGAGTTCCTGGAAGAACGATATGGGCATCTTCTGGGGACAAAGGACTTGTGAAAAGTTGGGTGATTTTTAGACTCAGACAAATGGGAAAGGCAATAGGGACACCACAATGGTCAAATATGCATGCTCAGCCAGAGGCGTATTCCTCGATCAAGCAAAATTTCATCATCAACTGTAATTAGTGAAAGCAGGGAAGTTGATTAAAAAGACACCATCATAAACCAGCAGCTGCTTTACTTGAGTTTCTGTAAGTGTTTCAAGGAGATTACCAGATGAAGAGGGGGAAGTTTGAGAACATCATTAAAATAGCAGTAAACCAATAAGAAAGCAACATCCTGCAGAAAACTTTTAAGTGAGCTCGACGGTTAATTTATGTTGGTGTGGCATGTCAAGCAGTGGTGCTGCCAATAACCAATTCGTAGGATTTGCGTTTTGGAATAAAAAGTTAATTCTTATAACCAAGAAAAAGAGGGGGGGGGGGGGGGGGGGAGGGGGAATAGGATAAATGTTTATATATTACACCATCTATAGTCATGTACTGCAGATAAGAGCTAAAGGAATTGCTAGACTACATCAGACAGATTTAGACTAGGTTATCCTTGAAATCGGATATACAGTTACGTGCAAGTGTCATTTCCTTCATATTTAAAACCGATTGCTCAACCAGACAGGCAAAGGAAACCAGGTGACACAAAATAGAGACAAATAATTATGATCTGTTATAGATTCTGGAACTTCTCGTTCTAATTGAACTCATTTCGCAGAAAAAAAGCAACAAGTACTGAAGCAAGAAAACCATCTTGTTAAAGAAGAATATGGGGTCTCCAGTTGGGCTTGTCGTTGCAACTGTGGTTTCTCTGGGGTGTTTGAGGGCAAAGTTTCAGGACACACCTGCTCTGAGGCACATTTTTCAGCTTCACATGCCAATCTGGAATAAGACAGATAATGTTAATGAAAGACTACAGGTGTTGATTGAGAATTAAGAGGTTGATCATATGCATGCTAGGTAAAATATTTGACTTAATCATCAGCAAATTCTAAGAAGATGTCCATGTTAGAACAATTACAAAAAAGGACACATGCCGCACGTTCACTCAGAAGTGTCCTGTTTCTCCTGTTCACACTTTCAGAGCTAGACATGCTGCAACACTTGGGGACTTGTGTGTCCCTTGATTTGACACATGATACATGCTGTGATTCTTATGAAAATAACTCAAAATCCACTATATCATGTTATACAATGTCTAAATTTCCCCTCATTTAAGGCGATGAACTGAGGCGGTAAATCACATGACTAAAATATCCCTCACTTAAGGCACTGAGGCACAGTGAAGTGAGGCGATAAGGCAAGGGGAGCTATTTGTGTAGTTCAAAGTGTACACAATGATATACCAATAGTATTTTTCAATCCACAATAGCATAAAAGTTGCGAGGATTTATACTTATCAATTAATCCTCCTCTTTAACTTTTTTTTCTATGCAAATTTCAGAAATCCTAAACCCAAAAATCCAATTCATGTATTAATAAGGATTTTGGAAATAGATGCTAGGACTTTTTGTTAACATAAGTTTGCTCTTTTGTGACCGAAAAGTCTTATTGTGGAAACACTCTCTGCGCAAAACATGAGTAAGGCTATAAAAAAAAGAAAATGACTCTTTTTGACTTTTGCAAAGCGGGGACCTTAATTCGTGCACTGGAGACATCCCTTTTAGGATGTTGAAAATCATTTTTTAATATTTTGATATGGTAACACAAATATTATCTAATGTAAAAAGTAACATAAAAAACAGTTATGATTTTTGGGTATTATATATAACGATATGCTGCAGTGTCTAGTGATTCCACCAGTGCTTCATGGGTAATTAAATTACATAGTTAAAAACAGACTCGAAGTGCAGGAAATCCCAACGAAGAAAAAGAATCTGGCAAGATAGAGAGAAAATTGCTATAGAACTTACCAGAAAAAAAAAAAGTATAGTAGGCAACATGTTGAAAATATGAAAACAAACATGCTAGTTAGTTTGACCAAATTTAAGTAGTTAAAAGATAGCTCCAACTAACAGTGAATTATGATAGAGGGGAAGAAAAGTGCTAAAGGCAATTTGCAGGTGTAGCATAATTGAAGAGAACTTGAGGTGGTGAAAAATATTCATTCAAGTAATCTAAATCATTCATGGAACTAAGAATCATATATAATTATTTCTACCGTGAGATGTGAGAAAGTAGCAGCTTACACTGGGAATGCAAAAGACTTGGCGCTGTTACCACTCCCGTCAGAAAGACGAGAAGTGGTAGATGGTGTGCCTGGACCATGGGCCAGAGGCATGCTTTCTTTGATATGATCTTCTGTTGTTTCCTTCAAAACAACCTTTTCTCCCATACTACCACTCTTTCTGTAAATTCCAACTGCACCTTCAATTACAGTGGGCAGGCAAAGTGGAGTATTGTTCAAATCGACCGGCTTAGTTTCAGTATGCTGCCTGGATTTCGCGTAGCTGGACTTGTCAGGCTTGGTTAGTTCTCCAGATTTACCAGGCAGAACAGCTTGATCTCTAGAGAAACTATTGTTTCCCATGTGAATACTAAACAATGATTCATTAGAAGCAACGCTCCATTCTATAGGAGTGGAACAGGAAGGTTTACTCGAAAAAATGGATGACGGAATCCTATTCAGGTCATGGCCAGGGATAGATGTCCCCATGGTTTCTGCAGAAGGGGATTGAATTGAAGATGCACTAACCGTGTCCTCTCTGGAGTCTGAGAAGAACCTTCAAGCAATGTGAGGACTACCGGGCTTGGTGAACTAAGACCATCTTGTTCAGACTTTGAAATGGAAATATCAACAGGACCATGTTCATCATTATCTAAGTCGATTAAAGGATCAAAAGATGAAGCTTATGAAGAAGACGAGGAACTCGACGGTTTCACCTTCACAATTGTATCGCCCTCGTAATGAGAAGACTCTGAAAGGGTTACTGAACGCTTATTATCTTCATTCCCATGTTCTGACCCCATTTCTTCTCCGGTTACACCAAATCTTGTTCGCAAGAAAGCAGAAGACTCCACGGAAATAACAGTATAAAGGTTAATTATGGCATATGTTCACATTTGAGTATACATCAGATTAAAAAAAATAGAAATGTAGGATAAATAGAGGATGTAAATGCTACAAGATGATCTATCTAGAATCTTGAGCATATTTAGTTTTCATAACATTCCATCAAATGTTTTCTACAGCTCCTGAAAGTATGAGCTCTGGAGTCTGAACTCTTACCAACAGCTCCTAAAGATCGTTGTTTTAAGGAGGCAAAATTCAACCTTGAATTAGAAATTTTGCATTTCTTGATGCTCAAACAAACCCATTAAACCCAACAATTGCCAGAAAATTTTTGGGCTCTGTATTCAATTTACACTCACCAGTATCAAACAAAAGGTTTTCTACAAAATTTTAAACAGTTCATGACTTTATATACAATCATACGCTATCACGAGGGTTTCAACAACTGAACTTACTTGATGAATCCGAAAAAGACAAACAAACGCCAAAGTCCCACGAGAGATTGTTGGTGATCAGCGGCTTCTCCACTGCCTCTGCCTCGTCCAGAAAGATTTGAATTGGAAAAAGAAAAAGGGGAGAGACAAATAATCCAATCCAATTGTTTCAGTTAAAAATCGAGAAGAAGCAAGAAAAAGAAAAATGGGGTTTAGGGATTAAGAGATACGTTGAGGTTTGATCTGTGAAGACGAAGGATTGACCGGCGATTTCGCGGATCATACAACTCTTCTCCCCATTCGCGCCAGCTAAGTACTGCGCTTATTTTTGAATGCGTGTAAAAATAAATTTATAAGAATATACACTTTGCCCCTATATTTAGTGCATAAAACGCAGAATCCCCTCACTCCAACTTATAAGAATATACACTTTGATGGATTGATTGATGTCCTTGTAGTCATTAAACTACTATTTGCTAAAAAATATCCACCTGCTACATCTTGGGTTGGGTGAAGAAACCTAAAGCCCAAGCCCAAGCCCAAACAGGCCCAGAACAAGACCGGACGGCCCATTCTTAGGGCGAAGGATCACCTGAGTCCAAATTTGTAGTTAGGCTATCGAAGCGAGGTGCAGCCCAACTAGGCATTGTGGGCCTTCAATGACTGGCTATTGACATCATTAACTAAAGGAAATAAACCCATTAAAGTTTGACAAAATAAACTTCCTATTATTTGGAAAAAAATTTCCCAAAGTTCAAAGGAATATTTTTATTTCCTAAATACAAAAAGGCAGTAACAAGAAGACGAAGGTAGTTCTCGCATCATGATGACGTAATCTAAGTAATTTTTATTCTTACAAATATATATAAAATGATATGTGATTTTGTTTCATTTTTTATTCGTTAAAAATATATATAACATAAAAAATAAGACTAATTTTAAAAAATATTCTATATAGTAATTGAGTTAATTTTACTTTGATTTTGAAAGGGGATTTACATCTTTGTAATATTTCTTGATTCAATCTGTCATATAAAAATCGTCTAATTAAGAGATTGATTAAACTTAAATGTTAAATCTAATAACCATTTATCCCTTTTATAAAGGTGGGAGATATTTCCAAGGAGAAGGACCCCATGGTGCTTGGTCTAGAAGAAGATAGGTAGCCTTGACTTGAAAGGCCACCCACCCCCCATAGCCATTAGCCATTAGCTATTAGCCATTAGTCATTAGCCAATATCATCATGAATATGAATATGAATGAATACATATGGGGTGGGGCTGAGCTTCTCCCCCACACGTGCCCCCCCGCCCCTTATAATAATTTCTTAACGTTAAATCATCAAGATACTCGAATTGCCCCCAACCGGTAGATCTTCATCCCCCACGCTTCTTTGACTTCAACCCCCCACCCCCCCCCCCCCCCCCATAAACATGGATCAGTACTTACTTGCCCCATCCATTCCAACCTCACTTAACTCATTAAGTCTTGATTAAGAGTTACTTTCACCTAACCATTTAATCAGCCACCAACTTGCCCATGCATTCCCCCATCTCTTTCGTATATGATGGGATTTGAATCTTCCTCACATCATATTTTTTAATCTTTTTTTCATTTGACATTCTGTACAAATCTCAAACTTGTAAAAGGGTAGTGCCCTTTTTATTCTTTTCTTGTATATAAAATATATATATTTTTGTTGTTCTTTCTATATGAATTTTCTAAAATATATATATATATATATATATAGTAATCTTGAGCCCAATCGACTAAACATCATGTTATATTTCATTTGTTTATGAGCCATGCATGATGAGTAAGAGATTAAGAGCAATGGGGTCAATCATGGTGTCATTATTAAATTAAGGGGTTCTTATGATTTGAATGATAATATGACTAATCTTCCAATGATTGAAGAGAGGGATGTAAGAAAAGAATGGGGGTAAATGCGAATCAAATCAAGGAAGGATATATACGAGGAGAAATGAAATTAATTATTGATGATTAGGTTAAGGGGAGAGATTCTTGAATGTACTTGAAGCTAGGGATAGGGAAGAGGCCAAAGATGGGTAGATTGCATGGATTTAGGGATGTCAATACTGGCGATGATGAATTCCATTCAACTTTAGTTTGGCAGGTTTGGTGACATAACGTGGCTCCCAGCCAGCCTCCCCTTAATTAGAGCTTCCTGTATTTCACAAAATTTGCATGATTATTTAGCTTAGAAAAGCGACGGTTTCCACCCATAATTGTTAGTCATAATAACTAGATGAGATCAGAAAAATAATTCAGTTTGAAAGTAACAACAAGGATTTTGCCTTTTTGACTAAGCTTGATAAAGGCCAAATTTAGTTTGAATTTGATGTGATATGCTCATTTGGCCTTTTTATTTTGCTAAGGGGGCTACAAATCGCATCATTATTTATTGGATAATTACTCAAACCCATTTTTTAAGCCCTCTAATTAAGTAAAAATAGAATTTCATTATCATATGATGTGTAGTAAATAAAAAGTATATTAAAAGATCAAAAAAGTTCAAAAACCCAAAATAATTTTTTGGGCTTAAAATGTGTAAAATTCCCCCTGATTGGAGAGGTTTCAAAAATCTCTCCAAAAAAGATATACATTATTTATGATAATCATAATTCTTGTGAATCTCAAAATATCAGAATAAATATTATTTATAAGAATCATAATTCTAGTGAATCTCGAAATGTTAGAATAAATATTATCACTAATAATCTTAATTTTAATAGAGCTCGAGAAACTTTATACTTCTCTATGAATAGATGAACCCTCATTTCAAAAGAGGAAAGTCTTTTATATTAATTTAAATACGACATTCAAATCTTGCATACTCTGGTCGTTTTCTTTCTTATAGAGTTTAAGTGATTTGATGATAATATTTTTAGTCAATAAATTCATTATTGTATTCAAGCAATAACACTAATATATTTGTTTTTCTTAATAAAAAACGAGACCATTTTTCATGAACTCATGCAAATTTTTCCTTATTTTAGATTGTACATATAATTAAGTCTATGAAAAGACCAAAATACATAAATCTTTGTGTTTTTTTTTTTTTGCCTTGCTCTCGCGATCATTTATTAGATTTAATTTTAGAAAGACTAATAAAATAAAATGGTGCATTATCTAAAAGAAAAATCATTATCAAATCACTGTGACAATATCTTTCGTGCACTGTGAAAGATAAGTGTCAATTCAAAATTTCTTTATAATGAAATTGACATTTGATAGCAAACCAATAGTTACATCTAAGAAACATTAATTATTTTGCCAAAGAAAAGCTTACAATATAGTAATTTACGAAGGATATGAACTTGGCCTTAATTATATATGTTACAGAGGCATTGGAACAATTAAGCTAAATATGCCATAAAGCAACATGGTGATGGCAAATAATTAGATAACAGAAGATGTCACGTGAAAGATAGTTCATGGTATATATATGATTAGTCCAATCATATTTAGTGCTACAAGTTTGCTTAATTATTTGTTTTGATTGTGTCGGCAGACTAGGATTTATTACAGACACTTAACTACTCACAGTGTCAGATATATTGGTAGATTTTTTAAAGTTTGGGCTCTCTCGAGCATTTCTTCACTTTAATGTTTTCACTAAATATATAATATAATTTTTTGTATTGTGATAGTTTATTTGTTACAAATATATTAGTATTTATTGTTGTTGAAATACAACCATACATTTATAATTGTTGGAAAGTGTTTGTCGTCGATCTTAATTTTCGAAAGACCTGTAAAATAGAAAATAATCAAAGAAGCGAACTGTCCCTCACTCAATCTCTTTGATACTTAAAATAGCTTTAACCGAAAAATATAGAAATATATAGATAATTTATATAGAGGTTTTTGCGTACCTCAACCAAGGGATTACTTTATATAGAGAGAGATTAAAACCATCAGGCGGATGGGATCCAAGTCTTTTGGGATTATTTGTTATGAATTTCTATGCGAAGATCTCAAAAGTAATTTGATTTATTCTCATTGTGTCATACTATGGAGAGTTTCTTGGAGACTATACCTCTCAAATTTAAAAAAGACGGACTCTACTAAGGAGACTCGAGAGAGGCCTTAGAAGAGTCTCTTAGAGGGTACTCGGGAGAGGCCTCCAAGAGAGTTTTTGGATCTTTCGATAACTACTCTATCAAGAAGATCTCCCAAATCTCTTTCTTTTGGACTTTTTTTCTGGGCCTATCTTGGGTTTAAACCCACTTTATTGGACATATCAATATTAACTAAAATATTAACATTTATATAAAAATTTTGCAAGATTAATTTTTAAAGCATAAAATAATTTTTTTTTGGGAGGAGTTGTTTAGGAGTACAATTTTGTGGGGGCCTCCATCTCTCTCATCTCCTTCCTTCTTTCTCCTCTTTCTTCTTCTTCTCCATCAACTCTCTTGTCGCCGCCACCTTGTCTCATCGCCCCTCGTGCGTTAACCATCACTACATTCTCGATGACTGTTGTAGAGAGAGAGGATGCAGTCGTGATCGATGAGGATATAACGACGAGGCAAAACGATGAGAATGTAGCAGCAAGGTGGCAACAACAATGAAGATGCAGTAACGAGATGATAATGATGCAACGGCAAGATGAGGTGGTAGTGGCGAGGCAACGATGAGAAGGTTAATAGCGAGAGGAAGACAATGAAAGCAAAGAATCGAAAGAAAGATAAGACAGAAAAAGATGATAAATTTTTTTAAAAAAAAAAAAAAACTTTTCCAAAATGACCTCTTTACTCTCAAACTAACAGTGCATCCTATTAAAGGGAGGTGGACAAAATTGCACAGGGTGTTCGGTGAGTTATTTTCTTATATAAGAAGTTTGTGTACATTTATAATTTTTTTTTATAAAATATGGATAATTACGACCTTCTGTATACATAAATTCTATATTTAAACCGCCGGCCATTAATGGAGTGCTGAAGATTCATCTGACGGCGCATTGATTCTGAGAGAGCCCAATTCAATCCAAAGATATATAGGGCAGTCAACTGGGCGGTGGCAACTGTAGTAGCTCAGCAGCTCATTAACTCAAAGCCCCTATAAAATTCCCATTTCACCCTTTTTCTTCTTCTTCTTCTTCTTTCAATTGCCGATGACATAAATAAATTCACAAAATACAAATAATAATCAAATAATTATATTTATTAAAGAAAAATATAATCATATGTTAAAAACCTTTAAATTTTAATTATAAAATAAACAATTGCTGAATAAAACACCTTTCGCACCAATCACCAATAGGAATTTGGCTTTATTTTATTTGATATTAATTCTTTTTTCCATCTTAATTTATTATTATTATTATTTATGATCACCAGCTCCAGCAGTACTGCTGGTAGTGCAGTGGTGACCGGTGAGGTCCCTTTCCTTCCAGCCCTTAATATTAACTACTCCCTGCTATGGAATTAAATATTAAATATATTTTTATCAGTTTACGAGAACTTTTCAACTTGATGGACTAATGTTGATTGACATATAGTTTTTTTATTTTTATTTTTTTGCATGCGACATACACATCTATATATATATATACATATATGCCTATTCTTTCCATAATCTAAGGATGTGATGTATCTATTATCTCAGCATACCCACAGATATTGAGGGTGGCTACCAACCTAGCCACCAGCCTTCCTCCTCTAGGCAGAATAGACCCACTATTCCACCCATTTTTGCTACTTCCCCAGCCTTCTCCTTCTCCTCTCTTCTTATGTAACTTCATTTTCATTATGAACCCAAATAGTAATATTAAATAAAAACAAAAAAAAAAGAGCTTCAATCCTTTAGCACATATATATATATATATGTGTGTGTTTGTTTTTATATGATTTATTATATTATTCGTCACTAAAAATTCATCATTTTCTTTTTTCAAATAATAAAAAAAGTATGAGTCTAAATTGAAGTTGAAGGGCGAGCAGCATATGGGACAGTACTAGAAGGATTAAGGGGCATAATATGTCGTTACCATGGAGTTTATAGCATCGTTGATGCAAAATGGAGACTTTTAGTTAAGGTAGATATGTGCCCCTATTAAGTTATTTAAATTGCCCTGCTTTTGATGAGTTCATTGATTTCCTATACTAATTGGCTGACGCATTCATTTATGTCACTTTCACTTTTTTGGTTTGAGTTATTATTTGGCACATAAAAAGCTCTTTTTGGCACTAAATAGGGAATGTTCACTAAAAAATTCAAATTCGAGACATTTTCTCAAATCCTTCCAACTTCTCTACGGTCTCTACTCAACTCAGCCTACCACCTAACTACATGGTGGTGATTAAGCACATCATTTTTTACTAGGCAAATTAATTTAGTGCAAATTATGCAAAAAAAAAATATTATTTGTAATTCTTGATCTATATTTTAAATTACGTAATATAATTAAAATGATAAAAACATCTCTCACACAAAGTGGTGAGACGTAAGAGATATTTTAATTATTTACGTACGTGTTTGTAGTTTAAGATGTAACTCTTAATGTACGAATAATATGATCTAATTATGAAAGAGTGTTTGTCAAATATAGTAAAGAATTGTAATATAGAAAGTAGCTGAAGCTCATGACAAGGTTAGGTAAAAAATGTTACCTTTCGGCAAGATGCATGGTTGGCTATTGTCACCTTGTTATTCTTCCTAAACAAACACTCCCTGCTTTCAAGTACACCTAATTAGAGAGAATTACAATTATTATTACAATTAAGATAGAAAGAAAGTTCTAAAAAAGAATAAAGAAAGAATGTGTCTCTATGTAATTTAAGTGATAACCCATAAATAAAACCTCCTAATAGAAAAACCCTTTATGTATTCCATATATATAAAGATATAAAGCTCGTTGCCTTTCTTCCTCCTTTTGCACGAAAAGAAAAAGTCCATTATTAAATTAATTAACTGATCAAGGGGCAAGATACATATACATATATATATATATGTGTATAAAAGTTGTTTAAATCTAGATTCTTTAAGTTGTCAATTTACATGGACAATTATAGAGCAGTACCACATGCTAATTGTGCTAAAAAGGAAAGAGAAACTTTTTTTTTTTTTTTTTTTGTTAAGACGTGAAACAAAGAAAGAAGAAACTGAAAGGAAGAGACAGGCCCATAATGAAGGTTATCCGGATTCAAGAGAAACTAAACAAATAGAGAAGGAAACAAAAATGGTGGGGAAGTAGCTAGCAATGGATGGATGGATGGATGGATGGATGGACATTAAGAAAAAGGGAAAGCTGGTCAAAGTATCAAGTATAAAATAGAGGAGGAATTAATATTGCAGTATTAGTTAGAGGGCTGTGCTTCATCTGCTTGCAAGGATCATGTGATTCCATTTCCCTTTATTAAATAATTAACTATAGAGACACTGCATTCACACTATTTTGTAACACAGAAGGAGTTCTGTAAAAAAATTGTGGATACTAATTAAATAGAAGATTTCTTTAGAGTCTCTGGATAAGGGCACATTCTTTTAATTAATCATCCAATTGCTCAGAAACTCACTGTCAATCGACATTGAGTATTCTGTTAGCTCTTTGGAGCCGATCGAGAATTCAATTTCTACCATGGATTTGCCCTAATTGACGAAGTCTGTGGGGTCCCATATGACATTCGTCCTTTGAGGAAATGCCTCTCTCTCTCTCTCTCTCTCTCTCTATTTATTCTGCCCAGAGAGTGACACAGGCACAGTCCTTACCTCCCATAACACAAACAACTAGGAGATCATTTTTCTTTTTCTTTTTTTTTTTGCTTATTTTGGGAACGTTCTTCTTCTTCTTCTTGGAAGGCCATGGCGATGGCCAGAGGAAAGATCTTCGTTTCCATGCTCTTTGTTTTGCTGGTTGTGCATGCTGACACTACCAACAAAGAAGAAGAGGCTGACCGAATATTGGCACTCCCCGGCCAGCCAAAGGTGCCCTTTCAGCAGTTTTCCGGCTATGTCACCGTCAATGAGGTCGCCGGCAGAGCCCTATTTTACTGGCTCACCGAGGCTGTTCATGATCCCTTGTCAAAACCTTTAGTTGTTTGGCTCAATGGCGGTAAGACCCTTCACTCACTCACTCACTCACTCTCTCTCTCTCTCTAACATTGCTGTATATCTTGAAATGGGTATTGGTTTTTTCTCCATCTTCATATTATTCAAGATTTGGAAGTAGCAAAAACATGGTACACTTGTATAAATGTTTAATTATTTCTCTAACCAGAAACGAAAATCCATGTCTCTTCGTCGCTTGCTATTTCTCTGAGAATCCTTTGCTCCTATGGAAGGAAATTGTTGAGAAAACCCAGCTAACTAGAAGACGATAACTTTCTCAGTCTATGGCTTCCCCATTCCCCATTTGTAGAATTAAATGATGACTTAACTACCCGTGGACAAGTTTGAAAGCCCATAATTGATGACTCTCTCTCTCTCTCTCTCTCTCATTTATACATACATATATACACCTATATATGGAGTGAGAAATGAAATTTCAATTCAATGCTTGAAAGCAACCAAAACTAGACATCATTTATTGGGGTTCACCTCACCTTTAAACGACCTTTGATGTTTCAACTCTCGAGCTGCATTTACGACAAGTCTCTCTCTCTCTCTCTCTCTGGTCTCTTCTCTACATGCTTACGTAAAGTATGGCCATAATTATCTTTCTCTTTTATACCATTTTATAGCTTAGCAGTTGTCGGGAAAAGGGAAAATGTTACTGTTTACGCCTCTATGCCAAATAACACAGTTTTGCTTTTTTTAAATAATAACAAAATGAATTCTTATTCATTCTGATAAATAATTAACAACTAATATGAAAACAAGAAAAACAAAGTTCTTCTCAGCAAAAAAAAAAAAAAAAAAGAAGAAGAAAGTTCTTTAAAATGAGTATATCTATCCAATTAATTACTTCAATATCTTAATCGGTTGAGCGTTTTATTTTTATTTTTGGCTTCATATTCTTAGTTGGGTTTTCAAATATATGCTGTTTACAGTGTTCTTCACAGCCCGATCGGTAAATATTGAATTTTGGTTTATATGAATTTGTTGTTTAATTTTGATCACTGTGGTTAAAGCAGGTCCGGGATGCTCCTCCGTGGCATACGGTGCCTCCGAAGAGATAGGCCCTTTCAGGATCAACAAGACAGCCTCCGGACTATACCTTAACAAGTTCTCATGGAACACCGTCGCCAACCTCTTGTTCCTGGAAACTCCGGCCGGCGTTGGCTTCTCTTATACCAACCGCTCCTCCGATCTTCTCGACACCGGCGACCGCCGCACCGGTACGACTATGTTCTCATTTTAAATTATCTCACACAATTATTATGCCTCTAGTGCATGTATAATGTTCCGATTTAATCACGCATCCGTAATCTATTAAAAAAGTTTTGAATCTATTAATTGATCCAATAAATCTATAAATTACATTCAATTTGCACTTTGAACCGACGACCCAATTGGTGGGTTCGATATTGGCAGGCCATGCTTCTGTGGAGGAGTAAGTAATGATGAGCCATGGACCTCATGACAGCCCCTCTGTTTGATGGAGGGTCAGTGGTCACAAATTAAGCTCTCCATTGACCACCTTTTAGCAGATCCATCGTGGACAATAATAGTTGTCACCGCCCAATAGTGAATAATTGCTTTGTGGTCCCAGCCACATGAATTTTTTTACTAAAATTAAGAATCCTAAATGCTAAATTAGCAGCTTTCAATTGCTCGATGCATCTTATGTAGTTTGACGAAGATACTAAATTTTAGAGTTTTCTTTTGAATTCAGTATAAAGAATATATATTTTATATATTATACGATCTAATTAACGGGAGATCAATTGAACTGTGAACCAGCTGAGGACTCGCTGAAATTTCTGATCCAGTGGATGAACCGATTCCCGCGTTACAAAAGCCGAGAAGTCTATCTGACCGGCGAAAGCTACGCCGGCCACTATGTCCCTCAGCTGGCCAGAGCCATTGTCACTTACAATGCCAAATCCAAGCACCCAATAAATCTCAAAGGCTTTATGGTATAATAAGCTCGTCAAATTTAATGAATTAATTTGGGTTGGTGATTGATTCCATTGGATTGATTAATTAATTTGCATGAAAATTTTGGCAGGTTGGTAATGCAGTGACAGATAACTACTATGACAACCTCGGAACAGTCACGTACTGGTGGAGCCATGCCATGATCTCCGACAGAACCTACCGGCAGCTCATCAACACTTGTGATTTCAGCCAGCAGAAGGAATCCGACCAGTGCGAGTCCTTGTACAGCTATGCGATGGACCAGGAATTCGGAAACATCGACCAGTACAACATCTACTCGCCCCCCTGCAACGTCAACTCTGACGGCACCACTGCTCCGGCCACCCGCCGTGCCATTCGTCTGCCTCATCGACGCCACCCGGTATCTACAATACATGATGCACCTGTAGCACACGAATTAGGCTTCTCATTATAGAAAATAAAACCATATACATATATATTGACGAACTAGAATTCAAACTAACAAGTGGATAAAAGCTTTGATTCATTATTGTTTTCTTGAATTAATTAGAAAGGAATTAATTGATCTTCTCTGCTTTTGACTGAATTTTGATCAGATATTCAGGCAGATATCTGGGTACGATCCTTGTACTGAAAAGTATGCTGAGATTTACTACAACCGGCAGGACGTCCAGAAGGCTCTCCATGCCAATATAACAAAAATTCCTTATAAATGGACTGCCTGCAGGTGAGTGATCACAGTATATAAAGTTTCCATTTTGCGACTCGTTTGTAATTAGCTTGAATGCAAATATTGCAGCGAAGAATTGAACCGAGACTGGAACGACACAGATGCGTCGATTCTCCCCATATACCGGGAACTGATCTCTGCTGGCTTGAGAATTTGGGTTTTCAGGTTGGCTTAATTTCTCTCCTTCTCATCGTGCTAAATGAATCGCCGGCCGGATGGCCAATAATAATGCCTTAAAGTTGTGGTACCAAACACTGTTTGATTTGATTTAGAGCAGCAGTCGCTTGCTTTTAAAGTTGTGCTTAACCAAACACTGTTTTTTTAGCGGCGACGTGGATTCGGTGGTACCAGTTACAGCCACTAGGTATTCCTTGGCCCAGCTCAAGCTGTCCACCAAGATTCCATGGTACCCTTGGTATGTTAAGAAACAGGTCAGTATGTAGCTTCAAATTTCTTGAAAAGAAGGAAGTAGAAGAAAACGTTTGGAATGTGATGGTATATAATAATTTGGATCTGTATGGCATTGTTGGTGAATTAGGTGGGGGGATGGACAGAAGTATACGAAGGCTTGACATTTGCAACAGTGAGAGGAGCAGGCCATGAAGTTCCACTTTTCAAGCCAAGGGCAGCCCTTCAGCTATTCAAATCATTTTTGAGAGGAGACCCTCTTCCAAAGTCCTGAAAATTCTCTCTCTCCATTGGATCAATTACTACAGTACTAGGTCTTCAAGACTAAGTCTCACGCATGCCCGCTAGCTAGTAATTAGGTGATTAATTACAGAATAGTCATTTCAATTACTACGACGAAAGAAGATTATTTAAGGTTTAGGTGGTGGTGGTGGGGAGGAAGAAGGCTTAAATTAAATCAAATCAAATGTTCAGGGTGGGTTCAGCACAAATAATTAATGAAGGGGGAAAGCGCAAGTGATGGTTTATGTCATTACTAAGTGGTGTTGTTTTGTTCAGCCTCATCTTCACCCACTAATTCATGCCTTTTCTCCTCTCAAGCATATGCTATATAATCTCATTTCTCATTTTTTTTACACACAAATATATATATATAATTCTATTTTTGTACTAGTAAAATTATTGTTTTGTACTCCAAAAAATTAAATTGGATTTGAAATTACTAAATTATTCAGTCAATTTATTAAAAATTGTGCCTCAAGCACCGATTACTTTACACAAGTTAAGTGATTGAGTCAGGATAAGTTAGAATTCGCATCAATAAGTTATGGATTTGATTTCTTGCTCAGCATAGTCAAATAAAGTTTTTATTTCTAATTTATCTCTTTTATTAAAATTAAAAATTAAAAATACAAATAATGAAGGGGAGGAATAAATAATAATCCCAAAAGGACAAGATTGATTAATTAGAAAAAGCAAGTAAATTGCAGTACCTTTACACATACTGCATAATACATCCGAGGCATATCATGATGACTGGGCAAGGCCACTGCTGCCGCCGGCACTACAGCCGAACACACCAACGGGCCCCCAAAGCCCGCTGCAAACTAAGTATTCAAGCAAGCAGTACAGTTTATTATGCACCGCAAAGGCAGTTATTCCTACCTTTTGAAAGAGATTGTGATCCTTCGATCTCACCTGCAATTTTAAATTTGAGCTTTGTTTTGTCTGATGGGAAATGTTTTTAATTTTCAATAATAATACATCTTAATTAAGTGGAGAGATTATACTAACATACTCTTTTGATTGATTTTAATAATTAATTAATCATTATGAAGGGGTAAATTAATTAATGTAATTGTAAGAACACATAATATTATGCCAGCAGAATTTCCAATTCAAAATTCTTCAAGAATATAGTAATTTGGTCGAAGTCAAAACAGCCCTGGTAATAGCAAAAAAACCCATAAACAGCCTTAGAAGGGTAAAATTAAAAACCCTCCTCCTCTGATAAATCTCTAGGGCTTCACAACAGCCGGCCGCTCAGGTGAAAAGGGGGAGAGAGAAGAGGTGCGCTTCCCATTTCCAAGGTTTAAACGAACGTCCAGATTCTGTAATTTACTACAATAGAAGGTCGTTGGCGATTGATTATGTTGATGTTGACAATTAGATGACTGCAATTTACACTAATTCCTGCAACATTTTTGTTTCTTGCTGTGATCTTTTTCATTTACCAGTTTTCAAGTTCAGCGCCTTCTGTATTACTCTAATTCATGCTCTACGCCATGTAATTTCAAGTTTTGAGCTTCTTTTGCATATAGAATACCCAAAAAGGGTTTGCTTGACAGACTCTTTTTCCCGAAATTGGATTCTCTTTGTCCCGATCATGCTATTTCGCATTCTGTGGAATCCGAATTTGTTGCTTGTTGAATTCCGGGACTGATGATTTGGCTGCTGATTTTCGTTTTTATCCGATTTGGTGACCGGAGCTTTATCCGAATGAGAGAGAGAGAGAGAGAGAGAGAGAGAGAGATGCTTTTATTTGATTACACAACTTCATCTTGTCCAGTTCAGTCCGGAGATTGAATTGAAAATAGAGCTTGTGTTTAAAAGGTGCGATAGCCAGGATGCGTTACCGTAAACTACGTTGTGGACGGTTGGCTGGAGCAGTGTTTGAACATTGAAAATAGTGCTTAGTCTTATAAATATATTTATTATTTCTTTTGGATGTAGTCTGATCTAAATCCATAATAATTACGTTGTCTCCATTTGGTTCTCTCTCTTTGCTGATTAAATTCTTGTGCGATATTTACAGAACATCCAATCGTCAGCCTACTTTGTCATCTTTGTAGTTTGATTGGAGATCTAATATTGCAGATGCATATTCCTTGTTCAGGTCCTATAATGGCTTTTGTTAGTAAAATTGGGAATTTGCTGAAGCAGACAGTAAGCAAGCACACTAATTTGGTACCACAATGTAATCCTTCACTTTACCAGGCTGTAAGGTGCATGTCATCGTCAAAGGTCTTTGTTGGAGGTGCATGACTTTATCTTTTCTAATTAAGTTGCGTTTTTTACTGTCTAGCATGTTATGATTTTTCATACTTAACCACTTCAGGTCTCCCATATGCAATGGATGAAACATCTTTGAGGGAAGTATTTGCCGAATATGGGGATGTCGTTGAAGGTACCTGTAGCTTTTGTCTCCACTTATGCTAACCAATATAGCCTGCTTGACAGTATATGGAATTTGTTTGTTTCTATATGATTAATAAGTTAACTATAAGGTTATATAAGCGCATTGAATCTGGGAAAGTCTATGATCTTGTGACAAAGAGTTACTTTTTTTTTTACTAAAGAGGATTGATGATGAAAAATATGTGGATGCAATCCTGTATTTGCAATGTAAGGCTTAAAAGTTTTGGGTAATGGGTCTGCAGTGGATAATTTTAGAATTCAGGTGGATTGTGTAAGAACAAGTTGATTTTAGAAGATTTGACATTCAAAGTTTCCGACCAAGATTGTGTTTTGTGGCTCTGGCATTATGCTTCTTGAACATGATGGGTTCTAAAGATTTGTGGTCTTCAAATACCACAGATAGCAGGGATTGGGGAGTCTACTCCCTTATGCTTGGGTTTTTGGAAGGGTTTCTTAAAGGTCCAGGATATTTTCATGGGTAATCCAGGACTTATGGCATGAAGTGACTGGAGGGCTTCCCTGTGGTTATATTTTTTGGTCAGATAGACAATAAATAACTTTTTCCAGATTGCAAAGGGTAGAAAGGCATCCATTGGGGATTATCTCTTCACCTGCAAGATCTTCTTAATGAGACTTTTCAAATGGCTGGTGTCTATATCAGCTTTCTGGGAAAAAGTTTTTGTATGTGGGTTGATGGTTTACAAGGGCATATGTATTTTGGTAGGAAGTTATTAACCTTCTACAATGCCACTTTTTCATTTGGCCGGTTGCATATAGGAAGTCTCTGATTAGTAATGTAATCCATAGGTGTCATATTTTAATTAATTGGCATTGCATACGTTACAAAGCGTCAATCAACCACTTCCTGTTCACTGTCCTGTTGTGGTACCCCCCAGCACAAGTGGCAGGGGTGGGATAGTTTTGATAAGGGCTATTTTTACATGGTATAGCTATTTCTGGGGGATGGACCATAATTCTTTCATTTTAAAGGAACATTGTTCAAAATGGTGGGCTTGTGTCCGTTGTGGACTTTTTCATTGATCAATTTCTGGTTATGGTTAAATCTAATTAATTAAGAGGCTTGTAGGTTGAGAAAAGAGACATGCATATGTCAGTAAGAATTTAGCAACTCCATTTGGTGCGTCTGAATAATTAGCAAAACCTTTGTCTACCTGAGCTTTCAACAATATGAATATATCCTTATTCTTACTCTTTTGGTGATGATAGCATATGGTAAAGTCTGCAAAACTCTAGGGAACCAATAATTAATATCAGAACTGTTGACTTTATAAATGGTGGTTTTTATTATTCTGATAATTGTCAAAACAATGACTGTTCCTCTCCAATAAATAGTGGGAATCTCACTTTTGCTTTTAGGTTTTGCTCTCATTTCTTTTCTCAAACAGGTGTGTTCTTTCGGAATTCATAACATTTTGGTATCTTTTCTCAGAACTGGTCGCCCCTAAGAAGGCAGACCATTTTATTATTTTTTTTCCCGTGTATACGTCCAACCTCTTGCAAGCATGCTAATATTCTGTCTTATAGCTAGGATCATCATAAATAATGAGACTGGAAGGTCCAGAGGTTTTGGCTTTGTGAGTTATGCATCTAGTGATGAGGCTTCTCGTGCCATTCAGGCTTTGGACGGCAAGGTACTAAAATTTCTTTTCTTACTTCGTGAGCTGTAGAGTTATGGTTGGGCCCTAATTCGTATGAACTATGTGGCAGTACATTTGTGGCCAATGAATTTGACATATTATGTTATGTAATGCGCTCTAATCTAAAGGATACATACATACATCCATCCATCCATCCATACATACATATGCATATGTATTCATGAAGCAATGTTATTATCATGTCCTGTTTCTGGACATGGACATAAGATATCGATGTAAGTTTTAGGGAACTTAAAATGGTTCTACTTTTCTGGTGGATTGGGTGATAACTAAAGCTTGTATGTTTCTAGGGTGTAGAAGAAAGATTAATAATGATTGAATTTAGCTTGTCTTATCAGCCATAATGTTAGGACCCTAAATTCCATCAGGGCCTGTGATTTTTGTCTTGTGCAGGATTTTCAGGGCCGATGGTTGAAAGTGAATTCCGCTGTAGAGAAGCGGCCTCGCGATAGTGGCTTTGGTGGGAGTGACAGGGGTTATGGTTACGGTGCTGCTAGTGGAGGTTATGGAGCCAATGGTGGGGAGCACAACTTCAATGGATATGGTGGGGGTAACCATGGAAGTGGAATCTGATTTGGCAGTGAAAATGATACCCATTTGTGATCCCTAATTTGCTTCTGTCGGCTGCTTTGGTGGCAGTATGAATGGTGGAAACAATATGGACGCTGGAGAACAATTGAATGGCAACGACTAGAGGAGAGAAGCTAGAAATGAGGATATTGGTCAGGACATAGTGACATGCCCACGTGAAGAATTAACACTGCATGTGCTGCTGTCATTTTTTGTGAAATTTCTGAGAATTATTTGATGAAGTGTAATTTTTGTAGTTTTAGATATTGATTAGGAGTAATTCTGTTTAAAGCCAATTTCATGTTCTGCCATACTTATGCTTTACAGAAGAATCTATGAAAATATGCTGAAAGTGTTTGTTTTCAGAATGCTTTTTGGACATTTCTTCCTTTTTTGTATTTTAAGAAAATATTAAGACGATATCTGCTATGCCTTGTTTTTGGGGTCCTCGGATAGAGATTGGGAAACACAAAGGAAGAAATATTAAGACGGATTCAAAGCCATTGGTGGTCGTATTTCTCGGAGATTTTTATCTTTCTTCCGAAGACGTCAAACGGTCCCAGACCGACCCAACTGCCACCACCCCAGGGCCCAACCAAGGTTTTATGTTGAGATTTATGTGATTTTTTCTATAAAAAAAAAAGAAGGGGGGTGAGGGTTGTTGGGGAAGGCAATCAGACACTTGGTGCTTCCAGACCGTTTACCCTAGCTGTTAGAGTGCACCATTTACCCTCACGCGTTCAATAACATCACATTGACACATTCAATAAGAGGAAATTCACCCCCTACAACAGCGACCTTGCATACCAAACGTTGTAGCATTACAGACGATTTCGTGTGGCTAATCAGCAACTAAATCTCAAGTTACAGCGAATCACATCTAGACCCTTACTACTTCACAATCGTGCTGCTCTTCCAGACCTCCAAATTAATAATCAAAGAGCTGAGAATGCAAAAACAAAAGCAAAAAAAGGGTGGGTAGATTCGGTTGAATGCCAAAAAGAAGACCAAAACAGGGCTTCCCCAAGCTTCTGCCTCAGCCAGCAAGCGACCTCACTTGTTATATTATACAGCGGACAATTACTGATGCATCTTGATTTCAAACACCCAGCCTTCAGGCTTCTGACTAATAGGCAGTGTACGCTTAGTGCAGTTACCGAGCTCCCAATTGAACAACAGTCAAAACATCTCGCTAAACTAGGTTCCAAACAGTCCGACCTGCCAATATCACCCAATTAAAAGCAACTTAATGCTCATACAGCCCAGAATGGTTTCGGAGGCGCCAATCCATTTGAATTACTCTTATATGGTTCATCAACCACTTCATCAGGGTCGTCGTCTTCCTCTCCGTATTCCATCAGCTTGATCAAAGTATCTGAAAGTAACCCAAGTCAAAATTACACAACACACAATGGTATCAGAAGAACATTCCCCTTCCAGGAAAAGGAAAAGGAAAACTCCTCCTAGATAAGTTTTTGCTGCCTCAACTAAACAGAAACTAGGCTTTACAGTTTTCCTGTACTCCCTTAAAAGACAATGATCGACAACTGAATTTGAACTAGTCAGAAATTGATCAAATTTGGAAAATTACCAGGTACAGCTTGGGGACTTGATTTATTCAGAACACTCTTCTCAGGAGCTTTTGAGGAAGGTGATGGTGAACTGAATTTTGGTGGAGGTGGAGGCATGCTCCTGGGTGGCTGTAGAGATGGTGGTGGAGGCAGTATTATCCTGGAAGGTGGCGGCAGAGGCATCCCCTTGGTTGATGGTTGCGCCAACTTTTTTGGAGCTGGCATTGTTGAAACATTTCTTACACCCAACTCTGATGTCGATTCGCCTGACTCTAGAAATTCTGGTCCCTGCAATGAGTTCTGAGAAAAGAATCCAACCTAATTCCTCAGTGACAATAAATATTAGGCAGATTTAGTAATGAAAGCACACCAATGACATCAAGGGGTTAAAGAAGAAGGAAAAACAGTAAGATACCAAAGCAGCTGCAGACAAAAGAGAAAAAAGGCAAATAAAAAATGTTGGAGATAAGAATCGAGGTATCAAAAATGTTCAACTTGAGTAGCCAAGCTAATATGCATGGAACGGAAGCAAGGTTAATCATGTGTCTGACGTTGAACAATCTAGAAACACTATTTATATTTTCACACCAGGCAGTGAATAAAATAGGGCAGGACACATGCAGTGGTCATACTAACAAGTCGTGTGGTGATTTCAAGATCTTCATTTCAAACGAATATATCTAAGCAAAAAACAAATTTTGGTGTATGGTGCATGGGTTTGCATTCCACAGAAGTAGTAGAAATCAAACAGCAAAACTTTCTGGAATCAGCTCCCAGTCAAAGCTACCAACACAGCACGCACCAACCCCATGCCATCATAACATAAAACCCTGTTAAACATAGAAATGGTCCAACAGAGGTCCAGTATCGGCCTGTTAGCTTCATACAAGGTCAGAGAAAATACCTGGAATATAAAGTAGTAGAGGTTAGAATAAATAATACAGTGAATAATAGGATAAGTTAAAAAGAAAAGGAAACAAAATTCAGTGTACCTACAATTATCATGTTCATTTTTAGCCAGAAAAAGTTAAAAAAATGTATTAACAATATTGAGTGATTTTCATGCCTATCCTTATAAGAAAAGAAAATTATTCTTTAATCAGACAACTCTTGAATAAACTGCATAAATTGGTCAAGGAGTCTAAGAAGAACCACAATGGAACTGTGGCCCCTGCAGGTCTTTCCAAATCTTTGAACCTTTAACTTGGTAGCTAGAATCCACAAGAACCCAACAAAAACAAGAAAGCTAAGCTTGAAAACTTTCTGTGACCAATTATGCACACCCATTAAATCCATGACTAGCTTACCACTCAAAGTGCTGATAATTTTTGTTACCTTTTATAAGCTGGCTGAACCACCATTTCTGAACCAACAAGTCCAGATGCACCAAGGTTTTTTCTTTTTTTTTTCTTTCTTCTTTTTCCTTTTTCAATAAGCAAAATTTTACTAGGATTTCTCAAGCTCTGTGAGCAAAAATCCTAACTAGCAGTTCCAAGTAACCAAATACCCAACTCAGTTACCTTAGTTTTGCTTTTAAAGTCATTAGCTACTTTTACAACAACTCTACAGTCCATTTCCCTTTGTTCTACGATTACTAAAGTGCAGCAAACTGTACTGGCTATGTAATAACTAAATGCAATAAATCTTGTTCCAACTACTTGAGTCAGCCCCAGTCCACATAAATTTATGTTTGCCATTCAACTTGAAGCAAAAGCCATAATAAATGAATATAGAGTTAACATTTACACATGTTATGTGACAAAATAAATAACCAATAAAATAAAATCTCATGGATATAACACCAGGAAAGAGGAAAAGAGGATTTTTAGAAGCATAACGCATTCACAAAATGCAAGCCTGTATTGCGCTATTAATTCCTTCATCTTGAACAACCAACATGAGGCTTATCAATGTCCTCCTATTCACTTGCTATGCTTCATGCATTGTCTAGGTTTCAAGAGCCAAAAAGCTCATCTAAAGAATTTAGCCTTCAAAATCTACTGCAGGTTTACTATTTGCTAAAACAACATATGTTTTAGAATGTTAATCTTTTCCTTCTATTTGACAGACTATTACTTCTAAGTATTTATCAAACAAGAGGAATTTTTCGAATTGTGTTTCTTCTTTTGCTCTCAAAAATGGCCACATGATGTAATACCCTCCTGACAAGGAGAGCAAGCCCTGATACCTGATGGGGGTCGGCATGCCCCTTTGAAGTAACTGGCAACTCCTGAAACTTTCGTTTCTGTGGAGGCCGTTTCTCCTTCTCAGAAGATGAGCTCTCACTAGAATTTATTGCAGTGCTAGCTTTAGTTGTTGCAGGAGCAACTGTGGAATTTACTAGAGAGGGTGACTGTCTAAGGGCCAAGGCAACTTGCTGTAAAGGTGTGGCTTGGGGATATATGCCACCGTATCCATTATAGCTCGTTCCACCGGCAAATGATGGCTGAGGATAGCAAACCATGTTCGATTGAGAATTGCCACAGCTCATTCCCGTCAGTTGTGAGGAAGTACCCTGTTGAAGGGCAGTACTGGCGACTGGATGTGTGGCTGAAGAAGCAGGTGGAATTGCTGCATCATTCAGAGTTGATGACATCAAACTAGTATCTGAACTATTATTTGGAGTAGCCTCATTCCCATAACTCCGAAATCCAGCCAACAACTGTTGTGGGGGTGGAACAGCACCATACACCTTGTTTGATGAGACCCTATAAACACAAGTTATTTACCATCCAAGGAAAAAGATAGTATGACAAAAATAGAGCAAGATGGATAACATCCCTCACTACTTCCCCACCCCCTCTTGCACAGAGAGAAGTGGAAAAAAATACAGCAAAAAAGAGTATAGAATTTTTATATTATTTCTAAAAATAACCAAAGTGTATCATTCTTCTAACAGATATTAAGTACAAACACACAGGATACAGTACATGATAGATACCATTCATAAGATAATAAATCAAATGAGCTCACCATGGCACAATTTAAAGGAAATAGCTCATGGTCAACACACATCATGCAGGATTCTTCAGTTGTAAAAAAGTCATCCATCTATCAACCCAAGCATAAATTTAAACCTAGTTACCTGGAAGTGCCGCATTCTCTGCTGATTGTATCCAACAGGTGCTCAGCCAAAAGCTTAGCATTTTCAAGACTTTTTGGATTGTTACTTGACAAGAATAAATGCAGTGGCTGCTGTACTTCTGAAAGATAAGATAACAGTAATATCACGTGAGTTCTTCAATAGGAACAATATGGTGATAGTATAGCCCAACTTGCAAAATGGATGCATGCCAACATAACAACCTTCACTGGATGCGCTTTCAGGATTCCCTGAACCATGTCCTCTTAGTAAGACAGTTGCTCCTGTTTCATTCATAATGTGATTTACATACTGGTCCTGCATGTACAAAACCAACCACCACCAACACAAAAAAATCTCTCCGAATTGCATGGAGATTTCAGAGAAAGCTTCAACATTAGAATCTCTTATCTTCATCACTGACAATAAAAACTTTGATATAAATTCATCAAGTGGCATAACAAATGCCCAATGTAAGAAATTAGAAAAATAAGTGCTGCAGTGATGGTGATAAATGAAAGACAAATGCTTAGAAGTACCCACTAACTGAAGAAATTGGTACAAAAGATCCAAAAAAAGTTCAGGACAAGAACATCCATTTTTTTATAGACGCTTGTCAGTATAAAAGGAAAAAGAAAAAAAATGAAAAGAACATGACAGCTTGATTGAGGAAACAAGTAGTATAAGCAAGCACAGACAGAGGGGAGGCTCACATTTGGTCCACGAATACGAGCAGCAATATTCAATGATGGATCTGCTTCAAAGCCCAGATACACACACGTGCTCACAGCATGAGTAACCTGTTTCAAATAATCAAATGCATGTTTGATCAAACTCATTCTGCACCTTGTAGAACTCCAACAGGACAAATTTACCTTTCCACAGTTGTTGATAGACACTTGTTTCAGCATCTCTTCAACCATGGCAGCCGCATGATCAACTGCTTTAATCCGTTCCACTGTTGTCTCCAACTGCAGTGAGAGATGATAATATTAACCAAAGATGAATGAAGTCTTACCTAAAAGATAGAAAAGGATATAGATAGCAATAACAATAGCTTGAAACTGCAAATAGACACCTGTTTTAGAAACTAGCACAAAACCAGCAAGCAGAGCCACCACAAAATCATACCTTTGAAACATAATAGCTAATACAAGGATAATTTTTTAGTAAAGATCTATGACCCATCTCTGGAATCATAGAGAATCATCCATGGTATATAGTTGGAAAACCTATTCAACACAAATAAAAAGTAAGAAGCAACTGCCTCAGAATGCCGGAATATTTTTGTAAGCACATATTCTGATAAAGAAACACTGATTGCTTCTTTTGGAATGAGAACACCTTCAAGCAAGCTTTTGGAGGGGGTGGGAACCAAAAACATTTCAGCAAGGAAAAGTTGGCAGAAGTTTTGAGAAAATAAGAACCTGGGGTTGAGATATTATGTGGCGGCCAATTAATACAACTCCCACAGGTAAACATAGAAGTTGCAGACCATATCACAATTCATGCATCTTCAACTAGGTGAAATGCCTAATGTGAAAAATATATGCAAAGCACTTACATGTGCACCAGCAGAAATGTGGAGATAGAGTGGTTTTTCGCCATCAGGAGGTGCATTAGGAGGACGATATTTGCCTCTGTGGAAACAATTCATCAAACACCAAAAAGAGAAAATCATTTAGAAGCCCTCGCTTTATGCATGATGTACTGGAGTAAAAGGGCATGCTAGAAAGGCCTTGGTCATTGTTTTAGGAGGAGATTGTTGAAGGGTTGAAATGAATGTTTAAGTGTAATCTAATTTCATCAAGCGTGATTCTGGTCAGGAAATAAAGCAAATTGAATCTATTTGAAATTCAGAAGATCAATTGGGGGAAAAGGGCAGTGAAAGCTTAGAAAAATGCACACGGCCACATGAAAAACTTACCTAGTTATTACTATTGCACCAGTCAACTTTTGGATCTGCAAAAATTTGGCAGAAAATCTATCAGTTCCACAAGATATGATTCATTTTAATAGAATTTTTAATACAGTATGGCCTATATATTTATCCTTCCATTGTAAAAATCAAATAAACAATACCAACCTCTTCTTGGGTTTGACGTTTTGTGAGCTTGTACCGAACAGCAGAATCAGCATCATTTATGACAATCTCTCGAGCAATCAACTCGTCTTGAATTTTAGGCTACAACAAAATTATAGTATTCACACAACCTACATTATTATAACAAAGCTATACTCTACATGCTGAGGCACAAGGAATGCTGGCATAAAAAGAATGTTAGCATCCACATCTCTACAATATCAATGCTAAACTAATAGGGAGATGTAACGCGTGTAATAATACTACAATTACGGGCAATACAAAATAAATGATATAAAGATATACAGGTACAACACGGTGAATGAAGAGTTATCCCTCCAAAAGGGAAGCACAAAAAATGGGGTCCAAAAGGCTGGTACTTCCTCAAACCCAACCTTAATAGTGTCCTACTTGCCTCATAGAAGTCCAAGTGTTATGATTGCTGCACTGCATAAGTCTGATCCACCATCTCCAATGAGCGTTTGGAACCTCCCATATATTAGAGCAAATTAGGATATAATCCACCAACCTCTTTACTTGCTTGACATCAGCTTTGGCTAGCCTATATATCCATACCTCTTTAGGGCACCATGTAGCATCAATCCACATGGCACAAGCCAACCTTCACCATCTTAATGAACTTCAAATGTATAAAAGGATATCTGATCATAAACTAAGTGTAGACCACCAGCCATTGAGGATCCTCACAGGTTACTCAAGTCAGAAAAATTTATTGTTGCAAGCCAAATACAATATAGAGGTGCTGAATAAGGCACACACTAAATTTGTTTCCAATCAATTTTTTGATCTAGTTTCACTACCTAGAGTGCCCTAAACCCTATTTGGTATACAACAGTTGCTATGGATGAACAACATGACCCAGAAGCCTGATGCATCAGACAAATCATTGATATACGATTCCGAGATGTCTAGCTCCTGAGTGGTTATTCCATCCAACCTAACAATTGAAGATTCCAATAGAACTAACTTAAAGTAAAACCAAATCTCAAGACAAAACAATAATCCCCAGTGAACATCAACTTTTATGACAACCTCCCCCTCCCCACCCCTCCCAACCCCCCCAAAAAAATAAATAAGAAACATGCACACACACAAGAAAAAAAAAAAAAAATCAATTCCTATGATGCATGTACCAAAACAAAGCTGCTTTGATCATCATTGACTTAGCTTTTAAACATCAAGCAACAAACGAAATCTCAACAAAAACATGTAACTGTTATAAATCTAAAGTAATCCAATTAACTAAAGCATCTTACTTGATTTATCTTTTGGACAACCACAGAGGCGTGTGGCTGTATTAAAGGTGCCTGAAGTGCATGTGGTATCGACACAGAGCCAGCTATAAGAGGATTTACCACAAGAGCACCAGTTGTTGTTGCAACACCTGGAAGAGTTACTGCAGCAAGAGATCCCATGTTGCTTAATGAAAGAATACCAGGTACAGCAATTCCTGCAGACACCAAGGATTCTGCAGGCTGATCCCACTTTCTCTTTCTCCTGTACAGGTCTTAAGAGTTAAACTATAATTTTGCAACCATTATCATAAACCATTTTGGAGACTATATGATTAGCCAGACAAATATATAACATATATATTCAATTACAAAATTGTGACTGGTTGAGTAGGCCCGACAGGGCTTAAGAACATTCATCACGAGTGTCATTCTACTTGCAAACTCCATATCATGAGTCAATCCACTTGGCATCTTTTTGTCCTCTTTTTAGCATGCAAAAACAACCCTTCCAGATTGCAGTAAGTTGGCAATGTCCAAATACTAATACAATTTCCGTTTGAAAACAATACTTCTATTATATAGCATAAGATACATGATAATGTTTTATCTTTCTTACCCCAAAACAGACCCATGAGCTCACCCAATTTGTGATATATGATGCATTAGTTTACACAAGCTATATGGCACGTCCCTAACTCAAGAGAAGAACATAAAATCAGTAAAATGGACACATATTCACGGTTTGACCAGACGACCAGACACTCCAATTCAATTAGAAGAGAAACAAAATGAAAATCAGAATAAATGAAACCCAAAACTCGTACGGCAAGTAAATACGGACCGTAAACAATTGAAATAGTACGCAACGAGAAAATAAGAGAGAACCTTCAAAAATCAAACCCTAATGACCATCATCCAATCACCCATGACAGAAATTCAAAATATAGTGCACAATTTAAGAAGCATTCAGTACGCCACCAACGTCTCACAGCTCACATGGACCAACCAAATCTCAATAAGAAATTTTATCAAGAAACAAAATGAAATAAGTGCTGAAATTCGATAACAGAAACTGTCGAAGACTAGGGGAGGTTTTCAGAAGATTGTCACCTCGGCTTCGTCGCCGATGATTCAGTGGATTCACCAGACGAAACCCTAGGGCAACCATCCTCCGTCATTCTTTTGAGATAGCCCTCGCGTTTGATACTTTTTCTCCCTCTGCAGAAGCCTGAAGACGGATCGTCGTATGAACAACTAGGTGTGGCTTGGATGGGGATGCGAGATTTTGATTTTGTTGTGTTAATCGTAGTAGTTTCGTTTCCTTCCGATGGGCGACGGACACGTGAAATTGCAGTCGGTTCGTGGGAAATCCTGCAGACAAGGAGGAGAAGATAGAGCCGATTAAGATGAACCCTTTGTCAGAGAAGTCACGTGGCTTGCACCTGCCAATTCCTTTCCACTACGGTGGCCAATCAAGAGATTTTATTAAACTTTTTATTAAATAACCAATTAAGATTTATATATAATGAGCAGTATGGCTTGCAAAGCTAATAAATTAAATAATATATATATGTATATTAAATTTTATAATTATAAATAGCAACTCTTCATTTGTTAAATTTCTGACAGAATATATAATTTGAAAGTTGAAAGTTGTATTTCCTCATTTTCATTTTCATTTTATAATAAAATAACATATAAAAAATGTATAAAATAATAAAATACGACAATCTCTTGTATAAAATAATAAAATTAGTTATAATTTATGACCAACTTATCATTAATAAAATTGACATTACATAACTTTAATAACTTAAGGTTGAACTAGACACGACTCATTTGACACTTCTAATGTATTCTATTATGTTCTTTTTTTCAATCATTTTATTAAGATTTGATAATAAAATTATACAAATTCAAATATATTGAATTCATGGCTCTTGAAAGGTGACCGATGTAATAACAATAGGGAGGCAAATCATCAGTCCCTTGATTAGGAGGAGGAGAAGAAAGAATCAAATGGGAGTGAATAAGGGCAAGAATATCAATCGTGTATAGTATGTTGCAGGCAGCTCTTCATCAAAGCTGGAATAGCTCAGTTGGCTAGAGCGTGTGGCTGTTAACCACAAGGTCGGAGGTTCAAGCCCTCCTTCTAGCGTCCGTTCTGTGCCTTTTCGGCAGAGAATTTGGGCTAAGTTTTTTAATGAGTAGAAGAAAGAAACTGGCACTCAATAAGGAAATGTGCACAGAGAAGTTGGACATAAAAAATTAACGGAGCGCGGGGCATTCCGAGAATTGAACTCGGGACCTCTCGCACCCTAAGCGAGAATCATACCACTAGACCAAATGCCCATATGGTTTGCATGATTCATCATCTAAATTAAGTCATGAAAATCTCCGTTGTGTTGTGAATATGTATTTGTTTCAAATTGGGAAGTCCTGTACTCTTAAGACCTATGTTACACGGAAACGTGGAAACAAACGTTTTTCTAAAAAAATAGGCATAAATAAGATTCAAAACGGGAATAAAAAACGTTTTCATAACATTTCGAAAACGACATCTATGAGGTGTTTCCGTGTAATATAACTTAAAACATGCTTGCTTTCAAATATAATATAAGGTATTTATTGTTGAATTTTCATTAAAATATGCTATTCAAATGTGAGAGGATATTAATTCACTCAGATTGATATTGCAAATATATATTTAGCGAAAATTGTGTTACTCATTATTGGACATATATGCATTCATTGCATAATATTGAAGTGTGTATGGGCCTTTAAAATCATGCAAAAACCAGAAAACAAAGGAGATGAGTATAAGTTGGAGATGCAGGGGATCGAACCCTGTACCTCTCGCATGCAAAGCGAGCGCTCTACCATTTGAGCTACATCCCCTGTTGCTAAAGCTTCCAGTGAAGGATTTATAAACCTACGCCATCGTCAGCATAGAACACTGGCCAGCCAACATCAGAAGAACATTTAATTGATGGATTCCACAAATGCAAAAGATGGCTTGGGTTTATCTCAACACTCTATTCACGTGTATTTTACAAATAGAGTATGGCACATAGTTATATCTAATAACTAAGTTGTTTATTAAATGAATGCAACATAAACGGTATTGAGTAATATTAAGATAAATATATTGGTGTACGTAAATTTTAAGATAAATATATTAGTGTAAATGTTTTAACCCAGTAAAATTTTGTGTTGTACGTATCTCGTATGATCTGCGAAAAATTAAAGGTGTAATTGTAGCATTTGTTAGGGTTCAATAAAAGTTTAGTGTCACGCCCTAATTACTAAAATTCAACGAGTAAATTAACCTATAGTTGGGTTCTCTTATTTTAATATAAATTAATTTTTAAATAATAAAAAAATATTTTTAAATAATGAAAATTGGCCTAAATAAACACTGGCGGCACAACTCCCATAATAATAGAATTATTATACAAGCTGGTGTAACACTATTTCTTTGATAAACGCTATAAATCAGCATCATTTAAGTCACGTTTAATTAAGGGAAATAAAATATACTTATAAAAGGAATATTTTAAACAGGATATATTTTCTATTTTAATTGCATTGTTACAGAGTCACACATCAACTACTAAATTGCACGTGAATTTAATGAGATTTTAAATTATCCTCACCAGAGTGCTTAGGTGAAAACTGGTTTTAAACAAATGGATGTATGGATGATTTAAGATAATTTAAAATAATTACCCATTAATTAACTACCTAAATAAATAAAAAAAAAGTAAATACCCCCATTAGCTATTTTGGTCCCATCAGGCTGTTCCAATCCCCTTGGGGGGGGGGGGGGGGGGGGGGGGCACCAAAATACAAAAAAACAATTCGAATTAATAGACCCTTTTGGGCCAATCTGTGCTTCCCCCACCATCATCTTTTGTTGTTGTCATCCTTGAAATTGACTTTAATTTTTCAATAGAAAGCATGTGGTCTTCCCTCCATGACTCAATGGGAACAATATCTTTGTCCTTTTGACTTGAAAAGGTGGCTTCAACTGTTCCCACATCCTAGGAGTCACCCAATCCATCAGACAAAATCAATCCATTACGCGGAAAACCGTTTTGCATGGTTGCACACTTATTAAATATGAGATGGGTCACGTGGACCATCTCCCTAGTCAATAAGGAATGTTGATTAAATCTAAAGCTGTCTTCTCATTCATTTTTTTAAGTACCAATTTGGAGTTGATAAGGGTGAAAAGTTGATAGTTATCACTCCCTCAAATAAATGCAATCAAAAAGGGGCGAATAGAAAGCTGAAATGATTCTGGGGCTTTGTTGTCATTGGAACCACAATATTGATGCTGTGTTGACTGGTATTTGCAGGTACTGCTGCTGGCTGCTGGCTGCTGGCTGGCATATTTGATAAGAGTTAGCAACGTGGCATGACAAGTACAAATCATCCTTGGAAGTGGTACACACAGTCTACTGCTGAAAAGCTACTGCATCTGCATGCTCTGGTTATGGCTGTGAACTTCAATTTCCATGCCCTGCCAAGTGGCTATGTTCCTCACTTTCTGTGCCACTGTTCCTCTGCCAAAATTGGTTCAGTGGCTCTCATTTGGGAATTGTTATAGCCTCTCAAGCATTGATACTCTGAACCTATATATGTGGCTTACAAATAAGAAGAATTGGTGTAACAACAACAACAACAAAAGTGCAATGTAGAGATAGAGAATGAGGGCATGTCAGGACACAAAGAGTGTAATGCCCTTTACTAGTAAGTGGTGTGAGAATTTTGACAACTTTATAATTGTTTGTTTAATTTTTTTGTTATAAAAATCATCGTCATCTACTACAATGGTTACTGTAATTTTATAAGGTGATTTTTTTTGTGTCAAATTTGAGATTTTAATTAATTTTATTTATTAATTATTTAGATGATCACTTGTAATTCACTAGGTTTAAAAATGACGAGATAATATCTCCACTTCAAATAACTTTTAGTGAATTTCTTTTTTAAACATTTAAATGATCAATACATTAACTTGTATCAGGTTAAATAATAGCCCACTATGGTCTTGATCACTTGAATTCTCCTTATTGTATAAAAAAAATAAAAAATACACCCTTTTCATGGTCCAACTTGAAGTTGTATAACCATTTATTTACTTGTACAAAATCAATTACTTTATTATAAACAATAAAAAATAAAAATATATAGAATTTATTTTAATGGACTAAGATTTGTGATTTATTGGTTGATTAATTGGTGATTGTTATTACTTTTGAAATTATAAATGAATAGTAATTATTAAAAAAAAAGGGTGTATGGAAGGGATTTTACCCTTTTGGTAAAATCACTTGACTAACTTTTGTCGACTAAGTTATTTATGTCTATTACAAATGGAGTCGTCAATAATTGGTTGGTATCATTTTCATTATTTTTTTCATTAATCAAGAATCGGTCAGGTACCATTTTCATTATTCTTTTTCTTTTACAAATGAAAAAGAAAAATCCTAAATGTGGGAGAACATCAACAAGTCATCAATTATTTAGAAGTTGGAACGATCAAATACTCTCTTTTAAGTTCACCTATAATCCCTAATCTACAAATACCTTCATAAGAATGATTTACCAAGTCACCGCTATTACTTGATTTCTTGTTATCATCGGTACAAATAGTTAGGATATAATTTTTTGTGTGCTTGTATTTTGTATAAACATTTATTTATATGTAAAAATCAACTATTTTATTAAGAACGGCAAAATTTAAAGATTATATAAAAATGTAGTTACTTATTTATTTACGGAAATAAATTAAATCTTTTTTAGTGGAGGAACAAAATGATAATTTATTCCTATGGAATATATTGGAACAAGAAAATATAATAAGAAATATCAACAAATTATCGAGGAGTCCAAATAAATGAAATAAAAAAAAAAAAGAGGTCAACAGATCCAATTTTATATTTATCAAATTTTAATATTAGAATAGCCAGTATGGTCATGATTCAATGGTCCCCTTCACTTACATTTTCTTTTATTTGTTGATTTTGAACTTTTAAAATGGATTTGTATGGGTTAAGATTTGTGATTTTTTTGGCTAATTAACTTGTAATTGTTATTTTCTTAAAATTATAAATGAATAATTTGACGATTTAAAAAGAAATGGGGGTAAATAGGTAAATTTACACTATCGGTAAAGTGAAGGAGTGTGCAGGTTAAAATCGAATTGAACCAATCAAAAATTACTAAGCGAATTGAACTAAATTGAAGCATATAATCGAACCGACTGAGTCATCTAAACTAATCGAATTTTGAATTGCTATAATTGAACTGAAAATCGAACCAAAATTCTTATCAAAAAAATCAAACCGAACCAAACATAATAAAAGAGAGTTAGGTTGTCCGCTCAATTCGATTTTTTGGTTAATAATACTGAAAAATTCAAACCAAATAATTGAAATTCTCATAAAAAATAACCGAGCCGAGTGGAACCTAACAACTAAGAATCTTGAGAGAAATAATCGAACCTAGTTTATCCGAATTCTTACTCACCTTTAGTGAAGTCACCATTTATAAAAGATTTGCGATTCAATACGGGTGGCGTATTGATTTTATTTATATTTATTTTTTATTTGCTTGTAAATGGCAACTAGTGTTACATAAACTAAAAAATAAAATAAAAATAATATTGTAATTTGGAGATTAAAGTCTACCCAGTTTTATGCTACCAAGTAAGAATTTATATAAATACAAATTAATTATTAAACATAAAGTCTTGAACATGGACTAAGGTTGATTTTGTTGGCTAACTAATTTGTAATTGTTATTGTTTTTGAAATTATAATTGAATAATTATTATTTAAAAATAAAAAGGGATAAAAAAAAAAATTTACCCTCTCGGTAAAGTAATTCTATGAGTGCTCATCTATAAATTGAGTAGCGGAGGATCTCTTCAAACCCTTTTTATTTTTTCTTTTTCTTTGTTAGTGAAAAAAAAATATAATAAACTATCAAAATAGAAATAAATTGTCAAGAGATCATGAACAATCAATTGTTCATTTGGAGTCGCCTACAATCTAGTACTTGCATACTCTCTTGTAAGAATGATTATTATTTACATGTGCTAGATAAAAACCTAATAGAGATCTTGATTTGGTAGGTATATTTTCATTTCTATTTTTATTATTTGAGAAAATAGTGTTTGATTTATTGTTCTTGATTTCCTAAAATTTTTATTTTATTTAAAAAATTGAAATTAGAAGAAGGATAAATTGATTTTTTTTTATTTTGATTTTATTTTCTGGGCTTTGTTAAAAGTTGCCCGACGTGCTTTTGCAAGAGTTGGGTCATAAGGGGTTCCTCTCATTTTGCTTGCGGCAGGCAACATAACAAAATTATTTATTATTTTTGTAAGCATTCATTGCATTAGATAGAATTACTAATACGAGCGAAAATGAAACAAGAAAAATAACAATAGAACGATTATTAAAAATTTTAACTTTAATAATTTTTTTTCTTTCACGATTAATAACGTGTAAGTTATCGATAGCAAAAATAAAATAAAATTTAAAAATTTTATTTAAGTTTTATTATTTTTTTGTTTCTCCGTCACTAACACCGTTAGTGAATAGAGAAAAAAAATTAAAAATAAAAATTAACAAAGAAAATAAATAAATATTATAAAATAAATGAAAATTCTTTTATCATGACATGTAAGACAATGTTTAAGTTTTGTTTTAATTTGCTAGCATGGACATTAGTTACGTTACTGTGTCACTTACGTAGGACAAGCTTATAACCCTAGACAATGATTAGGGGGCCGTTAACTCTTCCGTTATCTCCCCCCACCTGATATGATAAGCTGAAGATGGCGGCGGCGGCGAAAAACACGTTAAAAGCACCAAGAGAAAATTAAAATTGAAAATTTTCATTCAGGAAAAAAAGGTTGCCCGGAAAGTGGACTAAGAAGAAAAGAGAGTACGCAGCCCGCGCGTGCACAAAAACGCGTGGCCCATCGCATTTCCCAACCCCGCTTTTTACTCTCCCGGCCGTCGAGCTACGCTGCCCAATCGCGTGGAGTACGTCCACCCCAAATCTACGCCGTCGATCAGAATCGGCTGCTAAATCGGACGGCTGGGAGAGCGCAGATACATACACTTCATACACACGCGGGCATTGCTCTTACCTATTTCAATTCCGGAGTATCGAGTCTCGTTCCGAGCCTAAGCCTCGCCCCCACAGCTGGAGGCTCGGGCCGAGCCTGTACTGTTGCTGGCTTCTTAGTTCGTTGAAAATACATTTCCAGTGCTTCGATCGCTTTATCTTCGGTGGTCTGGTCTGAAACAACGCTTCTCGCTCATCGTTTCGCTGGTAGAGAGAGAGGGAGTGTGTAGTGGTGTATATGCAGAGTGAGAAAGGCATATATACTTGTGGGGAGAGAGAGAGAAAGAGGGAGGCATTTGGTGCAAGAGCAGCTCAAACAATTGAGGTCTGATCGCCATTAAAGCCGTTCTTTCGGTAGGTTTCACGCTCTTCCGTCAGATCACAGTTTAACACTTTGCATACTTCATCTGCCTCCTTGGTTTGCTTGCAATCTCCTGTCTGAGTTTGCTCTGGTTTACTTCTGCTGTACGATCACTAATCCGGCTTGCAATTGCGTGTTGGCTTGCCCCTGCTTCCTTGAATTTGCTCTCTAATTGTTGTTTTCTTGTAGATATTTTGTTTCTCTGTGGAATTATAGTTTGAGCGTTTGTTTGTTTGCTAGTTTTCTTGTTTTTCTTTTAGGGTTTTTTCTGCTGGAGGGTTTTGGCCTGTGACCTAACTTTTTTTCAAATGCATGTGTAATCTCCGGCCCGGAACACTATATTGGAGCTCAATAGCCGGAAATATTTTCTGCGGTATAGGTCTTCGTGAACATGGAATTAATTGGATCATTTTAGGTGATATATTGTTGTAAATTAACATAATTGATCATTTTTGGTGATATAATGTTGGACAATTAATTTTTTGTCAATTTGGTTTTCCCTGGCACTTGATTTCAGCTTTTGAGTCCCAAATTAACAGGGAATTGTTAAATTGTTGGCAAATTTCAGTATTAGCAGTGGCAATTTATTCAGCGATGATGGATTTATGTCTTTTCCATTATTGATGATACTTCCTGAAAAATTTGTTTACATTATGCACCCTATTTCAAGTGTCGCGTTCAATTGGAGCTTGAGACAGTGAATGGATTTCACCCACAAAAATTTGTTTTTCCTCTAGATTTCATGAACTTTGCCGGTTTTTGAATTCCCTTGCTTAGCTGCTTCTCATGTCTTTCAGGGTTACCAGGAAAAGGAGTAGAAGCGAGGATATATAATTTCCTGAAGGAAACCAAATTTCCAATACAATTGTCAATCTGCAGATGTAAGTTTGATCTCCTCAGTGCTCTATAACAGTGGTTTGGAAAAGATTAAAACACCTGTGTGTTTAATATGTAAGCTTACAAAATAGATAGATTATTACTTACTAAAAAAATTAGATAAATTATCTATGAGTAATTTTATCCACACACACAAATGTATTGGTATTCCCTAATAGTTTTGATTCTATTTTGTGCATAACATATTCCTCCTTGAAAGTCTCATCGTTAACAAGTCTGAGAAAGGGGCACTTGGTTTTGACTTTTGAAAAGCTAAGGCCATGTTCTCTTTGCTGTTTTCATGTCGTTTTCAGTTTTTAGTTTTTCAAAATAGTGAAAACGTGTTTACTTTCATATTTTCAAAAATGCATTTTTGAAAATAAAGAAAATTTTTGTAAATAAAACTCAAAACAACAAAAAGTCATTTTGACTGTTTTCATCACAAACACTTTCAAAATTTTCAAAATGCGGAAAACGCTACAAACAAAAAGAATACGTTTTCAGTAATCTCAAAACAAATACTCAAAATATAAAACTAAAAATGAATTCAAAAATGAAAACTAAAAATTGGAACACAAAGAGAACAACCCCTAATAGTCCTAACATTTTTGTAAACCTTCTCTTATGAGTATCATATCCCTGTTAGTGTATGCAGATTGTGGAGAAGGAAATCGCTACGAATGTGTGTGAGACCATCTAATTAGAACTTCATACTGTCAACTCTAATCTCAATTCTTCCACGAATCAAGCCAGAAGTTAATAGCTCTTCATATGGACTTTTGCATTGGCCACATAGCCTTTCAGACAAGACATAGTAAAGTAGAGTTTTTTGGAGACCATACATGATGTAGAGCAGAGGGCTTGCATTGTTTATGTTGGCTGGGAAACGTTGCAGTTCATTTCTACTCCGAGCGTAGTTTTCATATAGGTTAGAAACTGTAGAAGCTCTAGTGATTATTACGTCCTTGTTTGGTGGCATCTGGATCTATCATCCTGTTATGCCACATCCTCAGCCAAATCAGCAGCCTAGGCTTAATGACATGCAGATGCTACAGCAGCACATTATGCTGAAGCAGCTGCAAGAGCTTCAGAGGCACCAACTCCAGGAGTTAGGTGATCAGAGGCAGCAAAACTATTTTCACCAGCTATCTGCAACAAATAAGCAGGCTTCCAGGGGTCAATTTTTGCCCCCAATCAATGGAACACCTATTCATGATTCATCACAGACATTTAGAGTGGGTAACACGGGCCTCATGCAGCATGGTGCATCACCAGCCATCCAAGAACTTCAAAATGGATTTTATTCTGAAGAACAAAACCAGGATCTACATTCATTGAGTCTGCTGCCCCGACAGCTTGAAGTGTCTCTGTATGGAACTCCTATTGCAAGAAATAATTTGAGTCATCTTCAAGGGTTCTCTAATGATTCCATCGATGTAGTATCAAAGGCTAGTCATAATCAGATGGAGAGACCTAGGATGCAGAAATCAGACTCCAGTAGCTCCTTTTTGGTTGAAAACTGCAATGCTTCTTCAGACCAGCTTTCCAAGCCAGATGGAGCTTTCCTAACCAAACAGATCTTTCATGGGCAAAACTTGGCTGGTGAAGTTCCTAGTCAAGGTTTCAGTAGTGGAACTCTACCAGAGAACTTCCAGCAGGTGAATACCCAACTAAGGAATACACCAGCATGCAAATCAAATGGAAGGCAAGAGCAAGCTGGTTGGCCCCAACACTTTACAGGAGACACAACACAAAAATTTGAGCGGTCTCAGGGTGTGACTACCCTAGATCCACTGGAACAGAAAATTTTATTCAATATGGATGACAGCAGTTGGACTGCCTCTTTTGGCAGGACTGCTGACATGGGCTCAGGGGGTTTGCAGAATACATTGGAACATGCACATTACTTAGGATCATTTCCCTCCATTCAGAGTGGGAGCTGGAGTGCTCTAATGCAGTCTGCTGTTGCAGAATCGTCTAGCACTGATACTGGGTTACAAGAAGAGTGGAGCGGCCTGAGTTTCCAGAACACAGAAGTGTCAACTGATAACCAGCCCTCAAGTCTTGTGCACAGTGGAAAGCAACAGACTAGTTCGGTTGATAACAATGTGAAGAGTGCATCCTCTCTGAGTGGTAAACCTCAACATCTATTCAGTGATACGAATATGATCTCTGGCTTCCCTGGGTTTGAGCAATCAGGTGCCCAGTTCTCCATCAAACAGAAAGAGGGGATGCTTTCTGATTCCTCTCACGAATCTGTGCAGCAGTCTCAACCAAATCAACCTTTTGGCAGAGACCAACTGATACATACAATTCAACCTCTGGGAAATGAATGGCCTAGCCAAAACTTAGAGCATTCGCAGAGCAGTGGACAGGAACAGAGTGTATCCCCGTTTAAAAACTGTCACCAACCCTTCAATAAACTAATGGGAAGCAAAATAGACACTAGACATGCCGTTCTAAATGTTTGTGACAATGAGAATGCTGTAAACAAATCCTGCATGGTTGAAATGCGTGGAGGTGTGTATGAGGAAAAGGGTCCTGATGGTTGCATGTGGATTACTGATAAGAGTAATCTTGCAAGTTCCATCACAAATTCAGTGGGTGGATTGGAGCAGGCAAAATCTGGTGCATCCATCACAATGGTTGAAAAGGACCTTCAATTGAAAAACTTTGCTGCCTTTTCTAATTCAGTTACAACCAAGGTTGACCAAGCAACCAGTCAACATGCTCCACGGCATCATCAGTTCAATTACTTAAAACATGTAGCAAATTCTGTGAAAAATAAGGGAAATGAGATCGTGGGAGATGGCAAGCATCACCCAAGTCGTACTCAAGTTTTAGCTACCTCTTATGAAACAGCAAGTGAAACATACGAGGAACAACAGAACTTCTACCAAAGGGAGAAATCTAGTGATGTATATCACCCCAATGGATCCCAGCTTATAGTCAAAGAAGATGAAGTCAGGGAGAACATGTGGACACATGAAAGTGATTCTCAGCATGCAGCAAGGGCTAATCAAAATTCATCTGGCCAGGTTAGTCATATATTTTCTAATTCTCCTAGGTTTATCTATTAATCGTGGAGCTTCAAAATATAGAAAATACTGGCAAGGATATGGTAATATTCACAGTCCTATGCCAACAGGGCTCCCAAGGATTGACCAGTCATGAGCAAGGATATTTTGGACAGTTCAACTTTGTTGGTGATGTTTCTAAAAATGCTGTAAACTTGGGAAAGGTGAATAATTGGTTCTCCATTCTAATATAATTTTTATGATCGTCTCTTAGAACATTTGATCAGTTGTGGTTCTTGGTCTTCTTTTATAGGAGCATTTACCTGATACCCAAAGGAACCTAGAAGCAGCAGATCGTGAATCTTGTAGGGAAAATAGAGGAGCTAATGTATCTGCCCCCTTTCATGAATCTGTCGGTATTCACAGTTCAAATCTAACTTGTCAGACAAGGTAAACACCATCCTGTCATGTCATCTATTTGGCTCTAAGATTGTATTTACCTCTATTCTCCTCTCTTTTTGTGGCTCTGATTAATTACAGAGCTAAGTTCATTTCACCTGGTGTCATGTATCTGATGAAAGCTCTCACTAATTTTGACCATGGCAGACAAAATATGCTTGAGCTTCTTCACAAAGTTGATCACTCTGGGGAACAAAGAGCAGCTGCACGGTTAAGTTCTACTGATTCTAGCCCATTATTGGATGTGCCAGAAGCAGAAACTTCTGAGGCATCCATGGTGAAATCATATGATCACTCTTCTGTTTCACCACACTTTGGCTTAAGGTTGGCCCCTCCAACTCAGCGTTTGTCCAATTCAAACAGTTTTCTCTTGCTGCAGAGCTCTCCACAATCGGTGAGTGGTGCAAATCTTAGTCATGTCAATCCTTATTTAGGATACATAGGCAGAGCATCATAACTTATTTTGTGTATATGTGCCTCTTTCATATTCGTCTCAAACAAATGATTTGATGGTGAATCAAGCTTACAACATGACACTAAAGCCTTACACTTGAATGTGTAGGCAAACTCTACTTCATCATCCCCGGGAGGTCCTCTGTATCTAAGAAATCAGTTTCAAAGGCCATTCCTGCTTTCTGCACCTGTTGCAATTCAGTCTCCACAAGCAACATTGATGGGTATGCCAAGCAGAACTCCACAATTTAATCATGCTACACCTCATGGTTCATCTCAACAGATCTGCATAAACTCTTTTGGTCAACAACTCCCAATCTTGGATGCTGTGCCGGTCAGTCAGCCCTCATTAGCATCGAGCTTCTCTCACCAACTTGGGTCTTCAACAAGGTTACCTAGTGTAAGGACGAATTTACCAACTCAACTGCACCTATCTGGCACAGAGCATGATAAGAACTCCAAGAAAGGAATGGTTTCTCTGGAATTGGGTGCAGGCTCCTTAAATCCACAAGTCTTTGACAGTGGTGATGAGCACCTTGGGAAGAAAAGTTCACAGCAGCAAATTCCTTCTGAAATGGTTAACCAAACATTACGCAGTGGAGGATTATTTCATGAGCAAGAGCCTTTGCTACAGCATGTCTCTGAAGTCAGTGCTACTGGCTCGGGTTCCTTAATGGTTCATTCCGAAAAGCAGAATGATACTGCATGGCATCCTGACAAACAAATGCCAACTGTTTCTGCAAGAGATATTGAAGCCTTTGGCCGCTCTCTAAAACCATCTAATCTCCATCCTAGTTATTCTCTATTTCATCAAATGCGCCATCCAAACAATGTGGCCACTGATCCAAGTAGAAGAATTTCAGACAATAATCGTGGAATGGGTTCCAATCCAAATGTTCAGCAGGCAACTTCTGTTGCAGGCCATCAAATGATGTATGCAAATAATTCAACTTCCAAAGATGTGGCATCACGGTTCAATTCATTCCCAACTAGCGATGATAAAATGCTGAGCTTCTCATCAGAGGTGGGAGATGTTCAGCTCGTCAAAGATTCGCCCCTACCTCATCTCCGAGATACTCCAGAAGAGATTATCACTCAAGGACAAAGTTATTCTCACAGTGATTCTGGTTGTAATGATGTGGCATTGAACAGCTCAGAACATTCCCAGATTAGCATGCAAATGGCACCTTCCTGGTTTAAGCATTACAGTACCTTGAAAATGGGGCACATGTTGCCAATGTATGACACGAGGTCTGGAAATAATTCTTCCCAGCAATTTCCTCTTCAGAAACCGTTTGAGAATTTGCATATGAATAGTTCTGTGGTCCAAGTAAATGTTTCTGGTGCTGGGCACGTTACCAGTGTTTGGCCAATTACAGCTACCACCTTGGCAGCGGGTAAACTATCACCCCCTTGTGTGTTGCCTCCAGATGTCATTGGTCATAATTTGTCTGTTACAAGATCAAAGAAACGTAAAATTGCAATGCCTGAGCTTCTACCATGGCACAAGGAAGTGACACAAGGTTCTAAGAGGCTTCAAACCATCAGGTGTTGACCATGATTAGGATATTTTCCTGGATAACTGTCACTATAATGCATTCTTGTTGCACTAGCACCATTGCTTTGTTGTGATAAATTCAGTGACTGAGAAGACAGGTCAAGAGTAAAGGAAGTTTTGATTTTGCATTTTTTTAGTATCTTCTGGTGGAAGATGACATATCCTTCTCCTTTTCAACTCACTTCTCTTTGGTTCTTTTCTCTTATTTTGCATTTTTTTTTTGTAGGTTTTACAATTTTTTTTTTTTGGCAGCATGGCAGAAGTAGGATGGGCACAAGCTGCAAATCGGATTGTTGAGAAGGTGTGCTCCTAATTCTCTTGGTGGTCCAGTGACAAATGAAAATATCTTTTTAGTACATCAATGAACACAAAATTTCCTTTATTTTCCATTGAAATGGCCAAAATGTCTCCTACTGCAGCCAAGTGAACACTCCAAAACATTCCATTAGAGTTTACTTTTTGTTTCCAAATATTTCCATTTATCTCAAAACAATTTATCTTTTCGATTATGATTCAAAATGTTTTCATTTCCAGGCTATTGAAACAATGCACCAAAATGACTTTTGATCTTTGATTACATTCATCTGGAACTATAGCCTTCAGTAGTAGTTTTTAAAGGCTTCCTCTATTTGCAGTTAGAAGAAGAGAATGACATGGTTGAAGAAATGCAATCATGCCTTAAATCAAAGAAACGGCTTGTTCATACCACACAGCTCATGCAGCAGCTTTTCAGCCCCATGGAGGAAGCCATGCTTTCTGCAGATGCTGTTTCAAACTATGAGAGCATGGCTTACGCTTCTGCTAAGCTGGCATTGGGTGATGCATGCAATTTGATTTCTCAGTCAAGAAGCAATTCTTGCCTCTCTTCAAAATGCTATGACATGTAAGAGTTCTTCACACTTACTTTATCTTGTTGAATTTCACATGGCAGGACTTCTCATTTCCAAGGATAAAAGAAATCTCTTAAGTAGCTCTCTTCTGTTGATTAGTTCTTGTATCTTAGATAAAAATGGCCACTTCAATGAAGTATCTGTTAAAACTTATTTAGGATGGCCAAGGACCCTGAAACTTCTGAAAGATTTGATGAGCAGCATCTCTCAAAACTTGTGGAAGACTTGACTGCCCAAACAAAGAGGCTGGAAGATGACTTCGTCAGGTATGAGTCAAGTTGCCATCTATATCATTTCAGTATTTCTAGAAAGTCCTTTTCAATTGGAAGAGCAAATATGTAAATAGACAGGTAGACCTCTAGATGAGTCATACCCTGTTCGTGTGGCTTAGGCTGCAAAAACATGTTGGGAGTCAGTCGCTTATGGTCTCTAGAGAAAACCATACTTGTGTTTTCACCCTAGAAGCTGTTTTTCTTCTTAATTTCTACAATTTTGCTTGCAATAAGTGTGTGATTCGATTTCCTTACTGCTAATTCATATGTGCTTGATTTGATTTCTTGCTTGCACTAGGTGTGACTTGATTTGATTTCCTTACTGACAACTATTAATAATACACGATGCCAGCCAGATTCATAACTACCCATAGAAAAACCCTGAAATTGGAGACTAGCCAATTGCAACAGCTGTATCTGTATCTTCACAGAGTTAGCTACATAATAAGACTCCACCTGAGATGTGCCCTTTTGATATTCTTATGCGGATCTTCTCTTTTCACATTTCAATTCATTGTGCAGATTGGATAAGGCAGCATCAATTGTAGACATAAGGGTGGAGTGCCTGGAATTGGAGAAATTCTCTATCATCAATCGCTTTGCAAGGTTCCACACCCGGGGACAACCGCGCGCAGCAGAGACCTCAACATCGTCAGGCACAACTCAGGCTGTAATGAAGCCATATCCGCAAAAATATGTCACTGCTTTCCCGATGCCTAGGGCAGTGCCTGAGGGGGCAAAATGTCTTTCACTGTGATAACTCAAGGGCTTACCATTTTGCATGTCCCTCAAAATCCATGTTCTGCGTTCTGTAGCTCACTTGTTGCTGCCTGAAGAAAACCAACAAAAAGTGCACAAGAAAAATAAAGGAATATATGGAAGCTCAAGTGCTGGTGATTCAGGTCATCTGATCTTGAATCTATCTAGGCCTACTTGGCTCATTTTTGAGAGTACATCTAGATCCTTGTACATGCTCATGGGGTTTTGAGGAGAGAACCTGGGAGAAACCCAATCATCTTTTTAAAAGAGCAAGTATGTATGCACCTTCTAGTCCTTTTCTAGGATTATTACATTAATCAACTAAAGCTATCTGTATGTATGTACATCTCGTAGCTGTGGCTTGCAGGCATTCTTCTTTATTCCTTGTTTTCAGGGTTGGTAGAAGAGTTGGCATCCTAAAGAACAAAATATTTAAAAAAGTAAAAGCAGCATAAATTTAGTGATATTACTTACCTTTATAGCCTTACCTAGTGTAGGGAGAGGGGGGGTGTTGAGGGCTTATGTACATCTTTGGAGGAGCTTCTATTCTATGCCTGAATGCCTCGTAATGGTTTTGTTTGATGAATTTTTATTCGACTCATTAAAGCCTGGGCTGGGCTCACGTGGGTGTAGTTTTCCTAGACTTGAGTAAGTACTTTCTTTATTGTGGGGGCAAAAGGTTCCTGGTAAAGATCTCAAGTATTAGTATGGAAGCTTCTGCCTCACCGTGTGTTTTACTTTGTTTATTGCCAAAAGTACACGATTTCAGATATTGATTCTGTGGCCCTTTAATTGGATTAGATGGAAAGGGAAAGAGAAAGAGAAAGAGAAAGAGAGACAAAAAGGAGACTTTTAATGCAGGGCACAGGGAAAGCATGTCTTTTGGTTGGGAGGATTCTGTGTGAGCCTCAATTGTCTGTCTGTTTCATTCCAGCCTTTTGTTTTTTTTTTTTTTTTTTTTTTGGGGGGGGGGGGGGGGGGGGGGGGAACATAAACAAATTGACTGAAAACAGCACTGACAACTCGGTCAGTGTTTTGGATTTGAGATACCATTAAATAACTAACTAAACTACCGCAGACATGTCCATTCTGTCAGCATCAGTATCTGCGATCAATAAAGGTGTCTGATCCACATGATTGGGAAAATGTGTTGGATTCTCATTCATATTCCCATCGTTGGTGATAAATAAGGTGAAAACAAAACCGCCAGTAAATGCACTGAGTGAAAAGCATTTATAATAATATTGAGTGGGGTTGGGTTTTCTGTTATTACCTTTTTGTTTATTTAATCCGTCTAAGGACACTAGGGGTATATGATTGGAGGAGAGGTGTGGGCTTTCATTCAATCCCGATTCCTAAAGAAGATTTGCTGACAACGGCTGTGTTTCTCCATTTTCAAAAACTTCTGAAGCCATCAAATCTATCTTTTCTGTAGAGTGGGGCCCAAACTGTCCCCCTCAGCTCACACACCTGAGGAATGCCCAGGTGGTGAGGTGACGGTACTGTTATAAAATAAAGGGGAATTTAGTTGGACTTTGTCATGTCCAAGTAAATTCTCTACCCAGTGGTCCTAAAAGGTATTTTTAAGAAACATGGTTTTATTTGCTTTGGTTTTGGTTTTGGTTTTGATCAATCCCCACGCGCGAGTGTTGGGAAACAATTTGGGGATCTTTTTGTTGGACTGGGTTTTAGTCTTGGTGTTCATTACAAAATTATGGTGCTGAGGTGTCGGCTGTTTCGTTGTTGGAAAGCGGTGGACTAGCGCCTGATTTCCTAATTCCAACACCCAGTAGCTAGTCTATTGCCAATTGACCCTCTGTCCTATTCTTTTGCCCTTCTCTTCCCCTTCTTTTCTCGGCCAGAAGATACGAACTTATTAGCTACATTGATGAATCTTCAGCCACATGCTGTTTAGTATTTTTACTAATTTGTTTCTTAGTAGCAAGTAAAACGAACTTGCCAGCTATATGTCAAGGAGACTTGCTTTGTTGCGAATAAATTGCACAAACAAGGGGGCAGGGGATCCTACTCACAAGTTCTCTTTCAAATGCCAATTCAGTACTGCCGCTCTATATAGACTCATCATGACTGGAAGCAACTCACATGCGGATGGCCTAATGCCTCTTGACTTCACTTCTTCTCAATGGTGGCTGATTATTATTGAGAAAGTAAACTAGCCACTGGGCTTGAGGATCTGAGAGGGGCCTTACCAAAGGCTCTATACTGGCCCGACTGGTTCAGAGAAACTAAAAAAGGGAAAATTGTAGGCTAAGTTTCTGACCCTGCCGCTTCTGCTGGCTGGGTTCCGAGGAGGCTATGGCTTTTTAACAGTGCTAGAAGGTTTTAAACTTCTATCCCTTCTACTATTCAGCAGTCCCCTTAAACAGCCAAATATTGAATGTTTCCGAGGGTCATAAGGTGAAGTAAATCAAGCAAAAAGTTTAAAAATATAAAAGGAACTTGCATATATTTGACTTCCCCACGATCCAGGTTAGGAAAATAAAATATAGGAAACAATGCATTCAGTCTTCTCAAATATTTGCCCCTCTTTTTACTTTTCTCAGGGATAAGTGGGTTTATATCTCTTTCTAAATTGGAAGATGACTATCTTACAAAATCTTTATACAAAAAACGCTACGAAACTGCAACGACAATAACATTTTTTTTTTTTTAAATTATGAATCATTTTAACAATATTTTTTTCTTACGAATGTATGCACATCAATAATCACATGATCTTACATAAAAATTTAAAATTCAATTTATTTATCACAAGTCTTCTATATATTAATCTTCTTTCTCCGATCGGTCTCCAGATTCTGATCCACATCAAAGAGTGTGATAGAAGCTCTGATGGGCCATTAGGCCTGGTATGCAATAAGGGTTCTGGCCTCAATCCTAGTGGACCCTAGAAAGTATTAAGGCTAAAATGGCATACAATTTTTCTTTCGTTGCCAGACCTGACGGGTGGATGTCCAGTAAACAGTATCTGAAACAGGCTACCTTAACGTAGGCCCAAGTCCTCCAGCCGGCTAAATGTAAACCCATGAATGTTGCCCCAGTACCCAACACAAAGTACAGCCCTTTTTTCTCTACTTCTATGCTACTTAACTAGGTTTGTTAAAATAAATAAAATAAAATTATATTAAAATAATTTATTTATAAGATTCAAAATAATTTATCTAAAGGGAAGGAAGTAATAAATTTAACTAAAAATTCCAAAATAAGAATAAACACTTTTGTTCATATAAAGAAAGAGACAAACTTATCTCAAAAACATCTTGTCCCAAAATATTTCTCATATCCTACTTTTTTTTTTTTGTTCTATACCTTGCTTAATAAATACTACCCTAATGAATAAGCGCCTAGGTCTTTGGTCTTTACTATTATGCAACCTTTTAAAACTACTACTATCCATAAATATAATTACTAAGCAACTACTCAAAGTCTCAAATCAAATTAATTTTAAAATTACTACTCCAAAAAGTACTATCATTTAAAAAAAAAAAAGCCGCTAGTTGAATTTTGAAATTACTACTCCAAAAAGTACTATCATTTAAAAAAAAAAAAGCCGCTAGTTCAACTAGCGACTCTTTTACCATTTTTAAAAAAATCATAAGTTGAACTAACGAATTTTTTCTTTGAAGAAATATTAGGTTAAACTAGCTATTTTATGTTGAAGTGAAACCATTATTAATATTTTAATAAATAATTTTGAAATAGTAATTTAGTTTTTATAAATAGTAGTACTTTTGAAAGAAGTTTCACCTTTATTATGATTATAAACCTAAATCTTAATGAAAGAATTCAGACATAAATAAAAAAAACAATAATTAACATGATATTTAGAAGATCCAAAAAATTTAATTACCACATTCTTTAAGGATTCAACACACAACGTACTTACTACTAAAGGACTTCCTTGCTAATAATGTCCAAATATTTTTATTTTTATTTTTTGACATAAATTATTAGTTTGATAATAATTTCTAGTATTTCTGAGGGCATATCAACAAAACACTTTAACAGGTACACTTCCAAAAATCTTTCTTAAACTGCAGAATTTTATTAAATCCGCATCCTCATAAGCTACCTTCAAAGCCGTCCCTCGTCCAAGACCAGAACTAAGGTAAGAATCTTGGAGAAAACATATCTATTTTCCCACGTGGAAGGAAGGGACAACTCAACAAGGAACAAGTCAAACAAGGCCAAATCTAGAGAGGTAAGACTAAGACAACTTAAATAAAAAGAAAATGTTCAGGGTGAGATGCTTACCTCAACATGCTCTCTATTATTCTGCTTCTTTCCCCTTTCGTGATTACACTTGGAGTAGCAGCTCTACAATCAAGACAAGAATAAAACGTATTGTTAGTTCAGCCATGTAAAAAAAGACAACCCCTTGCCTTAGCGAGCAGCCGCCTGCTATTTATAAAATTTCAGAAAATTTTTAACACCTTCATCAATCACTAGCGTTGCTTTGACTCTAGCCCTTGTCCCAGAATGACCGACCGCCGTAGATGATAACAAGTTGCATGTGTCCAAGAGGATACTGGAAAAATCGGCTTGAACTCCATGTTATTTATCTGCAACCAAATTCGTGACAATACACCAAACTAATTGAGAATTTTGCGCTTGTTCCATACGACAGAGAAAACAAAAAGATACACAAATTGATGAAAAATATGTATGGCATCCAATCTGGTAGCCCGCTTTCTTTTATATCATATATGACTGAGATAACCAGGAATAGCCCGCTTTCTTTTTTTTCCCTTGCTACGCCAAAAGGGCGTTTCAAGCCTCCTCCCCATATGCAACATCCTTACTACGTCTCAAAGAGGCTGTTTCTACCACTCAAACCTATGAACTTCCTGTCTTAAAGGAACAATTTTAGAGCTCTTAACAAGGTTTACCAATTGCCATCGTATCCCATACAAATTAAAAACACAGTATGAAATCCAAGCTTAATTTCAAAAATTCAAGAAATAGCGCCTGTAATCTACCCTAATACAGTATCTCCCCCCCTCGCCGCCCCCCCCCCCCCCTTTTTTTTTTCATTTGATGTGCATGTGTGCGCTTGAGAGAATCTCTAAGTTTTTGGTGATTTATAAAATCAAAATAATCCATTACACTTAATACTAGGTGTATTCAGCATCCATCAATTATTTTCAGCCAAAAAAAAATCCAACAATTATTTATGACCAATGTGGCAATGTTTAGGACCTTGGTCCTCCTTATTGCTCATCCATTTGAAATGCATTAAACAAACAACAACAAACCAAGTCCTAATTCCATATCTTCAACACTAGAAGAATTCACAAGCAGATTTTTAAAATCCATGAAACACAACTATATATTTGCTCTAGCAGTCAAAAGCTAAATATTGTACACTTGCAACATTAACTGGTTAATTTTACAACAAAATGAAATAGAATCCTCCAAATTTAATTTCATTGTATCTACACGATGAAAAAATATAACCATACAATTATAAACTATATAATCACAAGATATAGAACTAAATGTAAGTGTTATTACACTAACCATACTTGCACAGTACGCTCCAGTTTATTGGATTACCTGAAGGAAAACCTGCTTTCCATTTGTTATGTACAAGTGCCTAAATATCACGCAGCACTTGTATCTAAGTATCAGCATCAGCTCATGCAGATTGAGTAACCTTCAATTTATATGGTTCAGAAATTAGCAAAATGCTTTTAACATTGTTTAAGAATAGGAAAGGATTCTACCATTGATTACACCGAATGAATCAATTTATAAAATCAGCTAGTTCTCCTGATCCAATTTGAGGTCAATTAAATTGTTTGAGCTGTGGATGCAGAAATGCACATCTCCATTGAGGTGCTATTCTTAAAGAGAATATAGCAATCAAATGGCTTATGGTGAGAACTGAGAGCGACTTCATTTCCTAAATGGTTATACTGGAAAAGTGCAAACAAATGACATACATGCAAGAGGCGCAAAAATATGCAATAGCCCCTAGAAAAGTTCAATGCTTGCCCCAATATAGACATGCAGAGAGAGAGAACAAAAACTAAACAAGAACAATAATAAAACACACACACACACACACAAAACAGTTTATGAGACTGCAATTAATTAATATATTCCAAAAGAGTGTATATTCAAAAAAGTGCTGGGGCAAAAACATGTGTAAAAATACAAAAGACAAATACGAAAAGTTCTCCAATAAATCCACAGGACACCAATTTTATGTGAAAAGTTAACTAATAATAAGAAAAAAAACCGACAAGACAAATATGAAAACTTCTACCAGCACATAATCTCTTTAATACTTGGCTGGTAGAAAACTCTATTGTCTTCTGATTATAGTTTATCTATTGTACTTAAAATCTTCTCCTTTAATTTTTTACTGGTAGAGATTTTATCCATTTGAATTGTTGCACTCCTGCTTGCACCTCCACACCCCTCTTTTTATAGTGGAATTTTACTCAAATCTGATAAGAAAATAATAATCAAAGGATGCAAGATCTGGTGTAATTACTACTTTGTTGGCTGCAGCAAACAGCCTAAGCATTTAAGAGTTCACTGCCACAGCATAAATGGGGACCTGATTAAGAGAGTAGTTCAAAGACAACTAGAGCAAACCAAGCAATGCCCTTAAAGCCAACGACAAGCATATTCCCAAGTTTGAGATTAGAAAGCAACAAAAACAAATGGACAACACACTCCGAATAGGCTCATTGGTCATGCCTCCAGGGCTGCCTATAAGAGCAACAAAAATATTGAGTTCAAGCAGCACTGAAAATATTATTACTATCTGGTAATTAAGCAAAAGAACATAGATGGGAAAGCAACACATTTTAGCCATACCTTATCCAGCACAAGGCCATGTAATTCCCCTGTTAGAGCTTTCACAACGTTTAGTTGCACAGAGTTTCAAGGTCACTTTTGTGAACACTGAGTTTAACCACAAAAGAGTAGTGAATGCACTGTCAGACCAAGACAACCTCGCCAATCAAATACATCTGGTTTCAATCCCAGATGGGATGGAACCCTCAGAGGATAGGAACAACTTGGTAAGGTTAACGGAAGGAATCTTAAAGGTCATGCCCGGGAAGCTGGAAGAGCTGATAAGAAAGATTAACAGATCAGATGACAAGAAGATCACTTGTGTTATTGCAGATCAGAGCATGGGATGGGCCCTGGAAGTTGCAAAGAAGATGATAATCAGGGGAGCAGCCTTCTCGCCTCCCTCAGCTGCAATGCTTGCTTCGGCATTCAGTATCCCAGAACTCATTAATGATGGAATAATAAACAGTTACGGTAAGGTCTTGTTCACTAACTTTTGACTCTTTCCATACACACAAAACAGAGCAGATAACTGAGTTTACCAATTGAGTCAACTAACTTGTTTTCACTAAAGAGCTGGGATTTCCAGATTATCTTCTGTCAGGGACTAGGAAATATTTCAGGACATAGGTGAAAAACTTGAGTGGGAATCAAAGAAGATTATCAAAATGAAAATTACAGTATTGACCATACTGGTAGTAAACACAAAGAACACTAGTAAACATTAACTGTAAATTGGAGAGTGATAACAACAAAAACAGTAACATAAGATCTGGGGATTATCTCCATGCATCTGTTACTGTTAGACAACTGCAAAAGTGATGCCTGAACAATTTGGCCATCTGAGGTTTAAATATTTAAACAAGTACCGTGGTAAATGGGCTAAACTCCATTCTACAAGTACCCACTCATTTTCAAACCAGAAAGGGATGCGCTAATCACTATGTTGTAAGCTAACCATTTGATTATCTTTTTCCTATATTATTATTGCTTATGCCTCTCTATTAATTTTTTTAGTTCTGTATTAATTTATTTATCATTTGGCAGGGACACCAGTGGGGAATCAGATGATTCAGTTGTCACCAAACATGCCTTTAATTGGTGGATCAAACCTTGTATGGGCATGCATGGGCGAATTGACAGAACAGAAATTCATCTTTGAATTTATGGTAAGAAATAACAAGGTCATGGAAGTGGCAGACTGGATAATATGCAATTCATCTGACAAGCTGGAGCCTGGAGCCTTTGCCTTATTTACAAATCTCTTACCTATAGGCCCACTTTTGGCAAGACACCGGCTTGGAAAACCAGCTGGTTGCTTCTGGCCAGAAGACTCAACCTGCCTAGAATGGCTTGACCAACAGCCAACACATTCCGTCATCTATGTTGCATATGGAAGCTTCACAGTTTTTGACAAGATCCAGTTCCAAGAACTGGCTTTGGGGCTTGAACTCACTGGCAGACCATTCCTATGGGTCGTTCGGCCAGATCTGACACATGAATCCAATGATGCTTACCCAATGGGGTTCAGAGAAAGGGTAGCAACTCATGGCCGACTGGTAGGTTGGGCACCTCAGCAGGAGGTCCTGAGTCATCCATCTGTTGCTTGCTTTTTAAGCCACTGTGGTTGGAACTCTACCATGGAAGGTCTCAGCAATGGAATTCCTTTCTTATGTTGGCCATACTTTGCTGACCAATTCCTTAATGAGAGTTACATTTGCGACACTTGGAAGATTGGATTGAGGTTTAATCGAGATGAAAGCGGGATCGTCAGAAAAGGCGAAATTAAGGATAAGGTAGAGCACCTGCTCAATGACAAGACATTCAGAGAAAGGGCCTTGGATCTGAAGGAAGTGGCTGCTGAAAGTGTCAACGAAGGTGGCTGCTCACACAATAACTTCAACAAGTTAATTGAATGGATGAAGACAGAGAAAAGTTGCTCAAACCACAGGCAAGCTTGATTTTGTTTCCTTTCCTCACTTCTTCCTATTTGTAGAAGAGTTAAGTATAAGATAAGACATTTGGTGCACAAAGAAAACTATGAGAATGGCTTGCCAGTCACAAGTAGCCAGATCTAAAACAATTCTTTTGCTGCTATCATCCATTAAGCAAGACACGTAAAAAGAGGAAGTGAGAAGAACTAAGTCAAAGTGGAAAATATTGGTCTATTAGGTGCAGTGAAGACTCAAGAGAGGGATTACTTGAGTCTTAAAACTGTTTCCCAAAATAAAAGATACTGAAAAGTAAATGTGCAGAAAGTATAAATATATGCACAAAACACACATGCAGCAAAGAAAAGATCCATTTATATTGGTGTGGCACTTTCTTGCACCTATGCCCACTTCTTCAAGACAAACCATCTTGAGTACCACTAAATACCCCAAAGCTCACTCTTGAAACTTTTACATAAATCCTTAGATTTGTTCAGACACTAGGATATCACACCACAACCATGCAAGTTCCTACTTGCTCTTTCACACACACCAGAAAATAATGTATTTGTGTAAGTGTTTTCCCTCTACTTTTAGGCTAGTTTGTACACAAGCGGAGCACAATACAAAATCAATAAATGTTACTTGGAAAAGACCAGCAAAAACTCCCTTCTTGCTTCAATTCAACTCTGAGGGGATTTCCTTCCAACTTGCTTTCAATCAACCCTAGAGGGGATTCGATCTTGTTTGCACTAGGTGATGGTATGTTGTATGCACCATTTCTGTTACTTTTTCTTCAGCCTTTTGAAGCCTGTATGCCATTTTTTTGCTTTCTAGCTATTGTTCATCCTCTTTTTATTTTTGGGTATGAAATAAGTCGACCTGCAGATATTAATAATCCCCACTGTAAAATGAAAGTTGACTTTGATATAGACGGTTCAGCACTTTCCATCTATTATCTACTAAGACAGTCGAGTATTGGGTCAACTCTTAATCTTAGAACATGAAGCAAAATATAGAAAATTTCTAAACCAGGGAGAACGATTCTCAAGAGTGGCAGTCGACTTTAATAGTATTATATAAAATGTATGGAATGTATGAACCTGAAAGATCGACTGTCAAGTGTTCCAGCCAACTGTGAGGTTGACTATAAAAACCAGTAGCAACTGACCTCAACTGTTCATTGGACAATTGACTGTTGAGTGTTGAGGTCAACTGTAGGTTCTAGATTTCACCTGTCTTTATGTCCTTCTGGGAGCATTAACTGTCAATTGTGCCAATTGACTATGATGTTGACTATCAAAGTCAGTAGCCATCTTAGATCGACTATCCATTAGACAGTAGACTTTTGAGCTCAATTAAAGGTTCCAGATTTCACCTGTTTTACGATCTTCCTAAGAAAACAAAATAAAATTGTTAAATCTCAAAAAAATTTCACTCATAATTATAGTCAATCATCACAACTCGAGTTGGGATTCAACAAGACGCACAACTTATCCAAGTTGGCTCAATAGAACTTTCCATTTCAATTGTAAACATCATGAACATTACAACCTTTTCATCACGTCCATCTAAGGGTAACTAGTTTGCGCAATGGATAAGTCTTTGCTTTTATATATAATTACCTAAGATATTCTCAATCAAATCTGACACACACAATTGGATGGGATATGACATGTCAAATCTAACTGTTAGGAGGGAGAACACAACTAATTTCTCTTTGCATTGAAAAGTGATTGATCCTAGTCATCCGTAATACAACCCTGACATTCTTTCCGTGATGATGTGGATCACTTGCAGTGCTTTAAGTCAAAAGGTATCCATTGTCTCTCCTAATTTTAAGATTACCCTTGACATATCATAATGCTATCAAATTGATTGGACATATCCAGTAAAGCTGGCATTTCTTTTTAAATGGGCAAGGTTCAGATGATGAAAGAGAATCAGAAAATGGGATATATCATTCGTGATGCCTCATTTACAACAGGAGTTCCCCTTTTTACACAATTCTTACATTCTAAGCTCACTAAAGTCTCTTTCTTTTTTTTTTTTTTAGATTGGTATAGAAATCCTATGTTAATGGAATTTGAATTCAAGGCCATCTCAGTATATTCAAAATAGGGGCGTTTCTCAAAATTTTGGTTTCAAGTAATTTTCTCAAGCACGTGTTGTGAATTGCATCAACTGACCATACAAGATACTCTAAAGATCACCTCTCCAATGAAGTTGTGGATATAACTTCAATCTCGCGAATTTCTGTAATCAATGGCTTAAAATACTGAATACCAAAATAATTTCTCAAAACACATGGGAACTGTAAGAAATGCGACAGAAACGGAAGCACCCATAGTTCCAGCAAAAGAAAGCACTCAGAATTGCGGAATTGCAGGGGTCATAATCGTGTACAACCTTCAACCAGACCGATATGCATCACCGATATCCATGGGGCGTGCATGTCAACAACTTACCAATTAAGCATGTATACTTTGCCGTATACTTTCTCAACATGAAGAATGGCTGAAAAGATCAAAAACAGACTTACAGAATATGGAATTGGCTTTTTCCGGGACGAAAGGATCAACTGCCGCAAAGCGATCGATGGCTTCGAACTTTTTTAGGGCTTTGGCTTTGCCAATTGGCGGGAGAATTGAGCTCCTAGTACTAGTAGTATAGCCTTTCAAACATTCTTATGACTATAAATTACCTTTTTATAATTCGTGTTACGATTTTTTATTTTATTTTATTTTCTTATGAGATTAATTTTATTTATTCTATTTTTGTTTTAAATAAAAGAGTCATACGCCTATCCATCATATCGTATTTTATTATATATAATTATATAATTATTTAAAATTAAAATTAAAATAAATAAATAATAATTATGATTATATAGAATATTCGTTCTCACATTATAACATTATATTATTATAAATATTTACATAAAACATATATTCTTGACAATTGTTATAAATTTTATTATATAATTACATATTTATTTTTATCCTTTCACCAAATATGATAAAATTCTTATCAAATACAATGAATTTTATATTTGTTTAAATATCTATCAATCTCTCTTTTTCTAATTCAATAATGATTTTAACTATTACTAAAAGAGAAAAAAATTGACAAATTACTAAATTCTAGCATATACCAATAAAAAAGATAAAAAAAGAAAAGAAAAAAAGTGAAAATGTTTTTATTATATTAATAATTTGAACAACAATAAAAAAATTATAATTAATCGTATGTTAAGAATATCTATTTTTTTTTTTTTTTATCAAACTTCAAATATGTTAAATGTAATTTATCAATATAATTTTACCATAACAAATAAAAGTAATCATTTTAAATATATAAATGTATACAGCAAAATAAACGCTGAAAACATTGAAAAGGTAAACACTTTTCTTTTAACTTATTGGATTAAGGAAGATCAAATAATTAGTTGTGAGAGAATCCATTTTCTAATTAACTTGCTTTTTCTAACACAAAAAGCAATAATCTTTTCCCCTTTTCCGGGGACCTAAAAGTAAAAGCTTCTTGATTCTTCTCCCATCCCATAGCAAGTTTTCGGATTGCAGGGCTCCAATTCATTTGCTTTACCCTGTTGGAAGACTAAAGCACATCCATGATATACAAACCAACAACTGCCGCAGACCCACTAACAAGCACAAGAGAAACACGACCCAGAATTACAAAGGAGAGTTGACTGGTAGGCGCTGAGCCACATAAAAACAGTAAAGGCATATCTTTGAGCGTGGACCGAATCGTGCATCTTTTCACTATAAAGATTTGAGTGAGAACCTGCGTTCAGTCCAAGCGAAAGGACAAAGATGCAGAGTCCTCACGTTTTGGCTATACCTTATCCAGCTCAAGGCCATGTGATTCCCTTGCTGGAGCTCATGCAATGCTTGGCCAGACATGGAGTCAAAATCACATTTGTGAACACTGAATTTAATCAGGAAAGAGTCGCGAATGCATTGTCGAGGAAAGACGATATAGGGGATCACATACATCTGATTTCAATCCCAGATGGGTTGGAGGCAGGGGATGATAGAAATGACGTGTTGAAGCTGATGGAAACAATCTCCCAATTCATGCCAGGGAAGCTGGTAGAGCTCATAGAAAAAATTAACGAATCCGGAGACAAGATTACGTGTATTATAGCCGACCAGGTTGTCGGATGGGCCCTGGAAATTGCAGAAAAGATGCATATCAGGCGAGCTGCCTTTTGGCCAGCAGCAGCTACTCTCCTGGGGCTGAGTATCAGCATACCAAAGCTGCTTGACGATGGGATAATTGACGATAACGGTAAGAACCTTGTACTAACTCTTGACTCCTCTGCTACAGCACAAGGCACTACAACAGAAACAAATGTTAGCACTTTGTTATAAGACCTATGTCGATGCGAACACTACATCCAGAATCAGTTTTGCCATGTGACCGGGGTGGGGAAACATTAGTTGTGTTGCGGAAAAACTCTTCAAAATAGAAAGGGTTAGTGCAATAACATCGAACCAGATTTAATCGAACATAACAACAATACACAAAGTACTAAAAAGAGCAACAAGAAGATGAACACGAAGTATAAACTCCCTGTTTAAACACGTTCAAGGCTCAGATCTAAAGAGTCCGTTTACCACTTTGATAATGCCAACAAATAGGAACAACAAGCCACAACGAAGCCCTCAAACCAGCCCACAAACCGAAAGCCCAGAATGCCCCAATACCTCTCGACCGAACTCAACCGAAACCCTCTCTCACCCAAACGATCAAAGCCACACACAGTAGGTTACCACATGAGGTAGATCGGTCACAAAAACAGAGGGTAGAAAGCACAAAGCAAAGAGAAAAGCTTACCGAGAATGGATGATCGAAACCCCCTAAATAGGGCATGCGACACCAACAAATCAGCCAAGATCAACAAAGATACATGCTGTCTCTCAACATGGAAAGAAGCATCGGACCGACATGGAAACAGAGTCATCGAAGATCAACCACAAATGAAGCAATCGGCCAAGCAAAGAAACGAGAGAGAGATAGAGAGAGGCTAGGGTTCGGCCAAGGGAGAAAACACCAAGAGAAAGGGCCGCACAAGGGCCTTTTATATGTGGGGATAATGGGCTTTTGGGCTCAGAACAGTAGGCTTCCCCTCACTTGAACAAATGGGCTAAGGCCCATTTCTCCTCTAAAGTGGGAATAAGGCTTGTGGCCCGACTTTTAAAATGGGCTACCTAAAAGTGGTGACGGACTTGGGTTCTTTAATCCCAAGGCAAAACCTATGAAGATAAAACCCACCCGAAAAATCGTCACAGCCTTGGGCCTCATTAGGAAACACAAAACCAATAATCTCCACCTTGATTCCTAATGAGACAAGCACATACAAGCAACATGCAACAAAATGCATAACATAGCAACAAATGCATATACTGGCAACAAAAGCACAATTTAAGCAACACATGCATGAATTAACAACAAATGCCTACTCATCCACACAGGAAATAAACATGCAACAAAAACATAAACATGCAACAAATGCATAAGATAGGCAACAAATGCTTAGACAAGCAACAAATGCTTAAACATGCAACAAATGCATGAACTTGCAACAAATGCATATTATCCACATAGGAAATGCAACAAATGCATAAACATGTTTTTAAGGCCTTCTCTCATCCTTTCACTTAGGCTAGGATCTCACTTATCCTACCACTTAGGCTAGGATTTCTCACTTATCCTACCACTTAGGGTGGGAAACTCCACCTTGCTCAAGATGGTGGAAATAAAGATACGCAATCCTCCCTAAAATGGAACAACGGACACATAATCCTCGCCCACTAATTTTGCACTAGAATCTAGAAGCATGTATACCTCACTAACCTCACTAGGGTCATAGGGGGTCACTACATTGGCTTCTTCCTTTTGTTTGTCTTTCTTGGCATAACAATCCTTAATGAAATGTCCGATTTTCTCACAACCATAACACTTCTTACCCTTCCCTTGATTTTTGGATTTTAACCTACTCTTCCCTTTCTTGCTACCTTTCTCTAGATTCTTAGTTCTACCCCTCATCATGTGGACCTCACCATATTTTCTCTCACTCCTTAATTCCAATTCCTTACTCCTAAGAGAATCTATGACAATTTCAGGTGTTAGTGTATCCCTACCATACTTAATAGCATTTTTTACCTCCTTAAAGGCATCAGGAATGGCATTCAAAAGAATTACAGCCTTATATTCCTCACATTTTTTCACCACAATTCGTGATATCTTAAACCAACTTGTTAAAGACATCTAAGTTGTCATCTAGGTCCCGAGAGGGGTCAATCTTAAAACTAAAGAAACTTTCAAGCAAATAAAGCTTATTAGGAGTGGATTTCTTAACATATAAGTTTTTCAATTTTTTCCAAAATTCTTTAGTTGTGTCAAGTTTTCCTACGTTCCTTAACACTGAATCAGATAGATGCAAAATTATAGAAGTATAGGCAAGTTCATCTATTTCTAATTTTCGTTCAACTGATGTGATTTCAGGATATTTGCCATCTATGGTTTTGATACTTTTTATTGAACTAAAATCCCTTTCATTTTCTGTTGCCAAATAGAAAAATCACCCTCCCCATTGAACATCCCTATTTCAAAATGTGTAGCCATGTTCTCAAAAAATATGCTCAACACACAAATAAGTAGTGCAACCTATAAAACATTAAGTTTTTTTTTTTTCACACTGAATCCTAAACAATGTGTATGCACAAAACAGATTCAATCAAGGGCAGATTTTAAATAGGGATAATACTGATATACTAGACAATTTTTAAAGCACTAAGCAGTTAAAACAGTCACAAGTAAATTACACATAGAATATCAAAACAAACACTGGATACCCACTAAGAGTATAAGAAAATAGATATGCAACCTAAGGAGATTTTAAAAGAAAAACACAAAGTTTTAATTTAAACAAAACTTAGCCAGGAGATTCACAAAGAATCAAAGATCGATTAGAAACAGATTTTTTTTAAGCACTTATAAATTTCAGTAATCACATAGATTAGCACAGGTAATCACAATTCTAACAACAAGCAATGGTTAGCACCACAGGATAACCCCCAAAACCTAATGGCCACCCCCACACGATGACCTACTAGATGCTGGAAAAGAAAATTACAGAATTTAAAACCACAGAGATTACTAGTACAAATCTCGGGACTGAGACCTGTGAGTGATGTAGGATCAGATCCGAAACAGAAGAAGAGCACCCCGACCCCCACACGTTGCCGCCTGCAAGCTCACGCGCTGCTGGCGGGCAGGCGAATGAGCAACCACATGCTGCTCAGGGAGATGACCCACGACTTGCTAGATCCGAATTTGGGGTCTTTTTGACCCAACTCATAACCTGCAAAGAATAATCGAACCGAGATTAGATCTGATATGGAACGAACTCACCGTGAAATCAGATCTGAAAACGATGGGGGTTTTTAGATCTGATTCAAACAAGCACTACCTAGGAGCCACACAAGGCTCTGATACCATTTGTTGCGGCAAAACTCTTCAAAACAGAAAATGTTAGTGCAATAACATCGAACCAAATTTAATCGAACATAACGACAATACACAAAGTACTGAAAACAACAACAAAAAGATGAACACGAAGTACAAACTCCCTGTTTAAACACGTTCAAGGCTCAGATCTGAAAAGTCCGTTCACCACTTTGGTAATGCCAACGAATAAAAACCACAAGCCACAACGAAGCCCTCAAACCAGCCCACAAATTGAAAGCCCAAAATGCCCCAATACCTCTCGATCGAACTCAACCGAAGCCCTCTCTCACCCAAACGATCAAAGCCACACACAGTAGGTTACCACAGGAGGTAGATCGGTCACAAAGACAAAGGGTAGAAAGCACAAAGCAAAGAGAAAAGCTTACCGAGAATGGATGATCGAAACCCCCTAAATAGGGCATGTGACACCAACAAATCAGCCAAGATCAACAAGGATACATGATGTCTCTCAACATGGAAAGAAGCATCAGACCGACATGGAAACAGAGCCATCGAAGATCAGCCGCAAAAAGAAACCACGAAGGAAGCAATCGGCCAAGCAAGGAAATGAGAGAGAGAGAGAGGCTAGGGTTCGGGTTTGGCCGAGGGAGAAAACACCAAGAGAAAGGGCCGCACAAGGGCCTTTTATATGTGGGCTTAGGGCTTAGAAGATAATGGGCTTTTGGGCTCAGAACATTCTCCCATGCCTGCCCCAGAATATTCAGTGGTTGTAAAGGCCCTGGATAGGCCACGATCTCGTGTTTGCATCTCTTACATATATCACATACAAGTACAAACTTCATCACCTCCTCTTTCAACTTAGGTCAGCTAAACAGTTGCTTCACTGTGTGATAAGTATTTTGGACTTCGGAATGGCCACTGAGAAGGGATTTATGTAAGGCCTGCAGTATCCTCTTTTTTAGTTCTATGTTGTTTCCTATCACCAGCCTACCTTTGAATCTTATCACCCCATTTGCCAGAGTATACCCCACTTTACTTGCAGGAGCAATTATCAATTACTCCAAAAGAATCTTGGCTTGCTCATCCTCCTCGTAACTCTTAGCCACCTCTTGACACCACTCTGGAACTAAAGCTGAGATAGCAGCAGTTGTTCCATCTTCAGGGCATCTAGACAAAGTGTCTGCCGCAATGTTCTCCTTCCCTTTCTTGTATTATATTGTATAGTTTAGGCCCATTAGTTTAATCATCCCTTTCTCTGCAAGTGGGTGTGAAGTTTCTATTGTAGTAGAAACTTCAAACTCTCATGGTCGATTTTTATGATAAACTTATTCCCTTCCAAATAATGCCTCCTTTTTTCTATTGCAAAAATAACAGCTAACAACTCCTTTTCATACACACTGAGGTCCACATGTTTTGGAGCTAAGGCCTACCTTATAAAGGCTAAGGGTTTGCCTTCTCGCATGAGCACTACCCCTATGCCCATTCCACTAGCATCTGTCTCCACTACAAATGTCTTACTAAAATCAGGTAGGCCGAGCACTAGGTCCTCACTCGTAGCTCTCTTCAGTGACTCGAAGGTAGGGGTGCAAATGAGCAGAGTTGAGCTTCACTTAACTCGGCTCAGCTCGACAAATTTTATCATAGGCTTAAGCTCGAGTTCGGGTCGAGCCTGGAAGCTTGGCTCGAGCTAGAGCTCAATTACCATAGCCCGAGCTCGAGCTTAGCTCAGGCTAGACTTGTCAATTTGATTAACGAGCTGAGCTCAGGCTCAAGCGAGCCCCAACCTAAGCTTGGGCTTAGGCTCGAATTTATCAAAGTTTTATTTAAAAAAAACCTAATAAATTGATATACAATAAAAACAAATATCAATCTAATAATCAACAAATATGCCTAAATAAACCCAATCTGATAATCAACAAATATAACATCGGCATAATAATTAAGTAATAAGCATAATATCATTTATCGTACAAAAAGATAATTAAATTACTTGTTTAGTAATTTTCAAAATACAAACATAATCAAAATTCCAGCACAACAAAGATATTTTCAATTCAACTTCAAATTAGTTGCTCCAAATATCAACCTGCAATTTGAAATTGTAATATTAATCAATAATCATAATTATATATCAAATCACATATATTAACCTACAAAATACCAACACATCAAAAGCTTCTAAGAATCACATACCTTGTTTTGTTTCATGTGGCAGAAGAATTTCAGTGATGTTATCCTATATATAAAAACATAAAAATTAATAATTTTTATCAATATCAACTAACAAGGTGCTCACGAGCCTATAAGCGAGTTAGCTCACGAGACTCTATTCGAGATGGTTCACAAACCTATAATCGAGCTAGCTCATGAGCCTCTATTTAAGTCAACTCGCGAGCTAACGAACCGAACTTTATTGAGCTCAAGCTCAACTTGTTTACAAATTGAGTTTCAAAGTTAGGCTCAAATTTGTCTCGTTTATCTTAACGAACGAGCTTTTATTGAGCTGAACACCAAGTCGAGCCCAAATAGCTCAACTCATTTGCACCCCTACTCAAAGGCGGCCTCTGCCTTATGATCCCACTCAAAGCTGTCTTTCTTCAATAAGTCTGTAAATGGCCCACTTATGCCTCCATACCCCTTCACAAATCTTCTATAATAACTAATTAATCCTAGAAAAGCCCTCAGGGCCTTAACAGTCGTCGGTCTTGGCCAATTGGTCATGGCAACTACTTTTTTTGGATCTGTACTCACTCCTTGGCTCGATAGATATATCCCAAATACTTCACTTGGGTTTGTGCAAAGGCACGCTTTAATCTCTTAATATACAGCTTGTTGATCTTAAGAATTTCAAATGTAGTCCTCAAATGTTTTAAATGGAGTTCAAATGTTGGGTTGTATGTAAGAATGTTGTCAAAGAATACAAGAATGAAGTCTCTGAGGTATGGCTCAAAAATCTGGCTCATTAGAGATTGAAAGGTACTGGGACATTGGTTAAGCCAAAGGGCATGACAAGGAACTCATAGTGGCCCTAGTGTGTTCTAAATGCGGTTTTAGAAATGTCCATAGGATTCATTCGAATTTGGTGGTATCCAGATCTCAGGTCCAACTTAGAAAAAATAGTGGCATATTTAAGTTCATCTAGCATGTCATCAATGAGAGGGATAGGAAATTTATTCTTGATGGTTATTTCATTAAACTGGTGGTAATCAATATAAAACCACCAAGAACCATCATTTTTTTTTTTTTTACAAGTAGCACTGGGGATGCAAAAGAACTATGGAGCATCTCTTTAACCAATTTTTCGATCTATGTTTTCTGGTTAGAAGGGTAGCAGTAGGCACGAATGTTGACAGGTTTTGTGTGGGGTTTAAGGTTAATGGTGTGGTCAATGGCTCGGGTTGGGGGTAAAGATTGAGGCTCTACAAATAAATTCTCAAATTCAACTAGGAGTATATTAAGTAGATCAGAATGGTGTACCTTAGTGTTGGATTGTGGTGAACTTTTGATGGTTAACACAAACTCTCCTTCCATTCTCAACTCCTCTTCCCTTTCTCCATGGCTTGAACAAAGAACAATTGAGCCACTTGGTTCATCTTGTGTTTGAATAGCCTCTGTAACCCCTTGCCCATAATCATCTTGCACACCCCCATCTCTTTGCTGCCTCTCAGTGTCATTTTTCTTCCCTCATTCTCGAAGGTCACCTCCATTTTGTTAAATTCAAAGCAAATCGGGCTAACATTCTTCATCTAATCAACCCCTAATACTACATCACATCCCCCTAATTTTAGTAGCCTCAAATCGACCTCGAATCCCTCTCCCTATATATCCCAACAGAACCCCCCACATGCAAACTTGCTCATCACCTTATTCCCATTGGCCACCGTTACTTTCAATGGCTAAATGGGAATCAGGGGGCATTTCAATCTCCGAGTAGTACCCTCATCCAAGAAACTGTGGGTACTCTCACTATCAATCAAGATCATCAACCAACTCTCATCCACTTGCCCTTCTATCTTAATTATCTTGTTGTTGGTGAGTCCCTTCAGGGCATGTAGGGAGATCTTACCATTGTCTTCTTCTTCTTCTTGCGTGTGTGATGTTTCCCTCTCTTCCACCGAATCTCCTTCTTCCCTTCTAATAACAGGAGTTGTTTCCTGAATTGATAGCCCACGCAATACTTATCTTCACATCTGAACAGAGGCCCGCCTGTCTCCTCTATTCCATGGTCTTCCCTCATTGTGAGTTGGGGGCTGGTAGTGCCAAATTCTTCATGCCCTGGGATCCCTGTCCCCATTCCTTGGTAAAACTCTTGCCCGACAGTGAACTCACTAGGGCAACACTCTTATTCATCTCCCTTTGCTTCTTCATCAATGCTTCCACCGCCACCTCGTGCAACCTAGCACTGTCAGCAATGTGCTTGAGGGTACCTAGTCTTAACACCTTCACCAGGGATCTCAATTCCTCGTTCAAGCTGCTTATAAAGCTTGAAACAAAATAAGCCTCGGTTAAGAAAAGGTTGTGGTTTAGCATTAAAGCCTTCAACTCCTTAAACCTAGGTTGGTACTCCATTACCGTTCCAACCTATTTGATTTTGTTAAATTCTTCAACCACATCCAATAGCCCCTGATCTCTGAACCTTTCGCAAAATTCTTCTAAAAATCTTCCCACTTATAAAATTCTTGGACCTTAGACCACCCTTGGTACCAAGTGTCCCCTGCATTGTTAAGGTACGTTGCTGCTATTGCTACCTTTTGCCTCTCTACCATTCCATACCACTCACACCTTGTCACGTCTCAGAACCCACCAGCAAGGGTTTGTCCCATCAAACAAGAGAATTTCCAATCTCGACATGGGTAAACCATGCAAATTGTGATTTACTGGCGCCTCTGTTGCCGTTCCCACCCAACCTCCCCTGGTTCACCCTAATCTTCTCCTTTAATTGAAGTCTCAGTGGTCCTTTGGTTCCTCCTTCTACCTAGTATAATTGGATCTATCTTGCCTTGCCCGAGCAGAATCAGATATGTCCTCTCTCGAGAGGGGAAAATCAAGTGAAATGCTTACCTAATGCTACCTTGCGAACATCACCATAAATCCTTGTAGCTTCTCTCGGATCTGTGTTACCACCACATCCAACTTCCTATCCATGGCGATGATTGCCTCATGGTTTCTATCAGATCCCAACTCCAATTGGTCTACCCTTGCTTGCAAGTCTTGCCATTAAAGATCTGTATTGCTGCACTTGAGTCTCCAATCCTTTCATCCGCGTGCCTTCAGCCATTGACGTCTCCTTCATTAGCGAGTCCCAAAATGCGGCTCTGATGCCAAATTGTTAGATCCACAAAGATCTGGCAATGCTTGAAAAGTTAATCTCTCCCGATTAGTAGAGATCTCAGTAAGAAAATAGAAGGATCTCGTGAAGTGGGGGGAAAAAGAATTAAAAGAATATAGAGAGATGGAGAATACGAGAGAGATTGAGAAGGGAATTGAAAGGGAATTCATATTTTCATTCAAATTCTCAATAGTTCCAATAGTAAGGTCGGCCACAATTTATAGCTTTCACATGCTACATCTCCTACCCAAAATAACCACCTAAGTAGCACAACTCAATACTGCCCCTATACAATGGTTTATAGCGTTATCTTTCCACTACTTTTTATTTATTACAGTATGCCCCCAGGTACATGACATTGTACTATCACTTTTATTGTTTATTTTTAGATTATACAATGAGGTCCTCAAATCTGACAGGTAAATTCTCTACTAATTGGGAGAATTTAGGGCAAAAATTAAAAAGTAATTGGAGAGAAAATTGGAGAAGGAGAGAGAGCATAAATTGGCAAGAGAGAGAATAAAGAGAGAATGACATAATGTTCTTTGAAAATGTACTTCGATAATGCCTCCATTCAGTTGGATTAGTTTATATACTATTCCAACATAGGCAGTAGTTAATTATTTGGCGCCAATGAGGCTGCCATTTCAAATGTACAACCTTTAGTAGCTTACTACTACAACTACTATAACTGTCAAGCCAAATATCCCTCGTACAAGTAGCAAGTTCCTGACATATACTTAGTATTATCCTTCATTGTCTCCTTTTTGCAGGAACACCTAGGAAGAATCAGATGGTTCAGCTGTCGCCAACCATGCCTGCAATTAGCACAGCCCACTTTCCATGGGCATGCATTGAGGGCTTGACCGCACAGAAAAAAATTTATGAACTTTTCCGGAGAAATAACAAGGCTGCAGAAGGGCTAGACTGGCTGGTTTGCAATTCAATTTATGAACTGGAGTCTGCAGTATTTGAGTTATTTCCAAGTATCTTGCCTCTAGGTCCACTTTTGGCAAACAACCGGCTTGGAAATTCAGGAGGCTACTTCTGGCAAGAAGACTCAACTTGTTTGGAATGGTTTGATCAACAGGAAGCAAACTCTGTCATATATATTGCATTTGGGAGCTCCACAGTTTTGGACCAGACCCAGTTCCAAGAATTGGCCCGAGGACTTGAACAAACTAATAGGCCATTCCTATGGGTCGTGCGGCCAAATATAACTGAAGAGACAGATAATGCTTACCCTAAAGGGTTCAAAGACAGAATAGCCACTCGTGGGCGAATGGTGTGTTGGGCACCTCAGCAGAAGGTCCTAGGCCATCCTTCTGTTGCTTGCTTCTTGAGCCACTGCGGTTGGAATTCTACCATCGAAGGCATAAGCAATGGGATCCCTTTTCTATGCTGGCCTTACTTTGTTGACCAATTTCTAAACCAGAGCTACATTACTGATGTTTGGAAGGTGGGACTTAACTTAAATCAAGATGAAAGTGGGATCATCAAACAGGCAGAAATTAAGGAAAAGGTGGAGCAACTGCTCCTCGACAAGGGTTTCAAAGCAAGGGCAATGGATCTGAAGCAAGTGGCTGCAAAAAACGTCAAAGAAGGTGGCCGCTCCCGCACTAATTTGAACAATTTCATTGAATGGGTAAAGGCATAGCCAAGTCGCTCATCCTGCCCCATATATCTACCTATCTATCTATCTATCTATCTATCTATCTATCTATATATATATATATATATGGTTTGTCTATCCCCCGGTTTAGGGCTCTGGATAAAGTGCTTTTATTGCACATAAATTATGTGCTTAAACACTATCGATTGGTTGCATTTATATTTGGTGCTGCTCATAATCCCATCTACCTGTGAGCTTAATCTTTGATTTGTTCCGATTCTCTAGTCTTTACGCTAAAACCTCGATCCTAAACCATTCAGGGCTGTAAGGGAACTACTCAATCCTCCAAGAAAACAATACATGCACCGCAGAAGAAAGATTAACCCACAAGACCAGGGGAAAGAAAATAAAATAAAAACAATAACAACCAAGGCAATGTGACAGATGAATTCGAAAAGAATTATAAGAATTGAGAACGGATATACCTGTCAAGGTTAGGATTTTCTTAGAAACGTTCATTCGTGCAATTCGCATCGACGGAGAAGGGAAGCAGATCGATGGATGGACTAGGGTTTTGCGCGCTGTGAGTTGCAAGCCAGAGAAGAAAAAGAATCGTTGGCGGGAAAGCAAAGCAAAGCAAAGAGGGTCTTGGCGAAATGATATTTACAGATAGGCCCACAAAAATCAGCTATTTCTGTTTACACCTCAAACACGGCTGAGTGTTGGGAAATTCTATTCAGAAGCCGTTTTTTACTCTTCACAACCCAAACTTTATAAAATTCCACACTAATTTTAAAATTTCTATTTTACCCCTCCCACAACGCACTTTCTTCTCCAATTGTCAGCCTCTGCCTCACCCCTCTCTCTCTCCCACACACAAACATACACACACAAACACATACACACATATATATATATATACACACATGCGGTCGCCATGGCCAACCCAGCTGTTGGGTCAGCCATGACGGCCGACCCCTCCAAACACACACACACACATACACTCTCTCTTTCTCTCTTTATATATATATATATATATATATATGCGAAGACATATATAGACACACACAAAAACTATGATCGCGGCCATGACAACAATTGAAAACCCAGTATTCCCCAACTAACTCGAGTTGGGGAACGATGGATTCCCCGACTGCCAGCAATCGAGAAACCCAGCTTTCCCCGACTACTGGCGGTCAGGGAAATCAGGTTTCCCTTTTTAATTAGTTTTTATTTTTATTTTTTTAATTAATTTTTTTATTATAATAATATAAAATTAAAAAATAATACAAATAAATAAATTTTAAATATCTACATTTTAAGTAATTATAATTTAACTATTTTTAAATTTTAAATTATCGTATTGAATTTTTAATACTTAAAAAAATTTAAAATTAGTTAATTTATCTTATTAAATTATTTAAAAATACACATTTAAAAATCCTACCATCATTTAAAATAATTTTTTTTAAATATATATATCTTTACCTAATTCAATAAGATAAATTAATTAATTTTAATTTTTTTAAGTATAAAAAATTCAACACCTAATTAGGATGATTTAATACTTAAATCATGTCTATCTTAAAGTAATTCAATAAGAAAAATTAATTAATTTTAAATTTTTTTAAGTATTAAAAATTCAACAAGATGATTTAAATTTGAAATTAGTTAAATTATAATTACTTAAAATATAAAAATTTAAAATTTATTTATTTATATTCTTTGGTAATTTAATTATATTTGTTATTTTTTATATTGAGAATAATATGAATTCAATGATATTTTAAAAAAAGAGTAAAAAAACTTAAAAGGCCTAAATTTAAAAAAATAAAAAATAAATACATTAATAAAAAATAAAAAATTTAAAAGATCCCTGCACCTCGCGATGCAGAGGTTTGAGAAATCCCCGCACCGCGAGATGCAGAGATTTCTATGGCCACAGCCAGGCTTTTATGTGTAAGTGTGTATATATATATATATATATAAAAGTGTGTGTTGAATTTATTTATATATATATATAAAGAGAGAGAGAGTGCGTGTGCGCGCGTGTGTTGGGGGGGTTGGCCGGTCGACCATGACAGTGGCATATGTGTGTGTATATATATATATATGTATGTATTTATGTGTATATGTTTGTGTGCGGAAGAGAAAGAAAGAGGCAAGACAGAAGCTGACAATTGGAAAAGAAAGCAGGTTGTGGGAGGGGTAAAATAAAAATTTTAAAATTAATGTGAAATTTTATGAGTTTTGGCTTGTAAAAAATAAAAACATGAATTCTGAATAGAATTTTCGTGATTGTTTTGTTTGCATCTTCCACAAAATAAATAAATAAATAATAAAAAAGCACCTTTTATCTCACTCCAGCCATTGATTATTAATTTTAGGATTTAAAATTTAAAGTTATTAGTTTTTGTTCGTGAACTATATAAATTTATTAAACACTCGTATTAGATAAAAATGTGAAAATTTTATGTATAAATTCTTTAAAAAGGTTAAGGTCCTGTTTAGTTATAAAGAATATCTTTTAATTTTATCTTATTTTTATTGGAATATTAAAACAGAAAACTCAATTTTATAATTTATATTATGAATAAAAAAATAGTAGTCAAACAAAATAAAAAAAAGATAACTATTTGTAGATAACTTATTATTCTTCAGGTGAATTTATTTAGGCATACAAAGTTTACAAAATTAGATTGAATACAAACCATAATTAAACCATCAATAACACAAACAAACATAGAATTTTACGTAAAAAATAAAAAATAATAACCAACATAAAGAATAAAATATCTCTAATTAAATATTAATACTATAAAAGTGATATTGTTGCACTTAATTTTAGAATATTAGACACATTTATAAATCTAAAATTATTTATAAATATACACAAAAAATTCTATCATGATCTAAACATGATTTATGAAAATATTCTTTTAAATGAAATAAATCTTAATCAAAATTAAATTTGACAATATATTAATCACAGTTAAATTTGAAACCATATCACTGTTAAATTAGGAATCTTAATTTCAATTAAATCTGAACTTAGAGTAACAATTATAACATAACTAATCTTAAGTTCATATAAATCTTGGTAGTCACTGTTGGAAAGGAAAAAATAGAAAAGATTAAGAATGTTCCAAAGAGTATTAAATAAATTAATAAAGCCTTGTAATTTTAATAAGATTAAGAGATTAAATCCAGAGCATCATTTAATTTTCATTTCAATCTAAGATAGAAATAAATTATTACATTCGAGAGTATGAAAAAGTTTGTAATCATGTTTAGATCATGAAATACAAATTATACAAAGTGAGGTAAAAGGTGAATACATAAAGATATTTGATTATAAAAAATAGTTTGAATGATTATTTTTTAATTAGACAAGAAGTGGTGATTATTTTCTAATTAACTTGCTTTTTCTAACACATAAGGCAATAACCTTTTCCCCTTTTCCGGGGACCTAAAAGTAAAAGCTTCTTGATTCTTCTCCCATCCCATCCCATAGCAAGTCTTCGGATTGCAGGGCTCCAATTCATTGCTTTACCCAGTCGGAAGACTAAAGCACATCCATGATATATACAAACCAACAACTGCCGCAGACCCACTAAAAAGCACAAGAGAAACACGACCCAGGAGTACAAAGGAGAGTTGATTGGCAGGCGCTGAGCCACATTAAAACAGTGAAGGCATATCTTTGAGCGTAGACCGAATCGTGCATCTTTTCACTATAAAGATTTGAGTGAGAACCTGCGTTCAGTCCAAGCGAAAGGACAAAGATGCAGAGTCCTCACGTTTTGGCTATACCTTATCCAGCTCAAGGCCATGTGATTCCCTTGCTGGAGCTCATGCAATGCTTGGCCAGACATGGCGTCAAAATCACATTTGTGAACACTGAATTTAATCAGGAAAGAGTCGCGAATGCATTGTCGAGGAAAGACGATATAGGGGATCACATACATCTGATTTCAATCCCAGATGGGTTGGAGGCAGGGGATGATAGAAATGACGTGTTGAAGCTGATGGAAACAATCTCCCAATTCATGCCAGGGAAGCTGGTAGAGCTCATAGAAAAAATTAACGAATCCGGAGACAAGATTACTTGTATTATAGCCGACCAGGTTGTCGGATGGGCCCTGGAAGTTGCAGAAAAGATGCATATCAGGCGGGCTGCCTTTTGGCCAGCAGCAGCTACTCTCTTGGGGCTGAGTATCAGCATACCAAAGCTGCTTGACGATGGGATAATTGACGATAACGGTAAGAACCTTGTACTAACTCTTGACTCCTCTGCTACAGCACAAGGCACTACAACAGAAACAAATGTTAGCACTTTGTTATAAGGCCTATGTCGATGCGAACACTACATCCAGAATCAGTTTTGCCATGTGACCGGGGTGGGGAAACATTAGTAGAGTATCCTAGTTCGCCGTTAACTACAAGTCTCCAATAGGGTGTTAAAAGTTAAAATAATGTAAGCTTTTATCTTTATGACTACAGGTAATTCATTAATGAAAAACGATCACGACAAGGATACAACTACTTTAAAAGATAATAACAGTAGAAAGAGTTGTCATTGGGTATCCTTCAAGGTAACTACAGGGTGATGCAGAAACAGCATAGCCTTGCAAAGTCCCAAGTACTAGGGAAAAGTTTACTTCAAACATGAAAATACTATTATCTTGAAGTAATGAAATGGTTAGGAATCTCCAAGTGCCTGCAAAACTTCTTGGATCAGGTTGAATTGATGTCTTGAATGTCAGATCCACAAGGATCTGGCAATGCTTGAAAAGTTGATCTCTCCCGATTGCTAGAGATCACAATAAAAAACAAGAAGGATCTTGTGAAGTCGAGGGAAAGAGAATTAGAAGAATAGAGAGAGATAAAGAATACGAGAGAGATTGGGAAGGGAATTGAGAGGGAATTCAAATTTTCATTCAAATTCTCGATAGCTCCAATAGTAAGGTCAGCCACAATTTATAACTTCCCTCACACGCTACATCTCCTGCCCAAAATAACTGCCTAAGTAACACAACTCACTACTACCCCTATACAATGGTTTATAACGTCTTCTTTCCATTACTTTTTATTTATTATAGTATACCTTCAGGTATATGACAAATATCATACCCTTGAGATATTTTTTGTCCTCAAGAAATAGTTAGGAGACTAGCAGCTCTTGGAAACTGCTTAAGTAAGTCTGGGAGGTACTCCCAAGTGTAGTCGTCAGTCGGCATGCTGGACCACTACACCAGCACTTGCATGATTGAGGCTCCATGTTGACAGATGACTCTGCGATCTACAATGGCAGTTGGCTCTGGGGTAATTGGGCACTAACCGATTGGTTCCCACTGACTTCTTTAGCAGCGATACATGAAACACTTGGTGAATTTGAGTTTCCTCTAGTAGCTATAGTTTGTAGGCTACATTTCCTACTTTGGCCATAATAGGAAATGGACCAAAGTATTTGGGACTCAACTTGGAGATAAGGCTGAGAGCTAAGGATTTGAGATGGGGTCCCTTTAGCTTAAGGTAGACTACCTCCCCTACATTGAATGTTCTCTCATTCATTCCTTTGTCCGCCATTTGTTTCATCCGATTATGGGTCATGGCTAAGTCCTTCTTCAGTTGCTGAAGGACTTGCTACCTCTGTCGCAGGTGTTCATCCACTGCAACCACACTGGTAGGGTCAAGTAGGACAGGCAATAATGGGGGCTGGTAGCCAAAGAAGGCCTCAAAGGGTGGCATTTTAATGGCATTGTGGTAGGTGGAGTTATACCACTGCTGTGCTACTGAAATTCACTTGTGCTAGCTTTTTGGGCATGTGAAACACAAACACCTGAGGTAGGTTTCGAGGCATTGATTGACTCTCTCCGTCTATCCATCAGTTTGAGGATGATAGGTAAAAGAGAGATTTAGCTTAACTCCCAATGGTTTCATTAGTAACTGCCATAGAAGGCTAGTGAAAACCTTGTCTCAATCTGACACTATAGTCTTCAGCACCCTATGCACTTTCACCACCTAATCTAAGAAAATTTGAGCAACTTCATGTGCTATGTAAGGGTGAGTAAGGGCCATAAAATAAGAAAATTTGGAGAACCTGTCCACCACCACAAAGATGAAATCCTTCCCTTCCAACCTTAGAAGCCCTTTAATGAAGTCCATGGAAACATTCTCCCATGCCTGCCCCAAAATATTCAGTGGTTGTAAAGGCCCTGGATAGGCCACGGTCTCGTATTTGCATCTCTTACACATATTACATGCAAGTACAAACTTCATCACCTCCTCTTTAAACTCAGGCTAGCTAAATAATTGCTTCACCATGTGCTAAGTATTTTGGACTTCGGAATGGCCACCAAGAGGGGATTTATGTAAGACCTGCAGTATCCTCCTCTTTAGTTCTATGTTGTTTCCTATCACCAGCCTACCTTTGAATCTTATCACCCCCATTTGCCAGAGTATACCCCACTTTACTTGCAGGAGCAATTATCAATTGCTCCAAAAGAGTCTTAGCCTGCTCATCCCCCTCATAACTCTTAGCCACCTCTTGACACCACTCTGGAACTAAAGCTGAGATAGCAGCAGTTGTTCCATCTATAGGGCATCTAGACAAAGTGTCTACCGCAATATTCTCCTTCCCTTTCTTGTATTGTATTTTGTAGTCCAGACCCATTAGTTTAATCATCCCCTTCCTTTGCAAGTGGGTGTGAAGTTTCTGTTATAGTAGAAATTTCAAACTCTCATGACCAGTTTTTATGATAAACTTGTTCCCCTCCAGATAATGCCTCTAATTTTCTACTGCAAAAATAATAGCTAACAACTCCTTTTCATACACACTAAGGTCCACATGTTTTGGAGCTAAGGCCTAGCTTATAAAGGCTAAGGGTTTGCCTTCTTGCATGAGCACTGCCCCTATGCCCATTCCACTAGCATTTGTCTCCACTACAAATGTCTTGCTAAAATCAGGTAGGCCGAGCACTGGGGCCTCACTCATAGCTCTCTTCAGTGACTCAAAGGTAGGGGTGCAAATGAGCAGAGCCGAGCTTCACTTAGCTCGGCTCAGCTATCACAGGCTCAAGCTCAAGTTCAAATCGAGCCTAGAAGCTTGGCTCGAGCTAGAGCTCGATTACCATAACCCAAGCTCAAGCTCAGCTCAGGCTCAAGCGAGCCCCAACCTGAGCTTGGGCTCGAATTTATCAAAGTTTTATTTAAAAAAACCTAATAAACTGATGTACAATAAAAACAAATATCAATCTAATAATCAACAAATATGCCTAAATAAACCCAACCTGATAATCAACAAATATAACATCGGTATGATAATTAAGTAATAATAATTTTACAAATTATAATAAGAATAATATTATTTATTGTACAAAAAGATAATCAAATTACTTGTTTAGTTATTTTCAAAATTACAGCACAACAAATATATTTTCAATTCAACTTCAAATTAGTTGTTCCAAATATCAACCTGCAATTTGAAATTGTAATATTAATTAGTAATTATAATTATATATCAAATCACATATATCAACCTACAAAATACCAACACATCAAAAGCTTCTAAGAATCACATACCTTGTTTTGTTTCATGTGGCAGAAGAATTTCAGTGATGTTATCCTATATATAAAAACATAAAAATTAATAATTTTTACTAATATCAACTAACAAGCTGCTCACGAGCCTATAAGTAAGCTAGCTCGGGAGCCTCTATTTGAGACAACTCACGAACCTATAATCGAGCTAGCTCATGATCCTCTATTTAAGCCAACTCGTGAGCTAACGAGCCGAACTTTATTGAGTTTAAGCTCAACTTGTTTACAAATTGAGCTTCAAAATTAGGCTCAAATTTGTCTCGTTTACTTTAATGAACGAGCTTTTATTAAGTCGAGCCCAAATAGCTCGACTCATTTGCACCCCTACTCAAAGGCAACCTCTGCCTTATGATCCCACTCAAAGTTGTCTTTCTTCAATAAGTCTGTAAATGGCCTACTTATGCCTCCATGCCCCTTCACAAATCTTCTATAATAACCAATCAATCCTATAAAACCCCTCAGGGCCTTAACAATCGTTAGTCTTGGCTAGTTGGTGGCAACTACTTTTTTTGGATCTGTACTCACTCCTTGGCCCGATAGATATATCCCAAATACTTCACTTGGGTTTGTGCAAAGGCACACTTTAATCTCTTAATATACAGCTTGTTGATCTTAAGAATTTCAAATGTAGTCCTCAAATGTTTTAGGTGGAGTTCAAAGGTTGGGCTATATATAAGAATGTTGTCAAAGAATACAAGAACGAAGTCTCTGAGGTATGGCTCAAAAATCTAGTTCATTAGAGATTGAAAGGTGACTGGGACACTGGTTAAGCCAAAGGGCATGACAAGGAACTCATAGTGCCCCTAGTGTGTTCTAAATGCGGTTTTAGAAATGTCCATAAGATTCATCCGAATTTAGTGATATCTGGATCTCAAGTCCAACTTAGAAAAAATAGTGGCATGTTTAAGCTCATCTAGTAGGTCATCAATGAGTGGGATGGAAAATTTATTCTTGATGGTTATTTCGTTAAACTGGCGATAATCAATATAAAACTGCCAGGAACCATCATTTTTTTCTACAAGCAGCATTGGCGATGCAAAAGGACTGTGACTGGGTCTTATGAGGGACTTGTGGAGGATCTCTTTAACCAATTTTTCGATCTATGTTTTCTGGTTAGGAGGGTAGCAGTAGGCACAAATGTTGACAGGTTCTCTGTGGGGTTTAAAGTTAATGGTGTGGTCAATGGCTTGGGTTGGGGGTAGAGATTGAGGCTCTACAAATAAATTCTCAAATTCAACTAGGAGTATATTAAGTAGATCAAAATGGTGTACCTTAGTGTTGGATTGTGGTGAACTTTTGATGGTTAACACGAACTCTCCTTCCGTTCTCAACTCCTCTTCTCTTTCTCCATGGCTTGAACAAAGAACAATTGAGCCACTTAGTTCATCTTGTGTTTGAATAGCCTCTGCAACCCCTTGCCGTAATCATTTTGCACACCCCCATCTCCTTGCTGCCTCTCAGTGTCATTTTCCTTCCCTCATTCTCGAAGGTCACCTATATTTTATTAAATTCAAAGCAAATCGAGCTAACATTCTTCATCTAATCAACCCCCAATACTACATCACATCCCCCTAATTTTAGTAGCCTCATATCGACCTCGAATCCCTCTCCCTGCATATCCCAATGAACCCTACACATGCAGACTTGCTCATCACCTTATTCCAATTGGCCACCGTCACTGTCAACAGCTGAATGGGAATCAGGGGGCATTTCAATCTCCGAGTAGTACCCTCATCCAAGAAACTGTGGGTACTCTCACTATCAATCAAGATCATCAACTTACTCTCATCCACTTGCCCTTCTACCTTAATTATCTTGTTGTCGGTGAGTCCCTTCAAGGCGTGTAGGGAGATCTCACCATTGTCTTATTCTTCTTCTTGCATGTTTGATGTTTCCCTCTCTTCCACCGGATCTCTTTCCCCTTCTAATAACAGGAGTTGTTTCCTGCATTGATAGCCCACACAATACTTATCTTCACATCTAAAACAGAGGTCCGCCTGTCTTCTCTGTTCCATGGCCTCCCCTCCTCATTGGGAGTTGGGGGCTGGTAGTGCCAAATTCTTCATGCCCTAAGATCCTTGTCCCCATTCCTTGGTAAAACTCTTCCTCTACAGTGAATTCACTAGGGCAACACTCTAATTCATCTCCCTCTAGTTCTTCATCAGTGCTTCCACCGCCACCTCGTGCAACCTAGCACTGTCAGCAACGTGCTTGAGGGTACATGGTCTTAGCACCTTTACCAGGGGTCTCAATTCCTCATTCAAACTGCTTATAAAGCTTGAAACAAAATGAGCCTCGGTTAAGAAAGGGTCATGGTTGAGCATTAAAGCCTTCAACTCCTCAAACCTAAGCTGGTACTCCATTACCGTTCCAACCTGTTTGATTTTGTTAAATTCTTCAACCACATCCGATAGCCCCCGATCTCTGAACCTTTCGTAAAATTCTTCTACGAAATCTTCCCACCTGTAAAATTCTTGGACCTTGGTACCAGGTATCCCCTGCATCGTTAAGGTACGTTGCTGCTATTGCTACCTTTTATCTCTCTACCACTCAAACACCCTGTCACATCTCCAAACCTACCAGCGAGGGTTTGTCCCATCAAACAAGGGAATTTCCAATCTCGGCATGGGTAAACCATGCGGATTGTGGTTTACTGGCGCCTCCTACCGCCGTTCCCACCCAACCTCCCCTGGTTCACCCTGATCTTCTCCTCTAATTGAAGTCTCAGTGGTCCTTTGGTTCCTCCCTCTTCCTAGTATAATTGGATCCATCTTGCCTTGCCCGAGCATAATTGGATATGTCCTCTCTCGAGGGGGAAAATCAGGTGGAATGCTTACCTAATGCTGCCTTGCGAACATCACCATAAATCCTTGTAGATTCTCTCGGATCTGTGTTACCACCACATCCAACTTCCTATCCATGGTGATGATCGCCTCATGGTTTCTATCAGATCCCAACTCCAATTGGTCTACCCTTGCTTGCAAGTCTGCCATTGAAGATCTACATTGCTGCACTTGAGCCTCCAATCCTTTCATGCGCGTGCCTTCAGCCATTGACGTCTCCTTCATTCACAAGTCCCAAAATGCAGCTCTAATACCAAATTGTCAGATCCACAAAGATCTGGCAATGCTTGAAAAGTTAATCTGTCTCGATTGGTAGAGATCTCAGTAAGAAACGAGAAGGATCTCGTGATGTCCAAATAAGAAATTGGAAGAGAAAAAATTACATAAAACAAAATCCAAGAATCAAGTGGTGGGATTTAAAATGGGAGAAACAACTAATCTTTAAAGAAAAACTAAGGGGTAGAAGGGAATAGAATGGAGAAGGACAGACAAACCAAATGTGGAAAGAAATGGCTAACGCCCTGAGAAGCACAGCAAAGGTAGTCCTTAGAGAGACAAATGGTAGAGCCCCTAACCTTAAGGAGTCTTAGTGGTGGAATGAAGAGGTACAATTGAAAATTAAAAATAAGAAAACTTGCTATAAGGTTGTATATCAATGCAACAATGAAGAAAATCAAAAAAATTATAAAGAAGCAAAAAAGGCAGCAAAAAGAGCTATTAGTGAAGCAAGGTCAAAAGCATATGAGAATCTATATAAAGGATTTAATACAAAAGATGGAGAAAAGAATATATATAAATTAGCTAAAGCAAGAGAAAGAAAAACACGGGATTTAAATCAAGTGAAATGCATAAAAGATGAAAATCAAAATGTATTAGTGAATAAGGGAGCGACTAAGAAGAGATGGAAGGTGTATTTCACAAAATTATTCAATGATGGTGGTGACACAAGAGTTAGGTTGGGACATCTTAGTAACTCCGAAGGGAACGTGAGCTATACATTTTATAGACGCATAAGTTCAAATGAAATAAGGCAAGTATTAAAAAAGATGAAAAATCATAAGGCGGTGGGACCAGATAATATACCAATAGAAGCATGAAAATGCATGGGAGAAGAGGGCATCTCCTGACTAACGCAATTATTTAACGCGATCCTTAAATCAAAAAAGATGCCAGATGAGTGGAGAAATAGTACTTTGGTTCCTATATACAAGAATAAAGGAGATGTTCAAAACTGTGAAAATTACAGAGGAATTAAGCTAATGAGCCATACCATGAAACTCTGGGAGAGAGTAATAGAGCAGAGGCTCAGAAAAGAAACAAAGGTCTAGGAAAATCAGTTTGGCTTCATGCCTGGTAGGTCAACAATGGAAACTATATACCTACTGAGGCGTCTAATGAAAAGGTATCGGGATCATCAGAAAGACCTACATATGGTGTTTATAGATCTAGAAAAGGCCTATGATAGGATCCCTAGAGAAGTATTATGGAGGGTTTTAGAGAAGAAATGAGTCAGAATAGCCTATATACAAGCCCTTAAGGACATGTATCACGGCGTAGAAACAAGGGTCAGAACATGCGGAAGGGATATTGAACTGTTTACAACTACAATAGGACTGCATCAAGATTCTGCACTAATTCCATACTTATTTGCTCTAGTAATTGATGAACTCACTAAAGATATTTAGACAGAGGTGCCATGGTGTATGCTATTTGCAGACGACATAGTGTTGGTGGATGAAACAAAAGAATGAGTGAACACTAAGCTTGAGTTGTGGAGAAGCAATTTAGAATCTAAGGGATTTAAATTAAGTAGAAAGAAAACAGAATATATGGAATGTAAATTTAGTAAGAATGCAAGAGTAGATGATGTTATAATAAAATTGGAAGACCAAATCTTACAAAGAAAAGACCATTTTCGATATTTGGGATTAGTGATTCAAAAAGACAGAGAAATTCACGAGGATGTCGCACATAGAATTAAGGCAGGTTGGCTAAAATGGAGAAATGCATCGGGAGTGTTATGTGATGGTAAAATCCGATTAAAACTGAAAGGAAAATTCTATAGGACAGCTATAAGACCAGTCTTGCTATATGGCTCAGAATGTTGGGCAGTCAAATACCAGCATGAGTAAAAGACGAGTGTAACGAAAATGAGGATGTTAAGATGGATGTGCAGCCATACAAGGAAGGATAAGATTAAAAATAAAATTATTCGTAATAAGGTAGGAGTAGTGCCAATCGAGAAAAAGATGAGAGAGACTAGACTAAGATGGTTTGGTCATGTGAGAAGGAGACCAATAGACGCTCCTGTGAGGAGAGTTGATGAAATGGAACAATTAATCAAAAAAAATGGTAGAGGCAGACCCAAGAAAACTTTGGGAGAGACATTAAAGTTTGATATGAAGTGTATGGATCTAAATGAAAATATGACAAAAGACAAAAATACATGGAAGTCTAGAATTCATGTAGCTGACCCCACATAGTGGGATAAAAGCTTGATATGTTGTTGTTGTTGTTGTAATGAGGCTGCCATTTCAAATGTACAACCTTTAGTAGCTTACTACTACAACTACTATAACTATCAAGCCAAATATCCCTCGTACAAGTAGCAAGTTCCTGACATATACTTAGTATTTGTCTACTTTTTGCAGGAACACCTAGGAAGAATCAGATGGTTCAGCTGTCGCCAACCATGCCTGCAATTAGCACAGCCCACTTTCCATGGGCATGCTTTGAGGGCTTGACCGCACAGAAAAAAATTTATGAACTTGCCTTGAGAAATAACAAGGCTGCAGAAGGGCTAGACTGGCTGGTTTGCAATTCAATTTATGAACTGGAGCCTGCAGTATTTGAGTTATTTCCAAGTATCTTGCCTCTAGGTCCACTTTTGGCAAACAACCGGCTTGGAAATTCAGGAGGCTACTTCTGGCAAGAAGACTCAACTTGTTTGGAATGGCTTGATCAACAGGAAGCAAACTCTGTCATATATATTGCATTTGGGAGCTCCACAGTTTTGGACCAGACCCAGTTCCAAGAATTGGCCCGAGGACTTGAACAAACTAATAGGCCATTCCTATGGGTCGTGCGGCCAAATATAACTGAAGAGACAGATAATGCTTACCCTAAAGGGTTCAAAGACAGAATAGCCACTCGTGGGCGAATGGTGTGTTGGGCACCTCAGCAGAAGGTCCTAGGCCATCCTTCTGTTGCTTGCTTCTTGAGCCACTGCGGTTGGAATTCTACCATCGAAGGCATAAGCAATGGGATCCCTTTTCTATGCTGGCCTTACTTTGTTGACCAATTTCTAAACCAGAGCTACATTACTGATGTTTGGAAGGTGGGACTTAACTTAAATCAAGATGAAAGTGGGATCATCAAGCAGGCAGAAATTAAGGAAAAGGTGGAGCAACTGCTCCTCGACAAGGGTTTCAAAGCAAGGGCAATGGATCTGAAGCAAGTGGCTGCAAAAAACGTCAAAGAAGGTGGCCGCTCCCGCACTAATTTGAACAATTTCATTGAATGGGTAAAGGCATAGCCAAGTCGCTCATCCTGCCCCATATATCTACCTATCTATCTATCTATCTATCTATCTATCTATCTATCTATCTATATATATATATATATGGTTTGTCTATCCCCCGGTTTAGGGCTCTGGATAAAGTGCTTTTATTGCACATAAATTATGTGCCTAAACACTATCGATTGGTTGCATTTATATTTGGCGCTGCTCATAATCCCATCTACCTGTGAGCTTAATCTTTGATTTGTTCCGATTCTCTAGTCTTTACGCTAAAACCTCGATCCTAAACCATTCAGGGCTGTAAGGGAACTACTCAATCCTCCAAGAAAACAATACATGCACCGCAGAAGAAAGATTAACCCACAAGACCAGGGGAAAGAAAATAAAATAAAATTAAAACAATAACAACCAAGGCAATGTGACAGATGAATTCGAAAAGAATTATAAGAATTGAGAACGGATATACCTGTCAAGGTTAGGATTTTCTTAGAAACGTTCATTCGTGCAATTCGCATCGACGGAGAAGGGAAGCAGATCGAGGGATGGACTAGGGTTTTGCGCGCTGTGAGTTGCAAGCCAGAGAAGAAAAAGAATCGTTGGCAGGAAAGCAAAGCAAAGAGGGGTTTGGCGAAATGAAATTTATAGATAGGCCCACAAAAATCAGCTATTTCTGTTTACACCTCAAACACGGCTGATTGTTTTGTTTGCATCTTCGACAAAATAAATAAATAAATAAAAAATAGCACCTTTTATCTCACTCCGTCCATTGATTAAGACGAATATATCTTTATTAATAGAATTATTATTTTTTGGATTTAAAATTTAAAGTTATTAGTTTTTATTTGTGAACTATATAAATTTATTAAACACTTGTATTAGATAAAAATGTGAAAATTTTATGTATAAATTATTTAAAAAAGTTAAGGTCCTGTTTAGTTATAAAGAATATCTTTTAATTTTATCTTATTTTTATTGGAATATTAAAACAGAAAACTCAATTTTATAATTTTATATTATGAATAAAAAAATAGTAGTTAAACAAAATAAAAAAAGATAACTATTTGTAGATAACTTATTCTTCTTTAGGTGAATTTATTTAGGCATACAAAGTTTACAAAATTGAATTGAATACAAACCACAATTAAACAATCAATCACATAAATGAAGATAGAATTTTACGTGAAAAATAAAATAACAGATATAAAGAATAAAATATCACTAATTAAATATTAATACTATAAAAGAGATATTATTGCACTTAATTTCAGAGCATTTGACACATATTTATAAATTTAAAATCATCTATAGATGTATATAAAAAATTATATCATCTTCAGAACATGATTTATGAAAATATTCTTTTAAATGAGATAAATTTTAATCAAAATTAAATTTGACAATATATTAATCACAGTTAAATTTGAAATCATATCACTTTTAAATTAAGAATCTCAATTTTAATCAGATGTGAATTTAGAGTAACAATTATAACATAAATAGTCTTTAAGTTCATATAAATCTTGGTAGTCACTGTTGGAAAAGACAAAATATAAAAGATTAAGAATGTTCCAAAGAGTATTAAATAAATTAATAAAGCCTTGTAATTTTAATAAGATTAAGTGATTAAATCCACAGCATAATTTAATTTTCATTTCAATCTAAGATAGAAATAAATTATTTCATTCGAGAGTATGAAAAAGTTTGTAATCATGTTTAGATCATAAAATACAAATTATACAAAGTGAGGTAAAAGGTGAATAGATAAAGATATTTGATTATAAAAAATAGTTTGAATAATTATTTTTTAATTAGACAAGAGATGGTGATTAATTTAAATTATTTTATAAAACTAAATGTTGTTATTGAGGATAAGAGGGTGTTTGGCACTCCGTTTTGATGTTTATAAGTTATTCCTTCAATATATAAGCTATCATACTTATTTAGTTGTGCGTTTGTTAAAACTTCAAGAATTTAAATGCTATCGAGTTTTTTAATTATTTTAATAGCACTTTTAATAAGGTGTTCTGGAAAGTTGTTTGGCTTATCGTTTCTTTTCTAACTTATAAGCTTTTCTACTTATAAATTGCGTAAAGTCTAAAACTGTATAACATTTGAATTAATAATGTATTTAAATAAATGTGTTTTAAGTTATTATTTATATAGTTATATATTTGATTTAAAAAATCTTATAAACTATCAAAACTTAATAAAAAAATTAAAATGAATATGTTGTTGAATAATACAAATAAAATTAATAAAAATACTAAATTTTAATAAAAATAAATTATAAACTGATGTTGCTGATAAAATTATTACAATTACTCGTTGATAAATTATACTCAATTATTGAAAATATATTAATATAATATATATTATATTAATATATATCCCTCATTTCTCTTGAAACCTTATTTTGTATTGCGTCAAGTGGTATTAGGGCACGGTTTCTCCATCTCCATATCATTGATTGCTATCCTCTTCTATTTAATCTGCCATAGGGTGATGAAATCGCTACCATGAAGGCCAAATTTGATGCCCAGAACCGACGAATTGACAATCTGTCCACACAACTCGGAGAGATTCGTCAATTGTTATTGCAGGTTGTTGGAAATAGTAGAGGAAACAACGTTGCTAGCCCTCCCCAAGCCATTGTTGGTAACCCTCCACAACCTAACCAAAGAAACCATCACGAGATGGTTACCCATGTTAAGGGGACAATGAGGAATAATAAGAGGCCTGTAGTAGAAGAGAGTGAATTGAATTCTGATGAAGATTTCGAGGATTTGCCTCCATGCCATAATTGTCAAAGTCGAAACACCTTCGACAATTATAGGATCAAGGCGGATATCCCTCATTTCTCAAGAAACTTGAGGATTGAAGAATTCATAGATTGGATGGTGAAAGTGGAACGATTTGTAGAGATCATGGAGGTTTCAGAAGAGAAAACTGTTAAGGTTGTGGCTTTCAGTATGAAGTCTGTAGCTGCAATATGGTGGGATTAGATATAGAAAACTCGCCAGAGACAAGAATATAATAGAGTTTGAACCTGGAAGAAGATGAAACAACTTATGATCGACCGATTTTTACCTATTGACTATGAGCAGATTTTGTATCGCATGTATTTAGGATACACACAGGGCAATCAATCAGTATCAGACTATACCAATGAATTCATGAGACTGACAAAGCGTAACAATCTAATCGAGTATGAAAATTAGAAAGTAGTCAAGTATATTAATGGATTGAAAATTGCTCTATAAGATAAAATTGGGTTGCAGAATATTTGGACTTTGCAGGAAGCTATTAACACAACGTTGAACGCTGAGATAATTGGAACTGGCAAGATAACCCCCAACTATCGTAGGGTTGTTCCTTTTGTTAAACAACCACCGACCAGTGTTGCTGACAAAGGAAAAGTAATTGCTAGCTCATCTAATTCCCAAAATAAGGCTAGTATAGAAAGAGGCACCAATAAGTTTCTTAACAGAATGATAGGCCAAGTTCCATCTCAAAGGAGAATTTGTGTGCCAGACCTACGGTAGATATTTGTTATAGGTGCCAAAAATTTAGGCATTGCTCCAACAATTGTCTAAAAAGAAGACGAGCTAATTTAGTGAAGCGTGAGGAACTTTCAGAGGTAGTAGAGTTCATGGTCGAGAAAATAATAGATAGACTAAATTTGGTGTTACAGCAAGTCCTCTTATTACCAAAAGAAAAATGACAGGAACATAACATATTTCATTCGCTTTGTTCTGTTATGAATAAAGTGTGCAGGGTGATTGTGGATAATGAAAACTGCGAGAATTTTGTATCAAAGAAACTGGTAAGTCTGTTGTAATTATCAACTGAAAATCATCACAGTCTGTATTCTCTTGGTTGGGTAAATAGGGGACTTCTGTTCAAGTCCTGAGACTTGTAAGGTACCACTCTCCATTGGTAGACGTTACATGAATGAGGTGGTATGTGATGTCATTGATATGGATGCTTACCATATTCTTTTGGGTCGCCCTTGGCAATTTGATGTTGACTTTACTTTCAAGGGATGTGATAATGTGGTGATATTTACGTGGGACAATCACAAGATTTTCATGGCTCTTCTCAAGCAGATTGGAAGTGCGAACAAATAAAGGTCAAAAATTTTTCTTACACTTACGAGCAGTAGGCAAGAAATTGTGGATTCTATAAGATACTCTGACTGCATATGTCCAATAATAGTTAAAAGGCTTATCGTGGTCATTAATGAAGGGCAAACGATTCTGGATGAAATGCAGAAAATACTAAATGATTTTTAGATTTTAATTTTAGATGAGCTATCAAATGAATTACCTCATATGCGAGATATTTAGCACCAGATTGACCTAATACGAGGGGCAAGCCTTCTAAATTTGTCTCACTACAGAATGAGTCCAAAGAAGAATGAAATTATGAGAGAGTAGATTGAAGACTTGTTGAGGAAGGGGTTCATCAAAGAGGGCATGAGTCTGTGTGTTGTTTTTGTTATGTTGGTGCCTAAGAAAGAAATGACTTGACGCATGTGTGCTGACAGTTGCGTTATTAATAAAATAACTGTGAAGTACGGGTTTCATATTCTATGACTTGAAGACATGCTGGATGTACTTGAAGGGTCTAGTATGTTTTCAAAGATAGATCTTCGCAATGGCTACAACCAGATCTAAATTAAACCTGGTGACGAGTGAAAAACTACATTCAAAAGCAATGATGAACTCTACGAATGGTTGGTAATGCCTTTTAGGTTGACCAACACTCTAAGCACCTTTATGAGATTAATTAATAAAGTACTTAGACCTTTTATTGGCTATTTTGATGTTATGTATTTCGACGATATTCTCATCTATAACAAGACTAAAGGAGAACATCTAACTCATTTGAAGCAAGTCCTGAACATGTTGAAAGAAAATCAACTTTACATCAACCTGAAGAAGTGTATGTTTTGCACCAATAAACTCCTTTTATTGGGTTATGTGGTTGGTGAGGATGGTATACATATGGATGAGGAGAAGACCAAGGCAATTTGAGAGTGGCCAACTCCAAAATTTGTGTCAAATGTGAGAAGTTTCCATGGCTTAACCACTTTGTATAGATGACTTGTTCAACATTTTAGCACCATCGTGACACCACTTACTGAATGTTTGAAGAAGGGATGATTCAGTTGGGGAGAGGAACAAGATAAGAGCTTCACCATCATCAAGGAGAAGTTGTGCACTACTCCAGTACTAGTCTCGGCAAGTTTTGACAAAGTATTCGAGGTTGAATGTGATATTAGTGGTGTGGGCGTTGGGGCGGTACTCTCATAAGAAAAGAGACCTATGGCTTTCTTTTCTAAAAAGATGAGTGACACCAGGCAAAAATGGAGTACATACGACCAATAATTCTATGCAGTTGTGAGAGCCTTGAAGCAATGGAAACACTATCTTATACAAAAGGAATTTGTGTTGTTTACTAATTATCAAGCCTTAAGTTTATTAATAGCCAAAAACATGTCAATAAGATGCATGCTCGATAGGTGTCCTTTCTACAGAAATTTTCTTTTATTCTCAAGCACAAATTTGAGAGTTCGAATTGAGTTGCGGATGCCCTCAGTGGAAGAGCCTCTCTGTTAATCACACATTCCTAGGAAATTGTGGGGTTTGCGAGCTCATGGCAGATTTTCATGTCAATTTGATAGGAAATATTTAAACACTTTTTCTCTTTTTTTAGAGGTAGTTTTTGATAATAGAATTATGTGAATTTGTTCCAAGATTCTGGTAGAATCCAATTTTCTTTGTGACCTTACTTCGTGATGTGTCAGATATGGAGGTGGCGGACGATAGCGGCAGACATGGAGAAGGCAACCGGTAAGGATGGGTCTAAAGGCGGCGACCAATAAGAATGGGGATGGGTCTGAAAGCGGCGGCCAACGGTGATGGAAGAGCTAGAGGAAAACGGTGACAGAGAAGGCAGAGAGATGGGTAGAGCTTTGAAATTAAGAAGCAGTTTGAGGATAAATTTATCATTTATTTGGTCAAGGAAATAAAGTTACCAAGAGTTTATTTAGAAAAACTGGAGTAAATTTACCCCCACGTTGCATAAAAGCATTGATGAGCTTGTAAAGATGGCACATACACGATGAAGCTGAAGTAAAACTGTAAAAGACCAAAAAAAAAAAAAAAAATCAACAAACGAAGTTCTGCAATTTTTTTTTTCCATTTTTGTATAGGAAAGGAATGGCACTGCTTTCAATTTCACTGAGATAGCATGTGAATTCTCAGAATGCTCTGTCCAGTTTTTCTGTCAGCCGACTCATCCGATTCATTCATGGCGCTAGGGTTTCAGAAACAAGGAATTAATTCAAAATGCAAAAACACAAACAGAAGAAGAAGAAGGAAGAAGAAGAAACAAATTAACTAATACCAAAACTTCATCAGATCGCACAGTTTAACTAATTAATGGTGGAGTGCATCTAAAGTAGCCATACAGTGGATTAGGAGAGAGAGAGAGAGAGATCGACGATCTCATCTCCATATATTTGAAAAATGAAGCGCTAAATCAGGAAACTATACAGCATTGTGGTTCTGGCCGTAGAAGTCGACGAGTTTCTGCAAAATCAACACTTGCGTTTTGAGGAGAACAATGTAGTCAGCCGTTTGCTGGAACAGCTGCTCTGCCTTTATGTCACCGCCATGCTGCGCCGGGATGAGGCTTTTCAGCGCCTCCAACTTGTCCGAAACAGAGGAACACTCGACGCCGCCGCATCCTGCAGTTCTCGGACTCTTATGCGTTCTCAAAATTCGCCGCCGGCAGCTCTCTCTCCTCCTTATTGGCCTCGCGACGGGGCTCTTTAGCCTTCTTGAACTCATTGCCGAAGAGCGAGAGCGAGAGAGAGGGAGGCTTGGTTATTGTATTACGGAAGAAGCAAGCTGGTCATTGAGCTTAAGTAATGGCAACCTGGGGTAATGCCCCTAAAGTTTCCAAAAACTACAGAAACGCCACTCCACTTCCTTCCTTTCTTTTTTTTTTTGTGTGTGTGTGTGGTGATTTTAGCTTTAAGAAACTAAATTGCTTATAGTATCTGAACATATCCAATGCATGTGCTTCTAATAATTCGGGTGTGATATTTGAGGAAATTGGGGTGGCTGGCATCCACCAAACACGTACAATATATACGTTATTATAATTTTACCACTAATGATAAGAGGGGGAAATTTGGGAAAATATCTGTTGCCAGAAATAGAGAAGAAGAGCGAGGGATTTGCAGAACATGGTTTCTATTAATTGGTGGGGGGGTGTGTTTTGTCCCCCACAAATTCAATGGTCCAGATCGTTTATTTTTTTTTTAGCCCGGTCCCTACCCCAACAGATATTTTGTCATGTCGCGAGGGTGTTTCCGTCATTTCGTCCGGAAAACGACAACAATCTCGTATCTCACTTGAAAGAGTTAATAGCGGGAAGGTGGCACAACTTGCGAGCTCGGCAGCGAAAGCCTGCCCATCTGCCACCGCACATGTGAAAGTTCCCGGCCCTGTACTTTCTTCCACGAAATGCCCTTCCTCTCACCATCCAAACTCTTCGGGCGATAATACTAAACCAAATTCTGTCTATCGAGTTCTTAGGATAATTTCTATTCTGACTATTTTTTAATAAAAATGGTCTAAATTTATAAGAATTTTAAGTAAATTTTATCTATTTTCAATAGGACTCGAGCTAATTCTATTCTTGAGTGTGATTATAAAATTTTTCTATTATTAGAGAATATACATTTTGAATTTTACCTATTATTATAAAGATAAGTTTGTCACTAACATAAATAATGAAGAATTTTACGCCCCACACACCATAATTAACATATATTTTTTACATGTCGATTTTGTGTTTAAAAATTAATTTCCTCTTAACTAAATCATCATATTGATGGTAATATTGAAAATGACTAAACTTATTTTTTATTAGAGGGTGTTACCACTTTAGTTAGTATTTGTTAATTAAAAAATAGATAAAAAAAAAGTGAAATATGAAAAGTATTCTAAATAAAAATATTTTTTATTATATTGTTAAATTTATTTGATAATTCTTAAGAAAGAACTCACGTGACTTCTTATTTAAATTTTTCGAAATAAATTTATCTTGATCCTTACAAATAAGAAAAAATAATGTACGTATTCTCAAGTGTATTTTAAAAAAACTAACAAATAATTTGATAAAAAATATTAAAATAATTCTCAATCTTATTTTGATTAATACATTTTTTAATTTAAAAAATATTTAAATTTTATTATAATATAATTTTATCATACTTATTTTAATAAAATATAGAGGAGTAAAATAAATAGAGGAGTAAAAATATATTTATGGGTTGGGTTAGAGACACAGTTGAAGGTTTACCAGAGCCCCCCAACAATATAGTACTAATCAGAAAACGATCCAAAACGGTCAAAAAGGGGACCTTTTTAATTTTAATATCTTAAACCGTACAACCATAAACTTGGTAAGCTTGAAGACAAATTGGGGTTAAATGGGGAAAAAGTATGCTTGGACGTAATGGGGAGAGGAAGGGCAATTGGGTAAAATGGGCGGAAAAGAAAGGGGGTGTGACCAACTTGTTTTGGGTGGTGTGGCCTCCCCAAAGGGCACATGTGAATGTGGTATGGGCCAGCAAAGGCCTCACAACAGGTGAGAGAGAGGCACATGGGAAGCACATGATGAGAGGAGAGAAGAAGCAGAGGGAGAAGAAGGGGGGGTTAGTTTGAGCGAGCTGGGGATTAGGACTGGATTTGCATGTGACAAACTAGAGACAGTGAAGCAGCATGTAATGTACACCATGTTCTGCACATTCCCTGCATCCTACTGATCCCCCTGCCAGACTCTTTATATATATATATACATAAACCCACTGTCATTACGTTTAAAACACGTAATAATTCATAAATTATATTTATAAAATAAAAATATAATAAATTATGTATAAATTCACCCTCGAATAGATTTTTTTTTTTTTTTTGTATTTATAGTTATACAAAATTTGACTGGGCTGAGACGATCATTAAGTGATTTTTTTTGTTACATTTATTTATGATGATGGGTAGACATAAATTAATTGTCACACATGTTGGCATGTGGACTATGGACTATCTCAATCGGCATGCGTGCCGCTTGTGGCAATTGCACCCACATAAGGTTAACAGTCAATATTTACGGGCATTAATGTCTTGTAAACTGTAAAATCTATATTATATAATTATCACGTAAAAATGTTTTTTTTATATCTATAATAATTTTTAAATAATTAATGTGATTATAATCAGGAATATTAATTTCAAAAACATGGATTAGAGGGGTGGGAGCAGCAGCAGTAGTCCCGTCCCGTGGCAGCACTCGTTCCTCCCGTTGCCATGTGCAGCGCAGTGAGCGCTTTATTCCTTTTGTTTTTGGGTCGGCAGTGAGCGCCAATCAACGCGGCTTGCTCGCCCCCCTTTAATCCCAATCACCTGACCCACTTGCTTTGTCCGCTTTCCTCCGCCCTTCGTGGGTTCCTTCCATAACTTTCAAATTCATCCGTAAATATAGATTAGAAGAGATAAAATATTAAAAGTATTTTAAAATTTTATTATTTTTAATATATATTTGTTAAGTTTATTTAACGATTTTTTTAAAAAAAGTTATGTACCTTTTAATATGTTATTTTTTATATGTTTATCTTTCTCTCCAGATAAATATATCTTAAATCTTACAAATAAAAAAAATATGACATACTCGTCTTTTAATATATTTTAAAAAAATTAATAAAAATTTTAAAATATTTCATAAATTTATCTTGATCATTTTATATATTGGTTCAAAAAATATTATAATTTTATTTTTCTTATTTTAACGAGCGTTACTCCAGTATATTATAGAAACATACCACATTTCACTCCATAAATATATGTATATTCATAAATAAATTACTTGCATAAAATATGAAAAAAAAGTGACAAAATCCATCTCAAAAAGGGCTTCTACTACGTTTCAAGGGTTGCATGTTACGGCATCAGAGTGCACGGACCTAATGGTAATGGGCAGGGCCATATGGGCCTGCACCCACATGATTGACGCCACGAGGGATCGTTTTCCCATTTCCAAATTTAATTTGCTGCCTCTCTCAGCATATTCAATTTTTGTCCACGTTTGATTATTTCTTATTATATTGGTTTTCTTTGATTTATTCATAACCAAGATGTACGCTTTATTAAAAAGGCTATAAGAATTAACTTTTAGATTATAGATCTCGCAACCCACCAAAGAAGGGTAGGGTCGGGTCGGCTGCCAAATCACAAAAAATTAAACATTGTCCAAATTAATTTGTCTCCTTGTGATTATCATATTTCATAATCATATCCACAATCATGTTCCCAACCCCAATCCGGGTGCAGATAAAATAATTGATCGCTGTCACTTTGGTTTGGTCCACGCGTAATTACTAGGAAAAAGAAAAAAAAAATGATTTTTATATACATTTCGGACTCTTCACTTGCTCTCGTTCCTAGGCACCAACATCGGTCTCCTCGCCGCCCGCCGGGGCAATCAGCCTCAGTGCTCTGCAACTAATTATTTATTTAAATTAGAGATGAACTTTTAATTTAATTAACACATTTTTATTATAAATCTGTACTTCTTTATTTTTTTTAATAAATATGTATTAACTAAATTAAATATCCATATTCAATTTAGATAAATAGTATTACTTAATTTATCATTAAACTTTTAATTCACTCCCTTTCACACTTTGTTAGTCATTGGTCAAACATTAAACATGATCATGGTAATAATATGAAAATAATATTTTTTTTTATAATTATAACATTCAATGTTTTGTTAGTGACTTGAAGCCTTTTTTTTATAAGAAAAATAAAATAAAGTCTATACACAATTTTAAATTTAGATATAAAATAAAATTATACTATTGATTCATCATTTATATATACATTTGGCCTACACAATGCATATAAATGATAAAAATATCTCTCGCGTCTCTGCACCTCATCACCTTTAGTGAAAGATATTTTAGATATTTTAACATCATTGTGTAATTTAAAGTATATATAGTGATGTATAAATGACATTTTTATAAGATAAAAGATGAATTTGACAAATTTATGAAGGGAAGAGCGAGAAATTATGACAAGCATCGCGCCCCACTAGATCCCTATGGGATTCAGTAACGCTGAGCCGTCAATCGCTTTCACGATGTGGCCCACAAGTATAATCAAAACCGTAATCGTAGGGCTGAAAATCAAGCCCAAGCCGCAAGAAGCGACTAGCCGTCCGATCTCAATAAAAGAAAATAGGTCAAAACACATCTGAGCAGAAGGACCCGATGCAATGCTGTTATATGACGGCACATCGCCCCTTCATCCTGCAGACCGTACGGGGATCCATGCGATAGGGTTTGAACGGATCGTCGGGCAGTTCGGCTTTTGCCGATTCTGAGGTTAATCCGTCTCTTCCGACTTTGTTTCTTGATTCAGATCCAAGTCATCGTCCTCGCCTGCTTCGATTCTGTCTCTCTGTATTGTGTTATAGTATCTAGAATCATTGTCTAGGGTTTGGAAATGGGATTGATGTTCTGTGTGCTTTTGTTTTTTTCTTTATTATTTTTTTGTTTTTTGGTTCTCTTATATGGTTTCAAGCTAGATTTGGAAATGGTTTAGGATTATTTGCTTCTTCGACTTTGTGGATTTTTGAATTGATGAGTTGATGAATTAACTTGTTCTGACTCCGTAGTTCTATCATGCATTCATGTTTTGTGTTTTGCTGAATTTCGTTTTTAAATCTTGGATTTTGGTCTCATTGCATGTGTTCATCGTATGATTCTCTTGTGATGTATAATGTGTCGCGCTTTTATTGTTTCTTCCTTTTTTCCCAAATTGATTAGTGCTTGGCGATCTTATGAACTTGCACGAGCTTTGAGCTTGTATTTCACGTTGTAAAGAATTATTTTTTGATTCTCCCCACAACCCCCCCCCCCCCCCCAAAAAAAAAAAAAAAAAAAAAGAAAAGAAAAGAAAAACTTGGACTGCTATTATTCAGTTTCCTCGTGCATAGGATTTCTAGCCTTTTTTTTTTTTTGGGGGGGGGGGGGGGGGGATGATCTTATGGCTAACCACCATTTGGTTACTTAATCAATGTTCAAATTAAAAACTACTAATGAAGCTTTTATTTGCTCGTTCTTTTGTGTGGATAAAACGAATATTTTCAAATTTCAAAATTTAAAACCATCTTAAAACCAATTTGGGGTTTTAAAACTGAGGCAAAACAATTTGGTGGTTTAAAACACAGGAGAAACAAAAATACCGTCGTTCCAGTTTATAAAGAAGATAAAGAAACCACTTTTGTGGTTTTGAGCAGAAAAAATTGCAGTTTCTGCGCAGAACCAGCAAGAACCACCGTGTTTTCAATTTTCAGCAAAACCTCTTCAAGTGGTTTCGCATTTGTTCTGTCAAACATGTTGCTGTTTTTGCATTTTTTGCTCAAAACCCCAAAAACAGTTTCTTTATCTTTTGCACAAACTGCAACGGCGTTTTTTCTCTTCTTTTTGTGTTTTGTCCTGTCTAACCTTTTACATGTCATCATGAGTCAGTGTTTTAGGTATTTTTTTGCAGTGAGTCAAGGTTTTAGATTGGTAATAGGTTGTGTCTTTTAAAACCCCACTTTTTTAAGATGATTTTGAATTTTGAAAAAAACTTGGATATAAAATATTGAAGAGTCATGTTTACTGATACCTAATTGTACTGGTTTTTATTGTGTGGTTAATGGGTAATTTTTAAATATTTATTTCCTAGGTTTTCTCTGCAGCATAGAGATTGTTGTGTTGGTTACTTTAAGCTGTCTATAAATTGTCATGTCAGTTAGTTAGATTCTTGTGATGTCTGACTGGTTCAAGAACAGTCACTAATAAAATATTCTTTTTCCATAACATCAACTCAAAAACTGGAAAAACAATATCTTAGATACAAATTGACCAAGTAGTGTCCACATATCTTGATCAGCAACAGTATAAATTTCATGGCAATGCCAAGTGGTGTTGGGGCTTTTGGCTCATATACTTCTGAGTTTTTATATTAGAGTTATGGTCTTATGGCATTTACTGTGTGCAATGTTCAATTGGAACCAATGGCATGTGGGTTAAGGAGTAACTTGAGATGGGCTGTTGAGACAGTGGATGCTGTGCAGCATTGACATTGTATTTATCTTATGCACATTAAGATGTTACTTTTCTTGGCAGCATCCTTGATCAGCAATTCTTAATAAAACTATCAGTTTTTTCAGAATGATTAGAACTACTAAGATTTGTATCACTGTTATATGGTCTCTCTTTGGTCCATTACTTCCAAGCAAACATCCATAGTGGGAAGGAGGTTGGAATATTTTGTTTTACTTGGATGCATATGATAGGTGAAGCATCAAGTGTATGTTTTCTCGCCTATTGTTTAGCTTTTTATTGCCAATCATTTGAAGAATTTTTTTATTTTTATTTATTGTTATTATATATTTTTTCTTTTGGACTTGGAGATGAATATTATGGCATTGCTGAAGTTGAATCCTTTTGTGCCTCTTACAGAAAATCTATTTGAAGTAATCAGTTTGGGGTTCACGTAGCTGCAAGCTGTTTCTAGAGAGTACTTTTATTCTTTGCATAACATTAATGTTGGGCTAAAAATGTCGTATGAAGAAGTTTTGAAGGCTGTTTTCCCGTTGCTGGAAGGGACTGACCTTGCTAGCTGTATGGTGGTGTGCAAGCAGTGGAGGGAGCTGGCCCAAGATGATTACCTGTGGAAATGCTTATGTGCCAAGAAATGGCCTTCAATCTGCAAGCAGTCATCGCCTACCTCAATGACCTACTGCAAACTATTCCAAACTTTCTATAAACGCCAGCATCGCCGGGTTCTCCTGCCACCAAGGTTATCCTTCAGCGACTTGGAGTTTTACATTGACATTTGGACAGAGGAGAGTTTAATCTTCTCAGAAGTGGTCCCAGGCCCTGTTTTCCGAAATGGAATCAGGACCTTGCCGGCAGGAATTTGTGACATGCTAAAGCTTCATCTGGAGGGCCCAGAATATAAGATGACACTGCCGGTGGAGCCAAGGTTTACTGTTCCCCTGAGCCAGAAAGTCAGTGTCTCAGTGCTTGTGGGGCGGAAGGATACCAACAAAGTTGCTTGCATTATCTACAAATCAATATTTGACTACATAGATCGCACGGCCTACAGGGCTCTTGCATTTGACTACCTTGAATTCTCCCCCATCTACCCGTTCGTATCGGGGATTCGAGCATGGATTTCTTTACTCTTTATGGACGAGGGCAATGAAGGGGTGATTGATGTTTTTGGGATTGAAATGGATTTCTGTGATGCTGCCAACTCGGAGGGCGAAGTACTGTGGCTGTTAGACATGCTCGACTGGAAGTGAAGTGGACAGAATCCTGTCTGGTATTTGCAGGGACAGCTTGGGGGCTGTAGTTGAACAGTGTCAGACTCCTAACTCCTTCCCCCTGCCATGTTCTTGAAGAATGAAGCCTGCAAGCATCATGGCTGCTTTGGTGTCTTTACTTTTCTTGTGCAAAGGATGTATATAATTGTTATATTGCTGATGCAGAATAACGAGGGACCAATTGCATTATTGTGAACATGTTTCATGACATTTTCTTATGTTTGATCTGTCCATCTTGTTTCCTTTTCCTGAGTTGTCTTGCCAGCCCCAGCCCGCAGTTAATCTGCTTTTTCACTTTTCGCTTGTTTTTAGAGGCAGGTCTTGCTGTTGAATCGTTTGCTTTTCCAAATTATGGGCTGATGTGTTTCCTCCTGAAAAGCATTTTGGAGGGGAATTAAGAGCCTATAGTAATGGGAATGGATGAAATTATCATCTATTTTATTAATGGGAATAGGAATGGAAATGGTAGTGTTGTGTGTCGACAATATTAATTTAGTCCCACTTCATATTTCTATTTAAAGGGAATTAATGGTGAATTGTTGTTTAATATCTTTTTATACTATTTAGTTTTATTATTATTTATTCACAGTGTGACAAGACGAGCAGTATGTACAACATCCTGATACTATTGAGGAAATAAATATCATTGAGAGATAACTCAAGCCTCCCTCCCACCAAACAACGTTCCATTTCACTTTCTATTCATATGCATTCCATTTATCTTTTCCAAACAAAGAAGGGTTTAGGCTAATGTATTGAGATGGCGGCCAATCTCAATGAAGCTCGTGTACTGTTGCCACTTACTCGTAGAGGGGCAAACAAAGGATATCCATCATGTTTTAAGTCAAGTCTTAACTCATAAAAAGTATTAAAGATCGTTAAATACTATTAGTTTCACACTCAAATAAAAAGTTTAATATATAAGAAATTGAGTGTTGGCTTTTAAAGTAAATAAGGTGCATTTTTATTTTCTTTTTTTTTTCCCCTGGAGATATAAGGTATATTTTCATCCAAATTACAGAAGTTAAAAAATGAATTACGTTTACTATGCTTTTTCAATTTTTTAAATCTCATACATCCTTTGCTAATCATGGCCTACAAGTTAAAACTCATACAGGATAGAAGGGAACGCAGGTAGTCAAGAACCATAGAAGGGATTGGGGACACAACGTCAAACGGCGAGAAGAGAGGATGACAGCTAAAGACTATGGTTCTTCGTGTTCTGTTGTTTACCCTTACTGGGAAAAATCACAAAATTCATATAATTGTGCTGTCTCTGATCATCGCATCCATACTACCAAGCCCAGAGTAACATGCGTCAAAATCAATCATCTTAGCTTATATACATTTGCCACTTTCAACACAACACAAAACGTCCAAACAAAAATGTTGAATCAGATATACCAAATTCAGCAACGATCACATTCTTTTCATCCTGAAACAGACTCTCTCCTCCTGGACCACAGGTTTTGAATTTTCCCACTTTTTCCAGCAATAGATGTGGCCGCCATGTGCGGCCTGACCTATGTGCTCCACTCACTCTCTCCAAACATAGTGGTATAGGGAACCAACCAAGCCAAGACCACAAAATAAAATTAAATGAAAACAAGCATTAACTTAAATATATTGTACAAGCATATCTGATTGTCAGTGACAAAATTCTTGCATATGGAAACTAAAACCTAGTTCAACTCACACTGGTTATGCCTGCAGAACTGTTAAAATCAGACAATGGAAATGCAAACCCGAGAACCAATAGGGGGCAGGGATCAATAGGGGCTTCCATAATGGCGACTTAGGTTGTTCTCAGAACGAATGGGTTCACCGGTGAATGGATCGAATTTGTAAGGTTCACCTGTGAAAGGGTCAAATTTAACTTGTGGTCTTGGAAGTTCACGATCAGCAGCAGTAGCTACAAGAGGAGAACCCAGTCCAACTTTGGCATAAGATGCTGAAGGAGCTGGTGTTCGATACAAGGTGGCAGCACTGGCAAGACCACTTTCCTCAATCCCAAAACTTGCTCGGCTGGACAGAGGTTGGGTTAATAGCGAGGATGGATAGCGAGATGTGTAAATGTCATACCTGCAAAGTTCGAGCATGGAAAAGCTAAGTCAATGGGAGGCAATAGCGCATTTGAAGGGCGTGTCACTGATTGCACTATTTTTTTATTTTTTGTTAGATGAATCATTGCAAAAATAATTTGTCAAAAACACAATGGCCTAGAATGAGCTGTACCAGAAACAGAGAGAAAGGATAACAAACTAACCTTGACATGGTTGTGTCTACACTTGAGGCAAGAGGACCCATAGCTGGCAGATGAACTCTACGAGAGTAGCCGGCCAGCTGTGATTCTTTTGAGGTAATGTCACCTATTCTTGACAAATTTGAAGTATATTGACCAAGACCCAGTTTATCAACCTGGTGCTGTAGCCAAAAAAGTTCAAAAACATTGTTAATTGTAACATAATTAGCCCCCCCAAAAAACGTTACAACAGATTATGGAAATAGAAAAATTATTATATTCAAATGCATAAATAGTTTACATACCCTAGAAATTAGTCCAGCAAGATAAGCTCCCTTGTCCTGCCTATCTGCTCCTGATAACATGAACTACAAATAGAGAGATGCAGAAATATCAAGATAGAAGAATGGTAAACAAAAGCTGTGAGTACCAAGATTAGAATGGAAGGAAAAGGAAATCAAAGCCCCAGGTTAGTCTAAGATCGATCATAAAGGCAAAATCACAAACAAGATGTAACTATGCTGAACCTGATCAAGGATGGATATAGCAGCAGATTCAGGTAGTTCCTTGAGACTGGTCAGGCACCGGATGTCTATCTGCCAGTGGACAAAGGTAAGGTTTAAGAACTCGTGTCATTGTCTGACAGGAAGTAAAATAAGAATGGTTAAGCAAAAACTGGCAATTAACCATGGAATGAGATGCTTTAGTTGATTAACAAACAAGGTACAGAGAGGTCACGACCTTAAGTAGCAGGGCAACAACTGATAATTCCCCCCTGCCAGAAGAGAGGAAGAAGAGGGGGGGGGGGGGGGGGGGGGGGGTGTACACAAACACAGCGCACACAGATGTAAAGAAGACATAGCAAAATATTCAATCTTTCAGACCAAGGTGTTGTGGCCTGAAATGGTCAAATGTAACTGAAGCGGGCCCAAATTCCATACAAGTAATGAACATCAGTTGGGTGGAATATTAGCACGGCTCACTGCCTTCCCCGAAGCAACATTGAGAAGCAAAATAAAGAAACAAAACATATCATAGCATTTATACATTGTTCTTATTTAGGCATTAAAGCAGAAGTAGTCAAGCAGTTGAAGAAACAAAAAATATACAATTAGTGAATTGACACTAAAAGTTCTTTAACAATTTCACAACTTACATCAAATCGAGTAGCAATACCAAGTCGCAAGATCCTAAGGAGACGCTCCTTAACAGCCACAGGTAATGAGACTACAGCAGCTTCATAAGGATCAGAAACCACCGGTTCCTGAGACACAACACAAATTCCAAATTAGCAGTGCAAAAGTACATCAGCGAAGACACAGATGCATATTAAACCACTGGAATATTTTCCCTCTTTCTGATAAGCAAACAATATATAACTAGAAGCACATTAAATGGGGCAAATGATGTACAACAAATAGACAGCAAATCTGGGTTTGCATTATCTATTGACAGGAAAGAATAAGCTCTCTAGAAACTGTCTGATGGAGTAAAGACAAAAGGGACTGTCCCTCAAACACAAAAACAGGGAAGAGACTCCAGTGGTACTTAAACTATCCATTATGAAATATAAGACATCTATAAGAGCAGCTTTGCTGTGTTGCACAAAATGTTGGGTGGTAATGCACTAACATGTGCAAAATTTGAATGTAAACGGGTATGAGGATGCTAAGGTGGACGTGGCCATATTCGAAAGATAAAATCAGAAATGAGATTATTCATAATGGGAAGAAATAGTATGCAGTAGTACTCAACTAACCATTCTGAAACATAAGAGATCTATAAGACTAGCTTTGAGTATGGCATGTAATGTTGAGCAATAAAGCACCAACATGTGCAAAATATGAATATAAAGGATGAGAATGATAAGAATGATGCACGCTATATAAGAAAAAGCTAAAATAAAAAAATGAAGTTATTACTAGTAGCCCCCTTTGAAGATAAGGTGTGTGAAATACGATTAAGATGGTTTGGTCGGGTGAGAAAAAGACGTGAGAGTGAGTGGAATAGAACAAATATTTAGCAAAAAAAGGTAGATGTAAACCAAGAAAAATTTGGTGGGACAGACCTAGGATGACATCAATTATACAGAAGATAAGGACATTGATAGAATGACTAGAGAGCTAGGATTCATATGACAACCGCATTGATGGGATAAAGGCTTGGCATGATGATATTGTTGTTTCTGAAGCTGGTAGGTGAAACATCTATATTTTTCAGCTAGGAAAATAACCAAATCTTCAACATTTTTGTACCAAAATTTTCTAAAATTAAAAAAACCCTCAAAGAGGCCCTGCCAGTGGCATAACTTGTCAACAAATTTGTTTAATGGCACATCTTTAAACAACACCACTAACATGCTTACAATACGATGGAATAGAAATAACATAACTTATCCACAACATGACAAAATAAATAAACAAAGACAGAGCTGGGGAAAAAAGAGGGAATCAACCTCCAGTGAGTTCTTCAGCTGCTGAGATCCAGATTTAAGACGACCAGAAGCATTAAGAATCTGTTCGCCCTTTGAAATTTTGGGATGACTTGTAATTTTACTAGCTAACTTGCTTTGAGGATCTTCACGAGTTCGCTTCCTATTCTTTTCAATAGGCCTCGCAATTTCAACCTGTTAGGTTTCAGAAATCAATACCAACTTCAGTGCAGTCAAGTTGAATATCTTCTACATGTCAATGCAAATAATAACTTCACAACTTCAAGCTACTTGAAAGATCTAAATCACCATGAGATTAAATGAAGGACCGCCACTTGGTCCCTGGACAGCTTTCCCATTCATTTCCTTGATTGCATTCTCAAGGTCCTATATACAGAAAGACAGGAGGATCAGGAAAAGTATAACCAAATTTAGAACTTATGTACGAAGGGGAAGGGGAGAAGGCCATCTGGCCATCTTAACAAACAGGGAATAAATCTGGACATGCTTTCTCCATCAAAGTAGGGGAAGCGCTTTCTTTAACATGCTTTCTTCAGTGTCGAGGCATAAAATCAAATATCCAGTGAGAAACCAAAATGAAAAAGAAACAGCATTCTGAAAGCAACGTATGGTGCTTATTCCATTGGCAGGAGTATCAGTATAATCTGATTAGCAAAATTTTACATTAAATATAGATGACAAACTTGTAGCTTCTTAGACCCAACAGGCAAGTTCGTTATTTGGGACCAAGGTCATCTCTAAAAACAAAGATTTTACACCATCCTTATATCTTCATAAATCCAAACATGGAAATCCCCCCACCCCTTCATTTCACCAATAGAAAGGAAAAGGAAGAATAAAAAGGAAAAGACAGAAACGAGCTAGTTCATGAACAAAGAATTATGGCACATGCTACCAAAGAAGGCATTCTTTGGAACCAATTTTATTAACACATGCAGAGTGGTGGTGCTAGGGCAACTGCATTAGCGAGTGAGATCAAGTGGCAGTAACTGCTAAAAAGGCACCTATCATCAAGAAAAATTGAAATCTAAGACACATGGCAATTCAAACACAGGCAAATAGAAACTGTCTTGCTGATAGTTCAAAAGAATAGAGCAAAATCAAGTTTGAAACAGTCCAGGTTTCAAAACAGTCTTTTGCACTGCTTGCACAATCGCAAGCAAATTAATGAAATCAAGCCAATGTCAAAGGGAGAACGAAGTCATCCAATTTAGCCACCAAAGCATAAACCATAAATCAGCATTATACTAATCAAAAACATATATAACATGCAAACAGATATGTAGGTCCATTTTTTAGAAAATTATAATGATTTCAAACTAAAATCAAAGACTATAATTTAACAAGTGTAATAAACCATCAGGAGCAGAAAAGGTAAGATGAAAATTTCTAGTGGAATCCAAGCAGAACATTTGGTGCAGTACAATGAAAATAAGTAATATGAAACTTACTGATCTATTAGCGAAGTGAACAAACCCAACTGGGGAGCGACCCTTCTTCGAGATTACAACTTTTTCCAACTGAAAGTGAAGGTTTTGCAGTCCAATAATTTTCTAATACATCATCATGTACAAAAGAAGCAAAGTTGCAATATTACAGACCTCCCCAAGTGGCTCAAACAATTTTTGCAAGTAGTTTTCTTCAAAATCTTGAGGAAGGTTCCTAACAAAAGCTATCTTTATCTGTTGAGTCCAAAAATGAATAGGTATAGTAAGCTGCAACTGGCAGGCAATGAAAAAGTTTCACTTTAGAATTCAAATGACAATAATCATGCACCTTAGCGAGTTCTTCAGGATCAATTTCAGGTTCGTCCTGAGCCCAATCAACAGCTGGATGGCAATTAGCAGCAAGAACAAAATCTGACTTGGACCCCAGACGGTATGCTCTTGCAGCAGCCTGTGATTTAGAATTTTCAAGGATGGAGGTTCAAATTTCTAAAATTAAGGATTGCATGATTGTTGATCTGATAAGCCTCCAGAAGACAATATTAGCAGTTATTTGTATATACACTTGATAAAGAGTCTCGTGTATTTGGGGAGAAAATTATTCAATTGGTCAAGACACATTGGTATTTTTGAAGAAAACTATGATTGCAGCATATTAGATGATTCAAGAATTTTCAACTGTAATAATTTCAACGATCCTATTACTTCAGATTGGATTAAAGAGATGTGGATGTGATGCACCCTCATGTCTTTTGAAGACATATGATATAAGTAAATATAGCAAAAGGTAACAAGGCATACCTACCAGCCATGGAGAAGACACTTTAGAGATTTGGAATGATTTCAAGAAAAGAATATAGGAACCATGCATTGTAAAATTACTGATCATAACAAAGTTCTGTTTATATTTATTTTGGTTAAATACATTCTTAGTCAGCTCTAAATATTATGTGATAGAGGGACTATCACTAATCAGTTTTCAAAATTGTTTTCCATGTTATGGGTATTATTTGGTATTAGAGTGTTCTCAGAAATAAGTAAGTCCAATTCTATCATCACAAAGGAGTTCCCAATGTCTAAACAAAGCTAGTCAATGAATCAGAAAGCTTTTTAAGTATTAGAGCTTCTCTTTGAAATTCGATGTTCCATGGACGGAGCTCCCCCCCGCCCCACAGATGGGAAGTTAGATTTGTCATCCATCAAGGGAAGGATCATTTTCTATCCACCTGTGTTATGGTGCCCTTTATGACCAGGCAAGTGTTTTCCTAGGAAAGCTATTTGGAAATCAAATGACTGGTGTTGTGCATAAGGAGAGTGGCAAGTATTCAAACCACTTGCTCTTCACTGCCCCATGGCAAGGTGGCTTCAATGTTTTTTTACAGTATTTTTGGCATTGAATGCATCATGTTGGTTTTTTTTTTTTTTAGCTTATGGACATAGACTTATCTAGAGAGGAGGAAAATTTTGTCCAATAGTAACCCCATGGGAACCATATATTTGTGTCCTTTAACTCCCAGGTTATGCTAAAAAAAAGATTCGCTGGTGACAGCAAAGAAATGTGCAGAAAATAATCAAGAAGACACAACTCATGACTACATAGTGCATTGTGGTAAAAGAAGAAAGAAAGGCAACAGACACAAAGAGTGAGATTTGCCAAACCCATGGTCATTCAAATTTAGAGATATCAAGGACAACTTATAATTGCATTTGACATCAAATCGAATGTTAACAAGGGCAACCAATCAATTATTTAATTAAAATGGCTGGTTCAGATATTTTTCACACATCTCTACTGGCCATTAATCAAACAGATAAGAATAGAATATGTTATTTGATAAGCTACATATTGGAGGTTATTTAAAATGGTATTCAACTTAATCTCAAGTCTAGAACTGTGTCCAACCCAAACAAAATCAAAATTTTGGGACATGTTTAATAAATGTCCGCAGTATAAAAACATGTAATATTTTGATTTTTTAAAGTTTCAAGTTTTCCTTTCCTAGAGAGGAATAAGTACCACATGCATATAAATTTTGTCCCAGTGAGGGCTTTAGCCTACTTTGGCAAGATGCAGTTTTTAAAGTGCCACATTTTGATATTACAATTGTAATTAGTGAGAAAAGAAAGCTTCTCTGGTAGCTAATCAAGACATTGTAGGAATAAAGTCACATAGGATGTTTATATTATAGAGGAACATGCACTGTGTTTGCAGCAAAATTTCATAAGCATAGATTCGCTTTGATCTTCAGATTGCCCTTCTTAAAAGAGCATCCAGGAGGCTAAATTTATTGTGAAATGGATTTGTCTTTGTGGGATCAGCTCCTGGAAAGATTATGATACTTCAGAACATAATGTAGTAGGAAAGATTCAGCCTAACTAGTCATTTTGCAAGGAAATGGAGACTAGATTCTCAACAGGGAGGTCGACAGGTTTGGTCCTTATAGATGTTGTTCAAGATGTCTTTGGTATTACCAATAGTACTGATGAGCATGATGCTCGGATCAAGAATGGAAGAACTATTGGGGAAAAAGATTCAGAGGCAGCTCCTACTCCAGTGCACTCTGAATAGAGTACTTTACAGTGTTTTGATGGGTAGATAGGTGGTGCACAAAGTAAACAGTAATTTACAGGGTTCTGGCAAAGTGATCAGAGGTTAACTCCCAAAATAAGTTTTTTTTTTAATTCCAATGGGCACACACTTATGATTTTTGGGGATAAATGATGCATACAGAGCCAGTGCCCCTTTAGCAACTTTTAATGAAATCTGAAATCCAACAAGAGAAAGGAAAAGAAAAACAATTATTGATGCTGGAACCGAGAATCAAAACCACGGACCTGAGCTTCTACCCTGTAGGATTTGAGATGCAACAAGTGAGTAAATTAATGTTATGCAATTCCCAAACAACAAAATATTTCACAGATTGATGAATGAGATGGGAACCACACTCTAAGAAAAGACAACCTACAGCATGAGATGAGAACTTCACAATAGCAAATCCCCGATTCTGAAGCTTTTGACCTAGGTGGTTCTCTCCACCGAAGGGCATTGCAAGATTCACAGATACAACATCAGGGAAAGCCTATGGAGAAAGAATTATTAGTATGTAGCCAACTCAAATTAACATCAATTTCATATAGGTCACTCAACACATACCTGGCGTACAATTTTGTCAAATTCATCTGCACTCCAATCTGACACACAAGAACAAAGTGACAACAATATATTATGGATGCAAACAAAGTACTAAAGCACATGCATACAATCAAAAAATTGAAAGATATTTTACTTGACACGAGACGGGGATGATATTCTTCCATATTTACAAATCATTAGTATTTTTGAACTTCTATCTACATACCAGTAAGACCTCATACAAAGCCTCCCCACCACCACTACCACCCTCGCCCACACCACCACCCCCAAGCAAGAAAAAAGGAAGAAATAAATCTTGGAAAATTAAGAACTACATAATATGAGAACACCACATAGATATAAAAAAGGGCATCCAAAATGCATGAGGCCCCCCACCTTGCAAGGGTTGGGAGAGGACCATATGTTTACATAGCCTTCACCTTACCTTTTTTCCAAAGTGGGGACCACAAAATGAGTCCATGGGATGAACTCAGCAAAATTGAATCCTTAGCATTGGTTGAGGATAGCACTCACAAATAAAACACCATTAGTCCAGGAGAAAGGAACTGATGCAACTCATACCAATAGGGGCATTTATGCTTAATGGAAATATTTTTTTTCTTTTAACTTTTTGGGATCAGTTTTTAATCGTTCTTGGTCCAAATGTACAAGAAAGCAATACTGGATACCACAGGTAATAGCATTTGGCAGGAAGTATGCTCATAGTCTTCTCTTTGTAGGAATTGCAATTTACGGTTTTAGTCTAAATTATAAAAAAATGCAATTTACTAAAATTGAACCAACCTTTGCGAAGGTTTCCCAAATATAAAGAATCCTGTTCAGTTGATGGCAGAACACCGATCTTTTTCCCATCTATCTGAAACATGAAGATCAAAGAGATTAACAGATCAGCCTTGCACAACATCTGAATTAGAATGCTGAAGTCCCAAAAAACTCATGAAATATACTAAAAGAAAACTCAGAAAATTAACCAGATTAAGGAAAATATACCACATCTCATCTTTTAATTGATTTATGTGTAATCTCAGCATACAAGAGGTTGACTGAAGACTTCATACATGGGTCCCATCTCATGGGCCCCATTCTTCCCTCTGGAAATCTAGTACTCTATCGTGCAAGACCTCACTTACAAATCTCCCTTATCATCCCGCTCATGCATCTCCCATCTCATTTAGTTCATTAATGGAAAAAAGATAAATGGACCCAAAGTTATTGCTAATGTGAGAAATCTTGGTGATAGACCTTTCTCTTTTTACAAGCAGTTAAAAACCCTTGACAAAATATATATTCTTGAACTATTATAAATTAAAATGCAATAACTTGTCTATTCAATCACATACATTAAAAGTTCTCAAATTCTATTTTACATGCTCATCAATTGTAGTGAGATGCATTCCTAGTTTAGATTATTCTGATCCTTCACAAGTGGGATATCTGTGCACTGGCAAAAGTGGAAACTGAAAATTGGGTAGGGGGACTTCCTTAAAGATAATCCAATAAGAGAGACTAACGGCCTGTTTGGTATCCGTATTAAATAGTGATAGGATAAAGTTAAGCATGGGATAACTTAGTTATGGGACTAAATAATAGTCACACATTTGGTAAAAGAAATGTTACCTGAGGTTATAACTTCCATGTTTGGTATGCCAAATTGTGAATGAGGTATTACTAGTCACTAGTTGTCAAAGTGACTAATTTGTTCATTTACTTAATACATTATAATTATAAAAAAATATTTGTTTAAATTGCACAAAATATATGTTGATTACATGATTATGTTAAAAAATTGTATTTTGAACCAAAAATGTCCAAGGAATCAAGATCTGGAAATCAAGAGGCCGACAGTTTGAACCAAATTAAATCAAGTTCTAAATCAAAATCTGGCTAAGTTTGGAATCGATCTGATACTTGATATGGAAATCAGGCCTAATCAGAAGAAGATTTGGAAATCAAGATCAAGTTCTGGAGATGAAAAAGAACAAGAGCAGCAATGATGTGAGGCAGTAGTGGCAGCAAGCAGCAACAGCAATGGTGACGGTGTCCGCAGCAGAGACTGACAACAGCTAGGTGACATTGGAACAGAAGAAGAGGGAGAGAGAGAGAGAGAGAGATGACAGATTTGTAAGGTCAAACTGTCCAAATAAAGAACCCTTTAATCCTTCAAAACACGAACATGATAATGTTTGCAGATTACATTAGCTAATCCCTTATTATTTTGCATGCCAAACATGGTAATACTTCACACTTTGACAATACCAAAGCTAATCCCCCCATTACTAAAACACACTGTAACAGAATAATCAAGTCTTAAAATACAGAATTGGAGAGCAGGTAATAGCATAATGACCTTCTACAGCTAAGCCAGCCATCTTTTATCCAAGATTCTAATTTGACCCCGAGGAAAACATGGAAGCACCAACTTAGAGCCAAGAAAAAGCAAATCAATCAATAATATTTGCAATTACATCTCTATTATCGATTTCTCTGCCTCTTCCAAACCTATGCCTAGGTCAGTAAATGTATAGCATGTTCAAGGCATGTCCTATACCTAAAACCCTAGTGTAGAGCCCAGAGGTAGAACAATCATCCTGGATTCAAAGCTCAAACTCGCAAGAAGCGGTAAAATAAATGGCATTGTTATCGGTTATGGCAAGGTGCTGTAATCAATTGAATTTATACAAACTATATAATGCATTCAATATCCCATCACACAGCAAAAAGCACTAAATTAAATAAAAATCCCAGAAAGCTCAGAAAGCTCCAAAAAGCTAAAAAATTCTCAAACCTTATTACACAAGCAAATATGACAAACAAGTTATAGATCAACTATTTAGAAGATTAAAAAAAAAGAGAGATATGGCCTCAACAAGGGGTCAGGGGGACAATGCAGAAATCAAGTATCTTAACCACAAAATTAGCTTTATATAAAGCATTGACTTGCTCCCAATGAAGGGTATATACATAATTACATTTTTAAAAATCCAAGGAGTCACTAACTAGAGTTTTCCTACAGTTCACTCTTTAATTGATTTTTACTGGTCAAAACAAAAAGGAATGGACAAAAAACAAATCACTTTTAACTTACTTTCACCTTAGTAGAGAACTATAAATGATGAAGATGAATATGTTAATAGCATGATTCTATTTGAAAAGCTAAAGCATTTGGGGGGCCCCGCGGGGGGGGGGGGGGGGGGGGGGCACTAAGGCCATGTCCTGTTCTTGTTAACTGCTCCCTGCACTTGGACAGTGAAAAGTCAAACACTGATCTTCAATGCTCATTCGGGAACTATTTCAAGGGTATTTTTTTCCTGAGAATGTCTTGGCTTTAAAAAAGACCAAAAAATGATGTTGGTTTCTCTTCATAGAAAATTGAAAACAATATGAAAACAACGGGGTTTTGAACTTATCATTGTTTTTATTTTAGCAAAAAAGTCCAAAAATGAACAGTTTTAAGATGATACTAAGGTAAAGATGAATAGAAAGCATTCCTCGTGTTAAAAACTGCATGATTTATTCTGTTATTTTCCTTTTCTTTTTTCACTTTCTCTGGCAAAGCAAAGCTTCTGTTCTCCATAATTTTCTTTAATCTTTTGGACAAACCTTATCAAGTATTATCAAATACATTGCCACTTCATACAAAGTTCCAACAACTCCACCCTGTCTTTGGCTTCTAAATTATAGAAGAGTTAGCAAAACTAATAATTCAATCACCCAGATGAGGTATTAAGTCATTTCCAAATGCATCATGAAATTGCAGAGAGAGAGAGAGAGAGGGGGGAAGCATTGACATTTTTCTTTTCTTTATTTTTTTGAAAAAAAAAAAAGAGCAACTTCAGCTTAATTTAGCACTAATGTGGTAAACTACTCTCTTTAAATGAAGCCACGTTTGACTGTGTTTTCTAAACTGCTTTTGGAGCTTGAGAAAGGAAAAGGCAAACAATAATCTCAATGCCCATATGGTAACTATTTCAAAGATATTTTTTTAGCCTTGCCTTTAGAAAATAGAAAAAAGCAGGCAATGATATTTGAATTTGTGAAATTTCCATAAGGATCAAAAACAAAGGGATTTTAAACATCCCATTGATTTCATTTAGGGTTTAGGGTTTAGTAAACAAAACATACACACATACACACACACAAATTTGAAGATAATATTAAGCTTTTCTTCTTCTTTTTTCATTTTTCTTTTGGCCGGCAGGGGAGACCAAAAGAGAGCAGTCCTAAGTTGTAATCTGCATGACTGTGTCTGACTTTAAGGTTAATCACTTTTAGATAAATGTTACTACTAGCCATCAATAATTTGTTTAATCTTTACGGTTGAGTGAATCTTATTAAGATTCATGAAACACAAACCCACATATCACAGGCACAGCAACCCCACCTGGACATTGTATTCTTAAGTTACGACCACCTGGACATTGTATTCTTAAGTTACAAAAGGCTTTGCATAGCTAAAAACAACTTAGTCACTAAAAATAATTTCCCAGTACATCCTGAAATTGATAAATAACAGATATCCCAGCAAAATAATATGATTTGTCCAATGTGCAGTTTTTGCTTTTACCAGTGTTCCAGATTTATCCTTCACAGCTCTGTCCGCAGCCTCCTTGATTCCAAAACGTATAAAGCAAAAACCCTGAGTAATTGGCAGAATGAAGTGAAACAAACTTGTAAACAACCATTAATGGAGAATTGGTACAAGCAAAAGATAAAAATCATTTCATCCAGAATAAGGAAACAAATATTATATAAGAAGAAAGAGAAATAGGGGGGAAGGGGACCTTTGAATTGCCCTTTTGGTCCTTTATTAAGCGCATTTCCATAATTTCACCACAGGAAGAGAAGACCTGAAAGAAGCAAATATTACTACATAAGTATCTGCTCATGTTAAAAAAATACTTAAACCATCCAAACTAAAACATATCATTCCTATTATTGACACCTGTTTAAAGTGTCCTTAAAATAGAGAAGGTGATAAGACATTTCAAACTGACACGCTTCGTTTCTCTTAATAACACCAGTTTAAATTATCCTTAAAATAGGGAAAACAAGAATACAATGAATTGGAAGCAGTAGAGTCTGAATTCACTAATCTGGAAAATTCTATTACACATTCTCTTTTATTATTCTCTGCAACTTAGATTGTTATAACATGGGTAATTCAATTCAAGAAATATCTTTATTCATTGGGAAATTGGATGAAAGAAACCTAATAAAAGAATGTCAAAGTTGATGCAAAAACCAATGGTCAAGTATCACAATATTAACAAATAGAAAGTTTTAATAACCAGCTTGCTTTGGATCAGGGAATGTTAAAGGGAAACAGCATAAAAAAAAATGAAAATTTCTAATTAGCAGCTTAAAACCAAGTACAAGAATATGCATCAAAATCAAAAAAATCTTTGGGGGACAAATTTGTACATACTTGACTGATTTCAGGAAGATAATGAGTTAAAACTAACTCTGAAAAAATTTGAATGTTGAATTCTTTAGAAAATTAAAAAGGGGATGTCAGTTTTAACTCCATTTGTTCAGCAAAAAAAACCAACAGTCCGTCAGTTGATAAAATGCCCCGTGAATATTTATCTTCATAGAAAAGAGTACCAGCGGACAGCAAGAACGAAGTGGGGATGATCAAGCAATGGCTCTTTCAGTCGTATGCTTTACTTCATTCATACTCAATACTTTTTGACTTTTTCTGAAGTGTGGGCAAACGGCGCCCAGCTACTCGTTAAGGCAAGTGGGAGATTCACGGGCAGTAGCTTAGACTCTTCCGGTGACATTCAAGATCATATGTAGTTAAAATTAACTTCATTAAAAAATGTACACTATCATTCTCAAAAGAGTTTATAAAAAAAAAATGAATTTAGTTTTAATTCCACTTGTTGAGGGAAAAAACCAGTAATCTATGAGTTGATAACAAACCTCGCGAATCTTCTCTTCAGTTGTACTGCGGGCCAAACCACCAACAAAAACCTCTGTACCTCTGACAGCATGTTCTTCACACCCCAAAAAAAAGCATAAACCAAACTGTTAATAAAAAAAAATCCCTTTGTATGCATATGGAGACTCTGAAAATTGCAATGTGGCTCCATTTGCTATGATGTGAAATGGGTTAGCTCTACGGGTAAAGAAAGCTCAACAAAATTATAAGAATGCCCACTAAGTATAAGACAAAAGATCACACCACGTCAGTGACATTCTGACCATCTGCCTTGACTTGCATGCAGTACTCAATCTGGCAATCTTATGGTGCTGATGAGAGATCAAGGGCGCTTGTCATCAAGGGCCAAGGTGACCCTTGTTAAGGGAGGAGATAAAAAAGAGAGCTTGCAAGAAATTCTTTTTTTTTTCTTTTTTGGATAGTTGAAGTTGGTTAAGCTTTTTTCCTTTTAGGAGAGGCTATCTAAGCCAGACAAGCTTGTCCCATTTTGCTGCAAACTTGTTGGCTGGGAAGACGAGTCCTATCAGAAAGTCTATGTCTATGGCTTGTAGTAAAATAATTAAACATTGGTGATTGACAGCTATCAAGCTGGAATTGAATTACTGACTTGTACAAAAAAAACTATTTTTCAATGTTAAATTTTAGTGTCAAACACAAGGAGCCCAAGGTCCTCGACAATGACAGTGAAAATACATCTGCACAAAATACGCCAAAAAAAAAAAATTATGTGAACAGATATGACGACAGTGGTTATAATGCAACCTAATTTAACATAATGTATTTGAACAAAAGTTCAAGTAGTAGTGGAGGATTCCAGATAAGGGAATACATCCTAGAAAGACCAATAAATATCTATAATTCAGCACCACCGTTCAAACAACAATCCCCCCGCACAAAGAAACTACGGATAGTAGAGTGGGTGGGACTTACTATGGTCAGTTGAACATTGATCCCCCGAATGACTCATCTGGAAAACAGAAAGGCCACAACATCAGCTCCGTATAAAAATACCGCAATCCAACATTCAATTATGCAATATCACCAAATCACAGCGCGTTTCTCATGCTCAAATTTTAAAAGCCCTGAGAACCACGGAACATGAGCACTGAAGTGCAATGCGATAAATCCAATTATACGTGCAAAGTTTCCAGATCAGTAGAGAAGCATTGCATGTAGCGATGAACCCCTCAGTTTGTTCGAGCGGAAAATATTTTCCGGGAAAACTTTCTGAAAACGAAATTCTGCAGAAATAAAGGGCCATCGGGGCTTCAAGAAATCAAAATAATGGAGAGCTATTGCACGAATTATAAATAAATTACCTTCGCTGATGAATTGAGAGCTGAAATGACGATGAGGAAGAAAAGGAGTCGTACGAAACCCTAACGCAGTTGTCGCAGCTGGTGTGGGGGGTTCAATCGCACCGGGTGATTGTGTAATTATACCGGGCGCTGGAGTGACTGAAATATCCCTTTACATTATTAAAAATAATTATTATACTTAGGCCGACAAGGTAATCCGACAGCATATTTAGTCGGCCAATGCAATCGGATTACTATGTGTGACTCGACATCATGGTCGTTTGTTAAACTTGGATTGCTCGTCGAATTAACCGAGTGTTGGTTCACTTGTTTTAATAATTGCTAATTCAAAATTTTATAGTTAAATTATTAAAACATTCACTTTCACCCTATTTTCAAATCAAATTTATTGTTTAATTTATTAATATTTGTTATTAATTAATAATATTTTTATCACATAATTTACTAATTAAATACATTAAATATTTATATATATAACAATAAGAGTTAATCTCGCTCAATAATAACAAATAACGATTCAAGTCGTATTCAGTAATTTTGTAAGTCATATTTGATAGTTTTAGATTTTTATTATTAAAAAAATATTTAAGAGTTGTTTTTTTATATTAAAGATAAATACATTTAAATTTATATAATTGTATATAAATATTCATTTAAGATTTAGAGACGCGGTGACGAAGCCACGTTATGGCCAGCTTAGCCTAGCTAATTTTTTTTTATTTTATATACATATTACTATAAATAATTATAATTTTTATAATTTGGTCCGAACTAAAATTTTTTTCTGACTCCACCACTATAGAGACGTTGACAATTCATGTCTAAATATTCATTTGTGTTAACATACTTAATAAGAATTTTGATGATTATATCCCTCTTTATTAATAATGTTATAATTTTTGTCACGTTAAATATATATTATAAAAATATAAAATTTTAAAACAACTAAACTTTATTTTTTGTCTAAATTTTATTAATTGATTGTTATTCACTCAATATTTGGTGTTATGATACATTTCATTGTTTTAATTTACAATTTAATGAATCAATTCATTTTTCTACTAGCCAATGGATATGTTTTTACTTGTCAATATATATTTAATTAAATTGTTTGTTAATCAACAAATTAAAAATACGTTTACAATGTTGGATGGCATTACCCAATACTATAAATAAAATAAACAATTGAAATATAGGTTAACAAAAAAAATATATTTATCCTCATTAGATGTTTTTCTCTTTCTCAAATAACTATATGTAAGTTCTCGATAGGACAAAAAATTAGTTTGTATTATTTAAAATAAATATATATATAAAAAAAATATTTAACAAGACTTTTTATATCAAATACAAATATTTACATATCTCATGACTTAAATTATAAATAATAAGTATAATTTATATGATAAAGTGGTTGGGTCATAATAAGTTATAATTTATACAAATAGATTATAGGTTCGATTTATTGTTTTACGTAATGAGATGAAGTCTCATCTATGATTTACCTCATGTATCGAAACTTACAGCACGAGCGACGAGAGATAGAAAAAAAATGATAATCTTAAATATAGTTTAGACTAAAAAATAATTTTAAATAAAAATATAATCATAGTTATAAATGGCCTCGCGAGTCCTTATTATAAAAAGTTGATTAATAAAATTAACGTAAACTAATTCAAAAAGACAATAAAATATTTTAAGTTTTTCTCAGATCCATTAACATCTCTTTGTTTCTTTTTTGTGTCTTCCCATCTTTACCTTAAAAATGGCAAGTCAAAACAGTCCACAAAACTTCCTTAACAAGCTTGCACGTGCACCATACAGATTACAGACAGCTAAGAAAGGAGGGTCATTTCCGTAACTTCACAACTTGGACTATTTTTCCACAAATTTTTCTCTACTCTTTCCCCGCCATTTGCTTCTCTCGTCTCCCCCCTTTCTCTCTCTAGGGCTCGCCTCGTACCCACAGCAGTCAACCATTTTCGTTCACTAAAACCCTAATTCACGCTACATACACTTCAATTCCTGTCTTTGAAGTGTCAATGAGCGTCGGTAGATGCTTGTACACCGTGTATCGCTGTATTTTTGGTTGATCAATGTCGAATTCCGGCGTTGGAGCTCCCAAGGGCATCAGCCTTTCGAACACAGTCCATTCCGAAGTCGCACCGTGCTTGCCGCTGCCTTCGCTTCCCGTGTTTTGCGGAGATTTTGACCAGGAGCTCCGGCTGTTCGACGAGCAGAGCAGTGCCAGGTCGTTGAATCGGACTGAGGTGCTCAATCAGGCCAGCAAGATTGCTGATCTCCTCGCAGCAACCGACGTTTCTTACTTGTGAGTATTACCTCGTACTCGTTTTCCAAGCTTCAATTACAATTAAAAGCTAAAAAAGTGCTGGTTACTGAACTTAATCAGATACTTGCACGTATTAGCGGAATTCACTCTTGCAGTTGTTTATTTCACTCTTACAGTTTGACTTAGAACCTTATCCTTTTTTGTTTTTTCATTCCTGGAACCTTATCTATTCACGTAATTTGAATTTAGAACTGTACATTTTGTTGCGGTTATTGCATTTAGGTTATGGTTCAGCGGGAATTAGGAGAAAAATCTGGATGTGTGATAAAATTACAGTACTTATTCCAGTAGTTACATCCTCCTTTTACATTGCAACTGTTCAGACATTATGCTGCAAGTTGCAGTCTCACGTGGATGCAGAAGAGAGATCAAGTTCCATTTTGTCGTTTCAATTTTACTCACAGTGCATCACATATTGTAAATTAGCTTTTCTAGATGTTATTTTTATCACCCCCTTCCTAGTGTAGTGGATAGAGTTAAAATTTTCATATTAAATATAGGGCAGATGGTATTTGTTGGTTGTGTGTTGCACGCAAAACATGTACTCCACGTGGTTCAAAAGTTTAACACATAGGTTCCTTTGTCTTTTCGAATAGAATACAATACAAAAATATAAATTATTAGATGTTGCATGCTCCACAATTTAGGGGAAAATATTTGAACTTAAAGGCTTATGTGTCTCTTATGAAAATCATAAGATAACTATGCATTCACTTGCCTGCCACCAGGAGTTCTGATTGCATGATTTTGGACATTGGGTCCAGTTCTGGGAGTTGTGTCCAGTAACGGTGCTTGTCACTGTGACTGGTTCTTTGTATCGTTGTGCTAGAATCAGAGAACCTTGTATCAGTTTTGCTGTTGTGTCCAGTAATCAAACAAACTGTTTTGGAGAGAGACCAGGATGGACAGTCTCTCTCTCTCTCTCTCACACACACACACACAAATGCCCACCTACCTGTCTTCTGATACATTTCTAAAATTAGTGGTTCTGAAGGAATATAGGAATGTAAGTGATGTGTTAGACTGAATGCAAGTTCATACGTGGCCAAAATCTGCAGGCATTTTCCATTGATTAAGGGGAAATATTTATTGGAAATGTGATTGCTAATGAGGTGAAAGACAAATAATAAGGACAAAGCACCGCCATGATTGCTTTTCCTTGCATTAATGTTTGTGTGTAATTAACTATGGACATGTCATGTCTTAGTAGAAAGGAAAAGGAAAGAGGTCCTGTAAACTGATTATTGGTTAGAGTGAAAATCCTGCAATTATTTTCAATGTAATTGAAGCCAACCAAAAGATGGGAGTAACTCTTTTTTTGTTTAGTTGTTTGAGATTATTGTCATCTGTTGCCATTGAAATTTCTAAGCAGATCCACTGGTGAAATATAAATCAAATTGAGTTACTTTATTGTAACTTGACATGTCCATAGATAGAAATGATTGGTGAGCTAGCATTCAAGTGGCTGACCCCACCTGGTGGAATTAAGGCTTGATATGTTGTTTTTGTAATTCAACTGCAACATAACTTATTAGTAAAATGATAGTAGTAAATTTAAATAGGTGATTTTTACTTAAAAAATAAAATAAGTAGATGAGCTTTTAAAGCCACAATGTAGGCGATAGTAAGAAATCTTGCAACATCCCAGAGAGAGAGAGAGAGAAGGGGGGGGGGGGGGGGAGGGATGGAGCTTGCACATGAAAGAACTTCACCATCTCTGTTTACTTTTCTCAATTCAAGAGTATTCTTTCTTCTAAACTCAAAACATCTCGGAGTCAAAGCCATGCTTAGGGAGGGAGGGAGGGAGCTTGCACAGGAAAGAACTTTACCATCTCTGTTTACTCTCTCAATTCAAGAGTATTCTTTCTTCTAAACTCATCTCGGAGTCAAAGCCAGGCCTAAGCATGCATGGGAGGGAGGGAGGGAGCTTTGCACGGGAAAGAACTTTACCATCTCAGCCTACTTTTCTCAATTCAAGAGTATTCTTTCTTCTGAACTCAAAACATCTCTGAGTCAAATCCAAGCCTAAGCATGCATGGGCACTTTTTTTGTTACCATTTTACTTTTTCAGTAGCTAGAAGCCATTGGTTCCACTGCTGTATAAGAACATTTAGTCTAGTTATTTTGCATATCCTGTAACTTGATACTTTGGAAATTGCCTGATTTCAAGCTCTTCCTTACAAATATTCTAGGCAGCTTGATTGGTACTTGTCTTACATCTCTAATCATTATAAGTTTAAACAGGCTTCTTGAGGTAAAGGATTGAATCTAATGCATGCTTTACTAGGCAAGGGTTACTGCATTTTGTTGCCATTTGTGCTGGTTCTTTGGTCTTATTGGGTGTTATTTGCAGGAATCTTAGAGCTCAAGCAACTCGCCTTCCCTATGGCTGTTTGGAGCATCTAGATCTTTATGATGAAGTTATTCGATGCAATTCTGAAGCATTTGAATATGCTTCACCAGGTAAATAAAGAATCTAAAAAAAATATTTTTTTTATTTTCCTTCTTGCTTGTTTTAAGAAAAAATCCATATGAGATTCTGTTTGCTTAGATGATACAATTGATGAAATTTAGTGGTCTCTTTTGAATGAGATACTGATCTTGTGAGTTAGGTTTTGTATTATAGCTGTTAGAACAGATGCATGTTTGACTAGAAATTTGGTAATGGATTCTGTTTTATGCATCTTTAGTCAAGTTTTGATCATCATTATTGGATTTTCTTTTGGAATCTTTGCGAGTTTGAGGAGTCTTAGGGAGGGGCATAATGATTATTGAGCTGCGTAAGGTGCAGGCATAGAGGTTCCGAGGGGATTGTTTCTCATTCCTTATTGTCCCTGGTAGACGTTGAAGGTCGGATTATGGGGACAACAGCTTCCCAGCTTTGCCATCCACTATGCAATCTTCCATGGGGATGGTATTTGGCCAACAAAAATGGTAAGTTCTGGGGGTTTGTGGAGTCATTAGTGTTAGGAAATTACATAAAATATTTTTTTTTTTGGTTAGTTCTGTATAGTCAATAGATAATTGATTAATTAAGGGTGATCGGAAAGTTAAGGATCCCCTCAAGTGTGATGTCAGAGCTCTAATGAAGGAAAATTTTGGGAGCGGACCCCACAATGTGGTGTCAGAGCTTGATTATGACAGTATTTGAGGTTGGTGCCCTAGACTGGGTCTGCCCTATGTGTAAGAATTAGCTTCACTTGGACTTGTTCGGTTTGACTGTTTAATGGACTTGGACCATTTGGTTTGAGTTTGTGGTATGGATTAGTAGTTCCTGGATCTGGTTATGTGTAAGTTGAGAGTGGGGTGGGGGTGGATGGGGTTTTTGATGAAGTTGGCTGTTCTTCACTGCCGTTTTGGTGCTTTAATGTTGTTGCTGTCTCATTTTGATCCTTGTCCCTGGCTTATCATTTTATGAAGGTCCCCCCCCCCCCTTGTATATGTGTATAGATGTTCCATTCTATATCATGTATCAGCGAAGTGTTTGGCTCATTACTGAGTATTAGTTGCAAGTTTGCCTGAGCACATAAAGTAGTTGATTCAGGTTCAATTCAGTGAGCTTGGGTTTGAGGTTTTCTCTGTAGAGGTACAATTGCTTCTTTGTGACCGGAAGGTAACAAGTTTGAGTTGTGGAAATAGCTTCTTTGCAAAGCAACTGTAAAACTGCATGCAAAAATATTGCCTGACCCTCTCGTAGCTGGGAGCTTTGTACCTTACAACTTGATGTGCAATCAGTCATAAAAACTGGATGAGTTAGTGACCATGAAAGCATTCAGGTTGGTCTTTTTCTGGTTCAAATATTTTATTCAACTAGTTAGACTGGGCAACATATTTTGTAGTGATGATTCACATATTAAATGATTTCATGAATGTTAAATAAACTGCCAAGTTTAAGTTAAGACAATTGCAGCAGATTACCTAATATCATTTATTGGTAATAGAAATCTATGGTGGGTTCTTAGCCGAAAACAAAAAAGAAAAGAAAAGAAAACTAATTTATGGTGGGTTATTTAGGTTAGAATGTGTCTTGATGACATAAGAACATCAATTATCATGCTTAAATTGCATATGACTATTCTATTTCTAAACTATTGAACTACATATTACACTTAATTGATTGAATAAGTTATTTTTGAGATCTGATGTGCTGGTTTTGCCAGTAATACGAGTTTTTACCAGCTTTTACATGACTTTGTTTATTTTTGATAACCGTTATGATATGGATCTAGAAACATGATCTTTGTCTATGCTTGTGCATAAGTCTTATTACCAATAGGGTCAATGAGGGTTTTGATTTATTGAAGTTCTTTATTTTGCTGAGTATTTTTGCTTCAATATTTTTGGATGATGATAGATTTTCTATTAACCATTTATTATCTTTTTCTTAGTGATGGAGTGGATGTTTCTTGAGGCTAATTAATGTTGATGCGCTTATTGTTTATTGCACTGTTCAAGTTTCTCAGGTCCTATTAAGGAGCAAATTTATAGCACTACAGCTTCTGAGAAAAAGCCTTTTGATCAAAGTATACCTATTGTCAGTCAACAGAAAAGAGACCTTGGAGGAGCTCATGGTCATCAACCTGACAATGTTCTTGCTAATGTATGCAAGCAGCATTTTGTTGCAGCATATGTTGATTAAATTATAAGCATTTTCTAAATTTATTACAATTTGCAGGATACATTTACATCTTCTTCCAGAAAACCAAAAGTAAAGAAGAAAGGACCTGATGAACAATCATCATCAACTGCTCCAGATCCAAGCAAGCTTCAGGGTTAGCTTAGTTTTTGCAAACTGCATGTCTTCATTTTTTTCTTTTATATTTTTCCATATCTTATTTAAATAACCTAATTATGGCTTCTCTTCCCTTAGATGCTGCCATACAAGGTTTCTGTGAGTCCTTGGAGGAGTTTTGTGGCAGAGCAGAAGTTCCTAGTTATGACCAGGATGTTACTGCAGAATGGTTACAATTGCCTGTTTCTGATCTTAGAATGCTTGTAAATGAGATTGTATCTATCCGAGCAAAGAAAGTCCTACATTTGGTTCCTGTTGATGTCCTTGTGAGACTGTTGAGGGTTTTAGATCATCAGATTCATCGTGCAGAAGGTTTATCAATTAATGAATGTGAACATGTAAGTTTACAATCTGTGTTTCTGTTCTACTTGTAGCAGGGCATACAATTGTCCAGCTTAAATTGGCAGATTTGTACTTTCGAGTTCTTTTTTTCTTTCTGGTTTCATGTTGGGACCTTGTGCTATTCTGTCTAACGTGATTTTTGTGGTGGCATTCTGTCCTGTATCTCAATAATCAGTAGTTTCTGAATTGCTTAGCTTCTTCATATGGTCTCATCATGTGAGGTTCTTATGCATTTTCTGGAAACTGGTGCATGTCAAATTGACAATATTCTCCTTATTGATGCAAAATATAATTCAATCTACAACCCAAATACAAGAATTGGCTTGTCTATTTTTGTTTTCATTGAGCAGTGACTGACCATTTGTTTTTGATGAAATTTTTTGGGGAAAATTCTGAATACTTGTCAGATGTGGGAGTGTATCTATATCTCTGGATATTTTTATCTGATAGAGATGGTACAAGATTATAACCATTGCCAAATTTTCCTCATCATTAACTTAAAATCAGTTTTTACATGAAAAGGAGGCTACATTGATGCTGAGACTCATTGGTCTTGATGGGAATGTATTTTATAGTTTTTCCCAGTTTCTCATACCAATGACATGAGTAACTTGTAAGTGAAATGATTTAAATTGTTGAATGGAATTCTCTTGAAATTGTGGTTTATGACCTTTTTCCCCTTGCTAACTGACATGGTTGTGAAGGAGGTGGTTGTTCTTGGTTTGTACCCCCTTCCCCCATGTGTGTTTCCATTCTTCATTAAAATAGAAAGAAAGTGTTCTAAGGAGGTCAAGGAAGTAAATGTCTGGTCCGTGGTTCCCTATTTCTGGTTTTATTGGGGTAGTGTTTGTGCAAATATGCTCAAAGTATTAGTCTTTTATCTTTGGAGTATATCTTCTTAATTTCTAATCTACCTTCCAGATCTTATTGTTCTGTACACAAACAACTTTCTCAATAATGAAAATATATCTTTTAAGCAAACTGCAACTGCCTGGAATCTGCTGTGTTATAATGCTAGTCTGGTGAATATGTATGCTGAAATTTTGGTAGTGCTATTGTGAACGGTGTTCTAATTTTTTTAACTTTCAGGATGTGATAATTGCCAGAGATTGCTTTGAATATGATTGGCTGTGTTCAATATGATACTTAATTACTGCTACCCCTGCTCCCTCCACTAAAGATCAGTTTGCCAAATGGTCCAAGTATTGATGACTTCAGTTCTTTGGAATATTAGTATTTCTGCTGTAGGATTGGTTTTTAAAATTCTTCAAAAGTAATCTATAAAATAAAAAATGTGTATCAACACAATTTTTCCACAATATGCAAGCAAAGATGCCAATATTTCATCACGATTAGTGATGTGCAACTTCCATGAAGATACACGTGTTCTTGCCCCTTGTGGCCAAAAAATTTCTTTGCATATTTTATTCTGACCTTTATGAGTGCAGCTCATATGAATTTGCTATGCCAAGAACAATTAGGAACATGCAAAAGACCAAGCCAAGCTGATGCTAGCCATAGGCTGGAAATTTCTTTGTTTCTAGGAATTCGCATGCTTATCAGTTACTGCTTGTTAGCAATATAAATGAAGTGCCTGTAATCTAGCTAGACTCTCTAGGCCCGGTGAAATAGTTCGGCTCTGCTGAATTTTCATAGATTTGAGTTGTTACCTAGAACATTAGTCGAGAATAGACTGTAGAAGAAAGCCTATTGTGCTTTTGTCACATTACCAATGCGCATTGAAGGAGACATGGGTGGAGTTTGTGTTTTTCTTTCCTTTTTTTTTTGTGCGCATCTCAGTATGTGTGTTGGTGGGTGGGTTGGCTGGGCCATATGGGTCTGAAAAGTGAAAACAATGGGCTACTCTTGGTCTACCACTGGTATCAAATGACATGAAAAGCTTTTTGTAGAGGAAAAAATAAATAGAGATCCCGAAAACCATGAGGAGCAACAACCTGTTTGTACATGTTTAATCCTGCCCTCTCTTCTTTCTTCTTTTCCCCTGCCCATACTGCCTGAAACACATAATTATTTGAAAAATTATTACTCTTTTGTCTGTGTGATATCAAGTTTATTTTTGTTAGAAATGTGAATTCAAAACATATACTAAATTCATGAGCAATTAAATTGGAAATAATAAAGAAAGAACTAGGTGGCACCTACCAAACTATTCAAGATTACCTAAGTGAATGTTCTTGTACAATTTGCTTGATCATATTTACTGCTTAATCTGGCAATTGTTCAACTGCTTGTCTTTGTGGCTATTACTTGAAATTAATGGTTTCATCTTCTCCGCCTAGTGGATTAAGTCTTGTGGTTGTTGTTGTATTGGTTACGTTCCCAAGCTATCTTCAATGTGTGAACCTATTCACTTAGAGAAAAAAAAGAGAAAAATTATGACACTGACTTCCATGGTTAATCTCCTCTATAAAGCCAATTTAATTTATGATGTATTGCTTCTCGTCATATATCTGCTCTCTTGGAAATTTGAATGTCATAATGTCGTATCAAAATTTGTGAGTTAAAAAATGAGTTTCCGTGGGTATTGCTAGTTTAATCTTTATAGATGGCAAGATTTTGCTAGTTGCTACTCTCTGATCATGTTTTCCTGTATTTCACTTTTTTTTTCCCCTAAATTGGTATAGACACATTTATGGAGTTGTGCTGGACACTTTTTCAACCAGTGATAGGTGTCTGTATCTTACTCCTTTTGGACTTGTTACGTGTACATGCTGATATCATGTTGTGCATGTGCGTCTTGTCCTTGAATTTGCAGCTTGCTCTCATTCAATTTATTGTAGTAGATCTTTATTTGTTGGATGAGAAAAATTTACTGTAAGATCTTTGTCAAATTTATTGCGATAGATATTATTGATATGCCTTCAAATTTCTTTGCTGACAATCTTAATTAGATACTCAAGCATGTTACTTGCTACCAAAAGAGAAGGAAGAAGTAGAAAACTTATCTTAAAAAAATATAGTTATACTAGGCAAATATTGTTTTTTTGTTTGTTTTGTGTTTTCCTTTTCAGTTTTCTTTCCCCCCTGCGGTAATTTGGCACATTTGGCAGGAAATAAGTAATAAAGCTTTTTTGGGTGTGAACATTCTGCCTCCAAGGGTTCTGTCCTTATTTTACCTTTTCTAGTCCTTCAATTATGTTCATTTTTATTTATCTTCCTTCGTTTAATTTCTTGAGGAGCCATTTTAGTTATTCTGGTCCCAGCCCCTCTATAGGCGGTGCTTGCTTGTTTTGTATCACTTTCTTTATTTATGAAAAAAAGAAGAATAAAAGCATACCTAGATGAACGTGAGCAGATTTCGCTCTTAACCTACTCCCAATTAACTGTGCCATATCTCTCCCTATTTTCTAGATTTGGATTAGAATTTAGACAAAACCATAGTTATCAAATTGAGATACATTTTGTGAATCAAAAGACCTAATTTCCGAATCGTGAATCATATCAATTTGATAAATAGCTTAAAAAATATTCTAAAAGATGTTTATACCTAAAACACGAAGAAAGCACTCAAAATAGTAGATTTAGCCCACGTTTAACAATATTGATATCATGTATCAGTATAGCATTACAATAAGCTACTAAGGATTCCAAAATTAACCATAGGTCTTACATAAGTCCTAGACTCATAAATCAGAAGTCATAAAGTCTTAAAACAATGAGAAATAATTCTAAATTTATATCTAATTATCCTCCCTTTCATGATTAATGTCACTATCATCACTATTCTCATTGTTGTCCTTTAACACGAATTGTACCGTATCACTAATGCCCATCCGTTGTTATTTATAAAAAAAAGTCCTTGTTCATGGGGTGTGAGTCAATTGGTTCTACTGGTAATGTAAAATTAAATGCATTTTATTCATTCATACCATTAATTCCTTTATATGTAAAGCGGGAAACAAACAGAAAACAGATGTGGAGTCGTCAAACATGTCTACTGCTTTACACCAATTGCCCAGTTTGAATTCCTAAATGCTCCTGTTATACCTGGGGACACTGGTAGTCACTAGATCCCACAAGAAAACTGATCAAGACACACTTAGATGAGAATATTTAGGCGAGAACAATCCTCTCACATCCTCACAAACCCTCTCGGATTTATTTGTCAATCACACAATAGAAAATTATACGAAACAGAAACAAGAAAAACGGAATTGAAAAACAGGACAGAAACGCTAACCAACAAGAAGAACAAACAGATTATCCTGGTTCAGATTGCAGTGATTGCAACCCTACATCCAGCCTTCAAACACCCACCAAGAGCAGTCTTCTTTATTATCAAGAATGATCAGTACAACAGCTTGAGAAATTTCTCCTATTCCCGAGTACATCCAACACTCATTCTCCAAGATTATAAAGCTGTCTTGCTCACTAGCCTTTCTCTCTAAATGAATGTCCGCTCGATATAATAGACTGAGAAAATCTGCCACTCTTGCTACCCCTTTGCCCTCTATTTATAATAGTGGGCGGATATCCCACTGAAGATTATTAACTATTTACAGTTTAACCCCCCAACTATTACTAATTACATATTGGGAAATGAACTTCTATTTAATACTTCATTAGCTCTCAAAATACACTGCTTTCACTGATCTTCTTATCCTATACTCTAAACAACTTTTAACAGCTCCCATTGATTTTTGGGTCAGATTGTACCTTTCCCTTTCAAACTGGGTGAGCTTCCTGTTCTTCATTGAACTGACCTGGCCATTTTATGACAGCAGTGGGCCCAGGAAAGTGGTTCTTCAGTTTAGAGAATTAGACGTGAAGGAAGAAATAAAGACCCTCTGGCCAATTCTGTAGCTTTCATGAAAATTTTAGGAAGCCTTATCTGAAAAAGATTTGAGGGGAACTGCATATTTTGTGGAGATTATTTTGGTAGGACCAATTTGTTACTATAATCACGCTTTCTCTGAACTTCAAGTTTGCTCTCAAGTACCAAACAGAAGGCCCGTTATAGATTTTTTTCTGCATCCCTGTGTGTGTATATGTTTGCTGTTTCTTGCTTTGGGTTCTTGTTTTTTATGGTTTATTTTGATGATGATCCTAATATTAACTTGAAATTCCAGTCAGATTCAGATGTAGTGTCCTCAGTTTCTGGTGCTCTGGAATCCATTCATGCTGCTCTAGCCATAATGTCTCAAAGTGACATGCCGAAGCAGCTATATAAAGAAGAGGTACATTTTTTGTCTGACCTGTATCTTACATCTAGCCATACTCTGCTACATTACATGATTTGTATTCCTGCAGACCCTTATGTTTTGTGTACTTGTATTGACCTACTATGTAGAAGTATGATTCTCTTTGTATGATTGTTGTTTATCCATATCAGATTATTGAAAGAATTTTGGAGTTCTCCAGGCGCCAAATTGGGGACATTATGTCAGCTTGTGATCCTGCATATCGTGCTTTGCACAAACCTGTTGATAATGGGACTCTTGAAGGTAATTAAACTTCTGCAGGGAATGTCATCTTTGTATCCTCCTAGATTTGTTAATCTAACTTCTTTTAATGCTCATTCTGTGATCTTCAGGTGAAGAGGATGAGGAGTTTGATGCTGATTTTGGTTCTGCAAGCAAGAGAAGGCGTACTTTTAGGACTACAAAAGTCAAGAAATCATCAATGAACAAGTGTGCTTATTGTTTTGATATTCTTCTAAAAGCATTTAGATCTTTCTGGATTCTACCACTATAACTCTTCTTCTTATAATCTTCATGTCTTTGCCTTGTTAGGGTCTCCTCTGCTGTGAACACTATACTTCAGAAACTATGCACCATTCTTGGTTTTCTCAAGGATTTGTTAACAATAGAGCGGCTATCAGATAGTTGCATTCTGCAATTGCTGAAGACAAGCTTCTCAACTTTATTGGTAGATAATATCCAGCTCTTGCAACTGAAAGCTATCAGTTTAATTACTAGGGTACTGAAATCCATCCTCTTCATTTTGGGTTGGCAGTTTCCTCTTTAGACAGGTTTACAACTGCCTGTTGGTCTAAATTTCTTGTCATTTTATCACTGTGTTGCAGATTTTTTACAAATACACCCAGCATCGGACTTATGTGATAGATGAAATCCTTCAGCTGCTTTTGAAGTTGCCAAACTCAAGGCGAGTACCAAGAACTTATCATCTCCCTGATGAGGAACAGAGGCAGATTCAGATGGCCACTGGGTTGCTCATTCAATTGGTTCACTCTTCTGCAAATCTTCCTGAGGCTTTGAGTGAAACATCAAATGGAAATACTATTTTTGAGGTCTCACTTGATGTCAGTTACCCTATTAAATGCCATGAGGCTGTGACTGAAACATGCTGCCTTTTCTGGAGTCGAGTCCTTCAGCGACTTGCAAGTATAAAAACTCAGGATGCTTCTGAATTGAAGGCACTGATGGAAAATCTTGTTATGGATTTGCTTACAACATTGCATCTCCCTGAATATCCTGCTTCCGCACCCATTCTGGAGGTATGGTACATGGAGTCTCACCTTTCCCTGTTGCATCATTTGTTTTCATGTTAAGGGACAGTTATTTGCAGGTTTTCTGTGTCTTACTACTCCAGAATGCTGGGCTCAAGTCAAAAGATATTCATGCACGTTCTATGGCCATCGATCTCCTTGGTACTATTGCTGCAAGGTTGAAACATGATTCTGTACTTTACAGGGGGGAAAAATTTTGGATAGTGCAGGAGTTGGTTTCTCAAGATAATGCTGAATGCAGTCACCCAAATGATGCATGTGCCATATGTACTGATGGAAGGGTTGGAAAACCATTGTTTTTATGTCAAGGTTGTCAAAGATTATTTCATGCAGATTGCATGGGAGTTAGAGAACATGAAGCTCCTAACCGTGGATGGTACTGTCAGTTCTGTCACTGCAAGAAACAACTAATTGTTTTACAGTCATACTGCAAATCCCATTGCAATGATGGCAGCACAAAAAACAATAGCGTGTCAGAAAAATCTTCTGCACATACTGATTCAATTGTGAGCGTAGAGATTGTTCAGCAGATGCTTTTGAATTACCTCCAGGATGGTGCTTCTGCTGATGATGTGCATCTATTTACGCGCTGGTTTGTAATTAAAGTAGCTATTTTCTTTGTTAAATTGTTTCTTTTTTGCACTGCTAGTCTTTCTGAGATAATAATGTGCAGGTTCTATCTTTGCCTATGGTACAAAGATGATCCAGACTATCAGCAGAAACTCTACTACTACCTTGCAAGACTGAAATCAAAAGCCATTGTGCGCAACTCTGGGATTAATTCCTCGTTATTGACTAGGGATTCAGTCAAAAAGATAGCTTTAGCTTTGGGACAAAATAATTCCTTCTCCCGAGGATTTGATAAGATTCTTCATGTGCTTCTGGTTAGTTATTCATGGCTTAGTTTCTATAGGTTTAGTTGAGGTAATAATTCATTTTTATGATGTGATGGTTTCCAGGCAAGTTTAAGGGAGAATTCTCCTGTGATTCGTGCCAAGGCATTACGAGCGGTAAGTAGGAACACCCTCATTCTGTATGAAGCATCTTCTTTTTGTCTCTCTCTGTCAACTCATCAACCCTTATCCTTTGTTTATTATGATGAGGACAGGTTAGTATCATAATAGAAGCTGATCCAGAGGTTTTACGTGATAAACTTGTCCAAACAGCTGTTGAAGGAAGGTTTTGTGACTCTGCAATCTCTGTCAGAGAAGCAGCATTGGAAATTGTTGGTCGGCATATTGCATCTCATCCGGATGTTGGTTTGCAGGTATGGAAAATTGAACTAGCAATGTTCATATTTTATAAAGATGTACTGATTCTTTTTACTTCCTTTGGGTTTCTTTTAGTATTTTGAGAAGGTGGCTGAGAGAATAAAAGATACTGGAGTTAGTGTCCGAAAACGAGCTATCAAAATCATAAGAGAGATGTGCATGTCAAGTTCCAACTTCTCAGAATTTTCGAGGGCCTGCATTGAGATTATTTCCCGTGTTAGTGATGATGAATCCAGTATTCAGGTAGGTTGCATCTGGACCTTTATTCTAATAGCTCCAAACTGCACCTAGTTTTATGATTTGACGACCATCTGTATGCAATAATTCACTTAATAGACATATTGTACTTGGGAAGCAATATCCAATGTGTGTATATTTTACACACTGGATATTTTAGTTCACACTTCACAGGCTGTTTCCATTCTGTATATATTTTACAGTTTTGTTTCCATTCTTCCTATATTAATGAGAGAAGACTAATTAAGAATATATGGAGATGGTGACCTAGAAAATAGGTGGAGAAAAGCATTGGGTTCTTACATGTGCTGTTTTTGCAGGATCTTGTCTGCAAGACCATTTATGAATTCTGGTTTGAGGAACCTTCTGGTGTGCAGAGTCATGGTTTTGGAGGCAGTAGCTCTGTTCCACTGGAAGTTGCCAAGAAAACTGAACAGATCGTTGAGATGTTAAGGAGGATGCCAAATCATCAGCTTCTTGTTGCCATCATTAAACGTAACTTAGCCCTTGATTTTTTACCACAATCTGCTAAAGCTGTTGGCATCAACCCCCTCTCTCTTGCATCTGTACGCCGGCGTTGTGAATTAATGTGCAAGTTCTTGCTGGAGAGGATATTGGAGGTGTGTCTTCTTTAGTTATGCATCTCGTGGAAGTATTTTTATCTTCTTTCTTGTAATACTGATTTAAGTTGACAAATTTGTGATTGGTCAGGTTGAGGAAATGAATAACGAGGAAGTGGAGGTGCGCACACTTCCATATGTGCTCCTCCTACATGCATTTTGTGTTGTGGATCCCACACTCTGTGCTCCAGCTTCAGATCCTTCACAATTTGTGATCACTTTGCAGCCATATTTAAAGAGCCAGGTTACTCTCAGTTTTATAGTTCAGTATTATACCTTTTCTGTATGCAATGAGTATCCATCTATTGCTCATTTTTTCTCTTGTTCCCCCACTTTCCTTTCAAAATTTCTACTTTAGAAAGTAATTGAAGCAGACTGCACAAGTTTACGTAGCATATAATTGGATGGCTGGGTCACCATCATCACCGATTGCACCTTATCCTAACAAGTTAGGGTTAGTGATACAACATTTATAATGTTGATCAACTTTTGAAAGTCAAATTGACAATACAAATTCATGAAAAAGAACGATGTGAAAAACTTTATGCCAAATACCCTTCTTGACGTAATCCACTAGTGAGAGAATGATGAGATAAAGTTCTAATACCATCTTCATATGGAAAAGTTTCATAAGATGGTGTTGGATGATGATAATTGATATGGCTGGGTCATATTTCAAGAGAATGCATTGAAATATAATTAGTGATCTATATTCTGCATATCTTTTACCCTTGTTTCTTTTATTTATCTTCTTTTTTTTTTTAACCCCCCTTCTTCTTCTTCTTCTTATTCTTCTGCCCTCCTTTCTTTTTGCCTTTTGTCTTCATTTTCCCATTCATCTTTTTTCATTTAGGCAATTGGTACAATTTTATTCCATGTTTGCTGCATTACCTCTCCTCCCTTTTGGAAAATGGGATAGTGTTATAGAGAATAGAAAATATATCCTACTGTACAGAGAAGGGCAAGATACACCATTCAATGTGACTTTCGAGTTTTAGCCACTACCAGAAACTAGAGTCTGCCGGCAGAGGACATTGACATTTCACTAGGGAAAAACAATGGTATATATGTGGGAAACTTTCACAAGAATGTTGGTTTATGTCTTTGCTATGTGATAAAAATCTGGTGAATTTTATTGTAGATTGTAATTGGTATTGGACTAGTGGTTAAAGTTAATCCCACGGGCGTGGCCCCAGCATGCTAGGCAAAGAAAAGAAAAGGAAAATAATGTGCTTTTGTTTGGTTTGTATATGCATCTGTATTTGTGCTTTCACATTCTATATGTAACCAAAAGATATACAGCTTTATTTATTCTGGAGTTGTTTGTATTAATAATTCACCTTATTCTAGATTTTTACAGTTTTCCCTTTTAGGACTTGGTGATATTTAATAGATGATAAATTTAGGTGTATGTCACGAGCTTCATCACACATTAACTCTGTTCTATTCCTTTCAGGCTGACAATCGAGTGGTGGCACAATTACTAGAGAGTATAATATTTGTAATTGATTCAGTTTTGCCCTTGATCCGAAAGCTACCTCCGAATGTTGTGGAAGAACTTGAACAAGATCTGAAGCAAATGATCGTTCGGCATTCTTTCTTGACAGTTGTTCATGCCTGTATCAAGTAATTTACATTTCACATGATACTTTTTTATTTTTTTTGGTTGCATATTACTGCTTTATTTGCTATATCTGAAAGTGCTTGCGTACTCAGTTTTCTTAAATTTGTTCGCCTGTTGAGGACTTCAGTAATTAACTTATTAAAAATCAGCTAATAATTTATGTTAACAGTTGGACTTTGAGTTGTATGTGGCTCAGTTTTTGGTCAGCATATACCTTTAAATTAGTATATGTTGAAGCTACTGATACCTTGTTTTCTTAAAATAAAAAAGGAAATGGAAAAGGCCATATAGCATATAGAGCACGTCAGCAACTTGTTCCATATATGTTCTATTTTGGATTATCTATAAGTATACAATAGAAGAGCTCTGTAATTCTTGAAAACACTGTGTTAATCTAGTTGTATCTTCTTGATTGTATTGAGGGTGTAGCTGGTTGCTGTGTTACTGCTATGATTGTTGCATTTGATGATCTCACATTATGAATTGTTATGGAAGACAATGCAAAAAAAAAAAAAAAAGTTTCCTTGGTTTTTCAAAGTTGTATAGTAGAAGCTTGTCTAGTTCTAGAATCGATTTTCCATTGTCCAGATTGTTGTTGTTATTGGTATTACTCTAGTTATTATTAGTAGTTGGAAAAGAAGCATTAGGCATCCGAGCTAGATGGTAGAAACAATAGGATAATGGAACAGAATAATAACAGCAATATTTCTCAAAGATATAAAAGACAAAACTCAAGTACTCTTCTTTTGCAGAAAGAAATGTCACTAAATCCACTGATTAGACAAATGAACAATGCCTGAAAAACGCAACTCTCTCTAATATAAGAATAATCTTTTTATCTATAATAGCACCAGTGATATACTTTAGTCCAAATTAAAATGATGGCAATTGTCAAAATGTGGTTCTAATCACTCTTGGTAAGAAATCCGTAAAGCCAAATTAAAAAGTTAGCTGCTGTTAGAGCATGGCAAACTCAAGATAATATAGTGGGATCCTCATCCTCTAAAATCATTTTTGGCAGGGGTGGAAAGGTAAGTTTTGTGCTTACTTTTTGGAGGAGCATTTGTTTTTATGCCTTAATCATAAATTTTATTGTGGGAATTGAACTATCAAATTAGCCCAAAATTGGAGTTTGAGATTGTTTCATGGTTTTGTAGTACTTTAAATTTGTAGCAATGGAATTATAATATTGACACTTCATCAACAGCAAGGAAAGAGATCAGATCAACAGATCATCCCCAACCTCCACACTCACACACACATCAGATGTGTGTGTGTGTGTGTGTGTAGAGAGAGAGAGAGAGGGCAGTTAATTTAGTGACATTTGAAGACCTTTGGGTTTGTTAAACATATCTGCAGTGATATCATTCTATATGATTTGAAAATGATTATGGACGCATTCTATGAACAGGATTTTACCACAATATTATTGAAACCAACCAAGCTGGTATAACTGATCATTGAAATATGTAAGATTTATTATTTACCAACAAATGTTAGTGTTATGTATATTCTTTATGTAATGCCAGATGGAGTTTAATGAATTAGTTCATTAATTAAATGCATGCTCTATGAAATTATCCATTTCCATATTTAGCAGTCAGTTCTCTTCTTCATTCTGGTGTTCGTGTATAATTTGAATGTATGCTTTATGAGTATCCTTTCCTATATCTAGTAGTTGATTCTCTTCCCTATTCAGGTGCTTGTGTTCTGTCAGCAAAGTGGCGGGGAAAGGTTCAGCTGTAGTTGAATATCTTGTTCAGGTTTTTTTCAAACGTTTGGATGCCTTGGGATTCGACAACAAGCTGGTTGGTGGTTCTTTCGAAATCACTAGCTGCATCTTTTTTGTCTGTGTGTCAACACTTTGATTCATTCCATCATTTTATGTAACCAAGATGATATATTGACTTTCTTGAAGCTGATAATCTCTGTATTTGCTTTAACTGTTGTTTTTTAATCTGTTTAATTTTCATGTCCACTGATGTTTGGAGGATTTTATATCATGCCATAAGATTTTGGAAGTGCTGTAGAATTGTTCTAGAATTGTTCTATATGCACCATTTGCTGTCACCTTATTGAGAATTCATGTCCGTTTGCTATTTATAGGCTGCTGGTGAATAATTATATTCTGAAACTTGGATCTGTTATATAGCCTATAAGCTTCAAGTCAATCATTGGAATTTAATGTTTATGCCTTATGCTGTAAAAATGTGTGCAAGGATTGGATGCCATTCTTATTTGGATAGCCAAGGGTGATCGAGCACTTGTATACCATGTTTTTCCTTTGGTGATAAGACAACATATCAAGCCTCTATCCCACTAGATGGGCTTGGCATTTGTTTGATCTAATGATTTTACATTGGGTGTGGCTACCTAACGCAACCCTCCTTTTTTCTTTTGGTTGTAGAAGGTATAAGATTGATATTTTCAGTGAAATCTGAATTGAACTTTAGATGTGCTATTTGAGCTTATCCTTCTTTTATTGAGAAATTCTTTGGACCATTAGATTCTCTACTGTTAGATTTTACATTATATAAAAAAGCTAAGGAAAGAAAGAGCAATCACTGGATTTACCGTTTTGGGGGAATGTTAATTGTTTTAATTACATATATTCATCAACACTCACATGCATGATAGCTTTAAATTGGAGCCCTAAATATACACTTTTCCACCTTTTATCTTATTTATTGCTGATCAAAAGGGTATGAAGAGATATAAGCCCACCTTGTCTGGGCTCATTTAATAAGATTCTGCTGCACCCTGGCCATACTTAAGACCCTGTTTAGGACCACCCTTGGTATCAGCCCCCACCAACACACACACACCCCCCAAAAAATAATAATAAAATAAAAAAGAATGCATAAGACATATGGAATGGAACCATTGCAATAATAAGACTCAGCACGACTTGCACTTCCATGTTTTCTCAAAAAAAAAAAGTTGTGAGTTCTATTTGAAGAAGCTTGGAGAGTTGAATAGCCTGATAATTCATATGTATGAGTATCTCTTTGGAATGTCCTCAATGTTTGTGTCATAAAGGAAAATGTATCATTGCCAGATTACTACTGGGGTTTCAAATTGAAGGGGAAGGGCTGCCGTATAAACTAGTTTCCTATGAAAGCTGGAAGCTATGCTTTTCCCAATTATTTACCTTTGGTAGTACTTTTTTGATAGTATATTACAAATTTGACTTTGTATGCCAAACCACTTAGTCTTTTAGGCTAGTTGCCCCCTTGATCTCGCCGTCAGACATGTGTTTTACTCTTGCTTGTAGGTCAAGATCCTGGGACTTAATGAGGTTGAGATCCTTGAGTTATAAGCATTTCATTTTCAACCATGTGACCAAATCCTTGAGTTCATGTGGTTGCCAAAAGATCACTTATGTGATTGCTTTTGGTTGGTCTTATCTTCTATTTTTCTATTAGAACCAATTTCTGCAATCGTCCTTCCCCTTCAGAATTTAACTATTTTCTATGAAAAAGATCTTGTAAATGGACCATCTTTCTCTGTAGATGTCTTGAAAAATACATCTCTTAACAGACATTCTGACTAGATTAACATGCTTGATAATTTGATTGTTGTAGATTTCTTGAAAATGGACATTTCTTTGAAAAAAATTGCTCTGCGTCATGAGGTGGTCTTCTTTTGGAATATCCTTTAATATCCATGCTGGATGCAGTTTATGTTTTTCCTTAGTTCTGTTTTCTTCTTCTTTAATAGGTTTTCATGATCTTTATTTTTTGGAACTATCTTCTTTTGGTAGACATACCTAGCAAGATTAATTTTTTTACAAATTTCAGCAAGTGGGGCGGTCCCTTTTCTGTCTTGGGTTGCTTATTCGTTATGGAAACTCTTTACTGAGTACAGCCTCCTCCAATAACAGAAATATAGATGTAAAGAACAGCCTCAATTTGTTCAAAAAATATCTTCAGGCAGAAGATTTTGTCATCAAAGTCAGATCTTTGCAGGTATGCCCCTTTAGCATCTATGAATCTGTGTCACCTCTCCCAGCTTCAGCAGGAAGGGAGAGATCTTGTCTAATCTAAGTTGTACTCATGATAGATTGTGAATTTCTGTAGGCATTAGGTTATGTTTTAATTGCTAGGCCTGAATATATGTTGGAAAAGGATGTTGGGAAAATTTTGGAGGCTACACTCTCTTCCAATACTGACACGCGCCTTAAGGTAATGAACTTTTCTTTCTATTTTCTGCTTTTACTACCTATCCGTATGCTAAAATATTTCATTGGACAGATTCAAGCATTGCAAAATATTTATGAGTATCTTCTTGATGCTGAAAGTCAAATGGGAACAGATAAAGCCAGTAATAATGGGGTTACTTGCTCTGAAGATGGTGGCCACAGTGTTCCTGTTGCTGCAGGTGCTGGTGATACTAATATCTGTGGGGGAATAATTCAGTTATACTGGGATAACATCTTGGGAAGATGTTTAGATGTGAATGAACAGGTCCGCCAATCTGCTGTGAAGGTACGAATCTTGTGGTTGTTGGTCTAAAGGTTTTTGGTTCTGATGATATACCTGGTCTGCCCACAAAGCTAATCAAATCAAACACGCGTGGAAATATGAATCATTTATTGGAGCATGCACATGAAGCCTATCTTGGATCTATTGGTCATTTGGTTGCTCTATGAATGACCTTAAAGCTGGAGAATTTAAATTTTCTTTGTTTGCGTCATTTTAATATTGGGTTATGGCTTGGAATGCATGAAATATCCAGTTTACTTTTGTAGTAAAGTCATCTTAGTGCTTTCAGTATCCACTTTCATCTTTAACTATTTTTTCTTCTTTATTAATACTGCAGATTGTGGAAATTGTGTTACGTCAAGGTCTAGTTCATCCTATTACTTGTGTCCCATACCTCATTGCCCTTGAAACAGATCCTCAGGAGGCAAACTCAAAGCTGGCTCATCAGCTGCTGATGAATATGAATGAAAAGTATTGCCCTCTATATGCTTTGAACTTTTCTGATACTCTGTTATATACTTAATTCCAACTAGTGAAAGTGTCTTTCCAGGTATCCAGCATTTTTTGAAAGCCGTTTGGGAGATGGCCTTCAGATGTCCTTTATTTTCATCACATCCATGGCTGGAAGTTCTGAGAATTCAAACAAAAAATTTCAATTCAAGGAACCAGATAGTATGAAAGGGAAATTTGATGCTGGCTCTTTTACTCATGCAAGGTTTGGTGTTTCTCGAATCTATAAGCTGATCCGTGGTAATCGTGTTTCAAGGAACAAATTTATGTCATCTGTAGTGCGCAAATTTGATATTCCAAGCTGCAACCATTCAGTCATTCCTTTTTTGATGTGAGTTCTTTCTTTGGTGTGCATTCTTGTGCTCTGCAGTTCTCTTTTGTGTGTGGGTGTGTGTGTTGACTTCACAATGTGTTTCAGGTACTGCACAGAAATCCTGGCTTTACTCCCTTTCACATTACCTGATGAGCCTCTTTACTTGATATATGCTATAAATCGAGTTATGCAAGTTAGAGCTGGGATAATTGAAGCAAATATGAAAGCCTTCTTGCATTCATTACCTGAAGATGCAAAGATGCTTTATGGTAATGGAATAACTCAGCAGGGGGTACCTTTTCAACCTGTTTCCAGTCCTATGATATCTGTGGATCTTAATGGAAAACTTAAGGAAGAGTCAGCTGATCAGCATGTTTATAATCAGTCTGCATCAGTGGATCTAGATTTGCACCCTAGGGCTTCATGGAATTCATGTGGCATATCTGAAGATGATTTTCGGAGAATCCAGGTAGTTTAAAGATCCCGCTGTTGTTTTCATTTTGTCAAACCAGGAAAAGATTGGTTTCTGAGATTCAGTAATGTGAACTCCCATACCAAAGAAGGGAACACAAAATAAAGAAAAAGAAACAAGCCCAAAACCAAGTATGGAGAGATTCACATGCTGTGCGATGTGTGGGAGTTTTTTCTTTCAAGCCCTTAGATGTCTTTTTTTGTGATATATATCTTCTTTAGGTTGGGAAAATAATGAGTTCTGATATGATATGTAAGATATTTGTGTTGTTTATACAGGTTGACTGTCTTGCAGCTACTGCATTGCGACTACTTTTAAAGCTAAAGAGGCACCTAAAGATTGTGTATGGTCTAAATGACAGACGGTGTCAGGTAATGATCTTTAGGATGGTTTCCATTCTCTTCTGTCTTATTCTTTCTCAGTTTTTTGATTCAAAATTGTGAATTACTTCCTGACTCATGTAATAATTGACTCTTTAATCAGGAGTTCTCTCCAAATGAACCCATAAAACCAGGGGAGGTTCTGTTGAAGCAGAACATTCCCTTTAACATTAGTGACATGCAGATTGAGCTGCCCACAACTTATCAAGAAGTGTTGCAAAGTTATCAGGTAATTCAAGACTTTCTACCAATGCATATATGTTTTCTAGTTCCAAATAAAATCTGAAGTTTGTTATTTCAGCTTGTCATTCATAATTGTAGAAAGTGCACGGGCAGTTTGACAAGTTTTTAATTTTCTGTTTCCAGTTTTTGGTTTTGGTTTTCATATTTTTTGTTCTTAGCTTTTGTTTTCATTTAAAACATAAAACTTAAATATATAGTCTAATAAATATAGTTTGTTTCTAATTTTATCTTCTATTTTTTTTTTTTTGTATTTTTTCTTCTGCCCCTATCCTGGAATCCACGAGCAACTCTGGCAGTGACTCCCAAGGGAGCCACTCTTTACTTCTCAGGCAAAAAGGATAGCGAAGAGAATGAAAATGTGAAAACACTTTCTTTTTCATTTTTTTGAGAAGTTAAAAAAAAAAAAATTAAAAACAAAAATGAGTAACCAGGTTACAGAATTAAAAGGGTGGAGATACAAGCTTCACTAGTCAAATGAGCTTGAACCAGAATGTGTTTTTATTAAATAAATAAATATATAAAATAATTAAAAATATAAATATAAAAATGATAAATTTCAAGGATATATAAATTAATCAAAATTAATATTTTTGACATTCATTTTTGAATTATACAATTACTTAAAAATATAACATATAGAAAATTGTTTTAACATTTTATTTTTTTATTTTTATAGCTTCTCTAGCAATTTGGAGGGACAAGACTTGTTCATGCAAATTGCAGGGACAAGCTTTAGGGTTGAGGAATGCTTTCCCAAAAGGTTTCTGCTTAGAAAGCTTCTGCTTGGAAGTTTTCACTAAAACTTTCTGCTTAAAAAGCTTCCCTGCTCTCAGCTTCGACTCTTATCTCCCCCAACCAAAAAAAAGGGGAAAAAAATGTAGACCCATCTCTCTCCAAAACTCCTCTCCCCTTTTCCCTTGGACCCATCAACCCACAAGAGAAAGACTGCGCCTAGCGTAACCTTTCGTTGTTGATCATGGAGAAAAGCTTCATGCCGTTGTAGGGGTACACCAGATTCCCGTTCAGTAAGAATAACCATATCTGAAGGGGCCAAGGGGGGACTTGGTGCCTGAAGGGGATGACCAGATATGTATTCTGGTCTTGCTGAAAATGAAGATGAAAATGGGCTTTAATGGTTTGCTATGTTGAGGTTAAGGGGTTGGGGAACTGGGCGGCTGAAGTTCAGCCAGTTGCTGGTTCATTAAAAAGCTGGCTGGTTTTTTTTTTTTGGCTAGAATCGGACTGGTTTCCAGTTTTTCTGCTTGAACTAGTTGGTCTGGTCAGGTTTTCATGCCTTCGACCAATTTCCATTTTTTGTTCTCAAAGTAATGAAAATGAAAAACAAAAATAGTAAAGTAAAAACAAAACGGGTACCAAATGGGCCCTTAGATTCGCCTTTTTGTAACTGATATTGTTGAAAACTGGTTCATAGTTAAGACCTTCCTATGTTCGCACATGCTTTGGCATTCTAAAACTGGTGCATAGTTAAGCTGATCTATTTTTCTCATTGCTCTGATCACTCAGCCGGGGACAGGCCACCCAATCGAGTTGGTTATTGTTACGACCCTAGGGTTTGGCTAGGGTTTAGGAAGTAAATTGGTAAGAATTAGAGGAAGGAAGAGCAGAAAGGGAGGGAAAGAGAGAACATAACAAAGAGAATTGTGGGAGAAGAGAGACAAACGAGGGAAAGCTAGGAGAATTGAGAGGGAAATGAAATTCAATTGTTATTCAAATCATGCATTTCTCTAACTATGCCAGCCTCTTTATAGGCTTACAATTGAAGGAAATAACAGAAAATACAACCAACTAACTACTCTTAACAGCATTGCTAACTGTTTATACAAGAGCTAGTTATTCCCGCCTAATCTCTAAACTTCTGCAATTAGCTCTACAACTTATACACCAGGGATTTCCCCCCAATTACAATCATATTCTCGGGGTCATGATAGTTCTATATCAGCTGTTGTTGTGGACCTAATTTACACGCTTGTGATGGGAGTAAATTGCTTGGTCTAGGTGACTTTTTTCCATGATAATGAAGTGTGCATTTTACCTGTGCAGGAATTCAAGATTGCTTTAAAGGAGGACACTGTAGACTACTCAACCTACACTGCAAACATCAAGAGGCGGCGACCTCCTTCTAGGAGAGGGGGGAAGTCCAACCGAATGGCAGGCAGTGATGACGAAGATGATGTCTGGGGAAGTGGGGTCCAGAGGGTAAATAACAGTGGCAGGAAAAACAGCAGTAGCAGAGGTAGGTAATGCACCTAGTTGTAAATACATTACAGGTGCGGAGCTAAAATGTATATTATTTAGGATTGGAAGGGGAAAAAAAAAAAAAAAAGGGAAATGAAAAGGAGGTAGAAATGACAACAAAGTAGGGGGGAGAATGCCCTAACCCCAGAATGTGGATGTAAAGCAGATCCGCCAGATTTCAGCAGGAGATGCTGGCGGAGGAGCAAATATCTGTAATCGATTCGGTTTCGTAAATCCTTTTTGGAAGTCCATGTAATTTGGTTAGGTAAATAGTAAATCGTGCCCCCATTTTTGTCCAGAAATTAATCCTTTCTTTTAATATGTTAACGCTTTATACCCATTTTGCGTGTTCTTTTTGTTTAGTTATTTATCCATTTATATATATAGAAATATAAAAATATTTTTATGGAGGGGGGGTTGGTTGGTTATCGTTCTTTTTTCCTTGTAATTAACAGTAGATGGATACCTAGATGACATGCAACTTGCTGTTAGCCAGCGTTTATTTTTGCCGAGGACAGAAGAGAGAGCAATACGAAGTATGTTGAAGCAAGGACTGGATGCCTTGTGTTTGCTCTGCAGGGTCTGTGTTACGTAATGACTCTAAAAATTTGGTTTTGATGGTCTTGACATATTATGCCTATGGTTGAAAATCCGTGGTAACTTTGGGAAGGAGATATTGAGACTTTTTAATTATGATTAGATTATATTAAGAATTTATAGTGTTATATCTGTATGCTTTTTGTGATGGATTAACTCAAATCATTAAAGAGGTATCTTAATGTACAGATTTGTTTTTCTGCCTGTGTAAGGTTTGCCTGATATGGGTGTGCCAGTGGTGAATTCTCATTTTACTTGCCTCCTCAAGTAAATATTATGTTATTTAATGTGAATAACATAACGTGCTCGTCTTAATATATAAATAATGGGTAAATGGGACAAAGACATGAATAATAAAGTTAGAATTATGAAAAGACAACATTAAAATTTGAAGGTTTTTAGTTGAGCAAATTCAATATTAAACAATTAAAACTTCAGTTTAGTGAATATTAGAAATGTGAATGACGTCATTATGAAATTTGGAGATTAAGTTGTCTTAAGAGTAAAGAGCAGTTCCAATATTTAGGATTAATTATTCAAGAAGAAAAAGGGATCACCAAAGATGTTAATTCATAGAATTAAAAGTATGATAGTTAAAACGGAGAGGTAAAATAAAAAGAAAATTTTATAGAACAGTAATAATATTATTTATGCTGTATGTTGAAATTATTATTATACAGTTAAACTAGCAAGCATAAAATATTAATTAAGCTGAGAAAGAAGTTACAAGCTACATAAGAAAAGGTAAAATAAAAACAAAATCATCCATCATAATAAAGTTGAAATAACACTTACAAAAATATAAAAAGAAAGAGTCGCAATTAAGATAGATAATTTAGACGTACAAGAAAAAGACCGACTAATAATGCACTTGTAAAGCGAATAAAACTTGAGAAAATTCATAGCAAAAGGGAAGAAAACTTCGGGAAGTCTCTAATCAAATCATTGCCATATGACAATTGCATTAGAGAATAAGATGACAAAGAAAAATGGGTAGAGGTTTGTAACACTTCATTGTTTTGTTGATCAGAGATTTGAGGCATAAAATTCTCACCACATCATATCTCATCATCAACTCGGTTGGGAGTGTACTGAAATGAAAGCCATTCGCCGCCATTGCATGCAGGCTCCAAAGATCTTCCACAGTTAAACATCCCCCCCCACACACGCACACACATTGAACAACAAACCAGACTCGACAGGATAATAAAAAGGTTAGTAATGGTTTTCCCATGACGATCATCCAAATACTGAAACTCCCTTCTTTTTATACCAGTAAACAACCCTGGATATTAATTTAGGGGGAAAGATAATATTTGCACTTTTCCGTGTGAATATCACTGAATACAACACTATTATTATTGATTGCAGGGAAATGTTACATGAACAAAAATCTGGGAACACAAAAATTAGATAATGATAAGCCACCCCTGGCTCAACAAAGTCATTTGCTTGTGTGAATGGAGATAATGTTTCTGAGGCCACATGGAGAAAGTGAGGAAATAACAAAAGAAGAAGATACCACAATGGAAAAGACCTAATAACGGAGCCAGTAGGTCCTGCGCCTGAACCAGTTGTAGTCGGGTAACCCCTGGATAGGGCCCACGGCAGAGATCGCAACATCCTGTAAACCAAAGACAGGCCGAACAAGGTTAGAACCAATACTGATCGTTGAACAGTCGGGAAACTTCCCCTTAGCATTCTCCACAGCTTGTAAATTAGCAATTACCAACGGGATGCATTAACCCTTACCCTGTCAAATATAAAACGGTTTGCAACACGTTTGACTGTGCTGGCATCTACAGCATCAATCCTGGCAAACAATTCTGCAAATGGAATTCTTCTTCCATATGTAAGTAGCTGCAAAGCAGAAAGGATCAACAAGGGTAAGAACTTACCAACAAAAGCTTAAAAAGTTCTCTAATATATCATAACACTTTAACTGTTAGACAGCCGGAGTCCACAATTTAGAAACTCAAGTCAAATCATCCTTGTTTGAAGCCTTACTCTTAATTAGACAAGCAAAAAAATTATCTGATTCCAGACAAGAAAGTTGCATGATTGACATTTGTCATGACCCAAGGAATAATAGAAGGGTATTATTGTAATAGAATTGTAATGGATTGTTAGGATATTTTTACAAGTTCTTAGAAGCACATGGGTGCTATTAGGAGGTTATTAGAAATTAGTTAACTAGCTACTATGCCTATATAAAGGCCCCATTGTAAGAGGAGAAAATATGCTTGAATTGATTAAATGAATTTCTAATTCTCTCTCTACAATTTCTCTCTCATTTTCTCTCTATTTCTCTCCCCCACTTCTCTCTACATTTTGTCCCCATTTCTATCCATTTCTTCTTTCTAGCATTCTATTCTTGATTCTATTCATTAGTTCCTTCCGATTGTCATTCCAATTCTAGGCTAAACCCTAGGTTCATGACAAATTGGTATCATAGTGACCGTTCCTCGACGGTTCTCTCTGTTAAGTGATTCCAGTGAATACAAGGACTCCAACGAGTTTTCTTGGTTACGGTGTGATAGGAAAGTGCAAGCATCCGAAAGGAATCAAGACAGATTCAAGAATTCAGGTGAATTCCAACCAGTGGTCGATGATTGGGTGGGAACTCCCTTGGTAATATTGAAATCACTTTGATCATGAGTTGATAGCGAGAAGGAAGGCATGATCGAAGCAAAGCCTCGAGTGATTTTCAACGAGCCAAATTAGCATCAATCAAACGAGGAGACCATTTTAGTCATTCTGATCTGACTTTGTCCATACAATGAAGCAAAGCTAAGCGAATTCAACTTCCCATGAGTCCGACGGAGGAGTGGCTCTCGACTTGAGAATTCCGAAAGTGTATTCGAGTCTTGAAGACGAAGCCGACCATTGATGCTTAGCCACGAATTTAAGTGAGTCTTGCTCGAAATGGAAGGGAACGCAACTTCAACGAATTTGGAAGCCAAGTCGTAAGCTACTGCAACCATTGAATTCTCAATTCCGCATAATTTCGTTGGTTGCATTACAGTCGCTCAAGGAAGGTGAGTAGCCCGGACGATCCCAGAGGCGATTCCTAGAGATCTGGCACAATTCCAATATTCTGGTGCATTTGGTGTTCAAGACAGAGAAACAACCGGGAGATTTTTGGTTGAATCTCGGAATCGATTACGATGACTCTGTGTTGGATCGGTCAAGCAAAGATTCAAGGTGATTTCTGAGAATTCAAAGAACTCGTTGGTAGCTGCGACGGACACCAATCCACGGTAGGTGTCGACGCTGACTGCGATGCAGTGGGTTGCACGCTGGAGTGTCTCGATACAGTGGGTGTTGCGATTTGGACTCGGGAGTGGGTGTAGCGATTGAACTGACAGTGAATTTTGATGATTTTGGAATCAAAAGCGATTGCAAATTGTGCTGGGAGCCCTGAACGGTGATTGGGCAATAGCTGTTCTTTGGTTGTGATTTTGATTTGAGTGTAAGGCAGAGAAATTAGTTTCCATAGTTAAGGTCTAGGTTGAGAAGGATTGAAGGCGAGTTGGCCTGGCTGGTCCGACAGTGTTTTCGGCAACTCCGGTGAATTGATTTAGCAGCGAATTCTAGAGTCCAGTGAGTCAATGGAACTGGAAGTTCCGACTACTCACTAATCACTTTCCTAAGGTTACGGAGATTGAGCTTGGGCTGAAAACTGAGGCCAAATGTGGAAGGAAAAGCAAATTCGAGCCAGTCGATTCTAGTGGTGAAGCTGACAGTCAGTGTTCGAATTTCTACAGGCGTAATAGGAGGTGATTCCAATCGAATTCTAGGTTGCTAGTAAGGTAAACAAAGGGTAGTTTCGACTTTGAATTCTGGTTAACTTTGTTTGAATGAGAGAGGCAAAGAAGGGCAGTATGTATATAGCTCCTTGGTCTTCAAAGTATGCTGATTGTGAAAAATCAGTTAAGGGAAGCAGGGCACACATGAAACAAATGGGGTCTCAATTGCAGCCGAATGATGTTGCATTTTCAATGATTAATTTTCATGCAAGAGAGTAGCCTCAATTGCAACAGACCAGTGCTGCATTTTCAGTGGGGTATCCAACTCGTGAAGCTAGGGGAGGCAGTGCATACATGGGGCAGATGAGCCTTCAATTGCAGCAGAAGAAAGCTTCCTTTTCAGTTGGAATGGAGCCTCAATGGCAGCCAAAGAAGGCTGCATTTTCAGTTGGCAACAACAAGGAACAGAAGAGGGGGATCAACCAAGTTGACAAGGAAACAAGAAGTGTAATACATGAACAGTGCAAGGAATTCGGTCGAATGTTCTATGAGAAGCTACAGGAGTTTGCAATGATACTGATTAAGAAGTATCATTACAATTTTCCAGCGGAATACTTTGATAATTATCACGGAATTTTTAACAAAGAGGAATTCCTAAAAATGGAATAGCAGCAATAGGAGAAGCTGAAAGAAATAGCAAACAAGGAAGCAAGGAGCATTGATCATTTTATGGAAGAGTTGGAGCATGAATCAGAAATGAAGGAAAGGCGGAACCAGGAGCGTGGTGAACACCACAATGAAAATTCTGCCCCATCCACCCGAAATGATGAGCTGCCAAATGATTTTAAACCAGATGGGAAGCCTGGATCAGTTGATAATGGAGATCTGCAAGCTACCAAGCATAATGTTGGAAATTTGTCTCCTCAGGTGGATGAAAATTCAGTTATTAAACAAGCGATAAATCATGTTGGGACTAAAGAACCATTGACTAGAATTGAAGAAAACTTGTCAAGGGTAACTAATGATTCTGAAGAAGCAAAGAGAGGTTATAAAGACATCAGTTTAGGCCAAATTTTGCAAGAGAAAGAAGCTAAAAATTGTGTTGAGAATCAGTCTACAAATCAGATTAATGATGAGAACTGCTATGAAGATGGCCTACTTGTAGCTGAAATATCTTTCAATGTTGTGAAGGTGTGTAGAACTGATCCTAAAATGTGCCACAATGTTGCTGTAAATTTTGAGGTTGAGGAGCAACAACAATTGAAGGCTGAAGGACTGCAAGTTTCAGCTGTTCCTTGTAACCAGAAGCAGCTAAATTCAATGAAGGCACTAGATGAGGATATATTGACTAGATTTGGCATCATATTGGATCCTCAATCTATGGGTACAAGCTATCTTAATTTGGTAGCTATCACCAACCCACGGGAAATGGTATGCCGCTCCTTGGAGGAAGATATAGCTTTGATTGCACTGATTATCATTTTTGTTTCAGCTGAAGAGTATCCAAGAACAAAGAAGAAGCGGCCTAGAAAGGGAATGATAAAAGAAAGAACAACCAAGCTAGAGAGAGTTGGTATTGGTTGAAGAGCAATGGCTAAATTGTTGTAAGTTCTTAGGGACAAGAACTCTTTCAAGGATAGGGGAATTGTCATGACCCAAGGAATAAAAAAAGGATTATTGTAATAGGATTGTAATGGGTTGTTAGGATATTTTTACAAATTGTTAAAAGCACATGGGTGCTATTAGGAGGTTGTTAGAAATTAGTTACCTAGCTACTATGCCTGTATAAAGGCCCCATTGTAAGAGGAGAAGATATGCTTGAATTGATTAAATGAATTTCTAATTCTCTCTCTACAATTCTCTACAATCTCTCTATTTCTCTCCCCCATTTCTCTCTACATTCTGTCCCCATTTCTGTCCATTTCTTCTTTCTAGCATTCTGTTCTTGATTCTATTCATCAGCTCCTTCCAATTGTCATTCCAATCCTAGGCTAAACCCTAGGTTCATGACAACATTCTTTAGATTTTCATTTTTTTTTTTGGGTACATGTCCATATTAAGGGGTGTGGGAAGGTTCAAACCCACAACCTCATGCTTGTATGAGGTGCTGGTAACACCTGAGCCACTCTTGAGGACATTCTTTAGCTTTTCTTAGCCACCTACTTTTTAACTACTCCAAATGAACAATGCATAACAATGTCTTACCTGGCGCCCAATATCTTCAGCAACAGGACTGGTTCCATCAATATGAAGCAGCAGAGAAGATTTCAGCTGCAGCAAAACAGAACTGTGAGTGAGTGAATGATGCCTCAGTAAAATTGATTTCCAAACTAATGAACTTAAAAATGCTATGTGGATGATGCCTCGATAAACCATGAGAAAGAAACTACAAGGCGAATTAAAAGTGAAAATAATACCAAGGGATCATCAGGGTCATAGATAATTCTTGACACAAATTCATCAACCCAACCTTAACAGAAAAAATTTGAGGTGCTCTATTTCATGACCATCCTAAAATAATTTAGGAATAAACAAATAGCAAATAATTCCTGTACATAGTGTGCATTACAGAACAAAAACATTTAATGCTAAAGAGATAACTCCCAATTGAATCATAGTTAAAAATGAGTACAGTCTGGAACTTAAAGAATAGAGGTCCTAATCCCAAGGTGATCATGACAAATGAGATAATTGCTTTTTGATCTGTAAATAGCAGAAAAGCTTGAAAATTCATATTGTCCCAGGAGTAATAAATGACTCAGAAGTTTAAGACAGAAGTCGCCGTACCTCAATTCAAGGTAGGTCATACACCCATGCGTTTATGAGGCATTCAGCACAAATCCAGTTAAACTTCAATCTATAATTTCTTTGAATTAATGCTATATAAGTGTAATAAAACACAGTTTTAGTTTATGGAACTCTCTTATATCATACTTCAGAAAGTAAATATGTAGGTAGAACATTTTATGTAGCAATTAATCAGAAAAAATCAATGAGGGTAGAGGAAATAAAAATGATACATTAGGCTGATGTGACAAAATAATTAATTAAAAATAATTAAATATTATTAAAGAGCCATATGCAAAGTTTATACATCCCAAACTTTTAATTATCATTAATAACATATTGAAAGTTCAATATGTTATTAAAATATAGTAGTCATCTCATTTCCAAAGAGGGAGACTCTCAAATCTAATTGTTGATAGGTCAGGTCAGTTTGTACTAAAGAGCATTTCATAGTTAAAATGACAAGTGGCAACTCATTGGGGTACAAATCATCAACCACAAAGCAAAACAAATCTTTCCCTACCAGAATAAGTGAAGTTGAAGGAATAGATATAAACCAAAACAATTGAGAATGCACACAAGTTAATTAAGTGAAGTTTGACCTCAAGAGAACAGGTAGCAATATATTCAGCTATCTATCAGCTTAGAAAAATAAGTAGGATGATTTTCAGGGCCCATCAATCATTTTGTTGCCTAGAACAGATAAGTGATAAAATTCTGGAGAATTGACAGCAAAGTGCAACAGATTTTCATCTTCCACATCCACAATGAATTTGATGATCAGGCTAAACATTCTTAATCCACAACACCACACCTCATCATGAAAAGAAACAAGGAGCAAAAGCTAAAAAGAAAGTAATTACTGTTAACTAGAAAGAGCATCAATCACATATGGTATTTAGCTTTATCGTGCAAAGACTTCTTATTTTTTTAATATATATTATCTCCAAAACTAAACATTTTGAGCATATATGGAAAGCATATCAATCAACAAATTAGATTTCTAGTAATCTCTGCTGTCTAGTTTCTGAATGTGGACGTATATACACACAAATATGCACCAAAGAAACTATATCAATGGTAAGCACAAGAACTTGCAGCTACCTGGTTACGAGCACGAGTAACATCAGCTTCAGAAACTCGATAACATAACTTGCTCGTCTCGTACATAATTGCATAAGCCAAATCATCCAAGCAGTCCGGCTATGAATAAATTGTTCAAACAAAATTGGATTGCTGGAGTTATTAAGGGATAAATTGCAGATAACATGAGACACATAATTGGAAAGACAGAAAGATGTAGAAGGTAACAGGCCAAAATCATTTCAAATATAACTTAATTATCTAAGAAGATAAAAAATCAGCAAAATTGGAACAAGAATAGTGAACTATAGATTGAAGTGATCACCTCAGTTTTTAAAAATTAAGTACTTATAAAAAAAGGAAGTATTGCTCTGTTTATTTCCATTACAGAATTGCCTGTGGTTTGTTCACAAATTCACTTTCAGCAGTTCATCTGGGGGGCAACATTGTTGTTGTATCATACATGTAAGATTTAAGAACCTATATAAAAATTGGTATTGCTACCATTGAAGATAAGATGCTTGAAATTCGATTAACATGGTTTGACTAGTGAGAAAAAACTCAACAAACACACCTAAGAGAAGAGATAAAATGGAAAAACTACTCCTAGGCATGGCATGAAGATATAATGGTGTTACAGAACATATGGACATAGATAGTTAATATTAACAAGCTAGGCTCCACTTAATGAGATAAGGCTTGGTGGCATTCCATGTGTACATAGTCATTGCTCCACTATAAAAATCCTTTCAGGCAAAAGGCCTCTACTTGTTAAAGGTATTCAAAGATGCAACCATAGGACACCTACAGCATGTCAAGGGTAGAAGAAGTGCTTTCAAACTAAATACATCATGGTGCTAAATTGAGCTTCAGTCCCGCCAAAATGCTAATGAGATGGACATTACTATGAGAAGGGAGATATACACACTATCAACTCATTAAAAAAATTGGAGTCATAGCAATAAGATAAAAAACAAAAAAACACATAAATAACCTTACAGCAAACTACATAAAAGCAACACTACCAAAACTAGCAAAATTATAGTTACAGAAGACAGTCTCACCTTAGCAATGGCATAAACACCAAAAAGACCGGTGTCTTTATAGTTGGTGTTGAATGCCATCATGCTTTCGGCAATCTCATTGATTCCTACCCTTTGGGCAAGCTCCGAACTGTTTACAATATGTTAAATACTAGTCAATATACCTAGGTACAAGTAATAAAATTTGCAATTACTCAACACAATAAATAAAACGCCATGGATGATGTCCAACAGCTCACCCCATGTGCTTTCCTCCACCTGCATTCTTATTCCAAGATCCCAACATAGACTGCATAACCATCAAAGCAATAGAATCTGGATCTGTCCAAGGAGCCCCACTGAAAGCAACTGCAAATTGTGCCAGGGGCATATCGTCGTCGATTATCCTGACCTGATTTACACACACATAACATTAACAAGTTTGCTAAAGGGACATTAAGAGGAGAATGTCAGCATGAAACAGATCCTGAAGTATTCTATTCCTATGAGAAAAGCACACCTCAGAGCCTGTAAAGATGGCTGGTTCTTTAGCAACTAAGTCAGCAGTTGTGATTGGATCTGTTGACAATTTTGTAAACAATTTCTTTACTTGCTCAACAATGTCCTCGTGTTTCACAGCCCCAGAAGCAGCAATTACCTGCAATAGTAAGCCCGAGTGCACCAATGCTTAAGACTTCAACAGGTCAACCGTCAACAGCATCGAATAATGTAAAAATGAACTTATTGAAAAGCTAATCTGTAAACCAAACGAGCAGATTAAGAAATCTATATTTAGAGGTAAATGAACATTGGGCAATGGCACCACCCACCATTCTAGGTGCAGTGTAGTGTGTCGATATATATTGCTGAAGATTTTCTTTGGTGATCGTCTTGATATTTTGAACAGGTCCAAGAATGGTTCTGCCAAGAGGAGTATATTGGAAAGCTGTTGCATGTAAATGGTCAAAAATAACTTCCTCGGTTTGCCCTTCAACCTAGAATTCAGAAATACAGGCATCATAATTAGTAAAAATACAAATAACTATCCACAGAGCAATTTGACTTAATAAAGAGCAAAGATCAATCATCTGTCAGAACGTGAGACCACTGGAGAACGCACAGACAAATTATTCCATCTATTGGAAGAGGAAGACAGATGCAAGTCGAAGAAGCTAAATCACAAGGGGAGCCCTAACAACACTGCTTTGAACGTGAACGTGAAGCATAACATATCACGCTCTCCATTAATGCCGAAAACAAAACACGAAATTTGAAGCAAGAGAGATTTATCAATGCGTTTACCTCCTCCATCTCTCTCAAAATCACATCACGCTCACGATTAATCCGGTTCTCGTCGAATTTGGAATTCTGCAGGATATCGGACAATATATCCAAGGCTTTGGGCACGTCCTTGTCCATGACTTTGGCATAGTAAGTAGTCTGTTCCCTGGAAGTGTAGGCATTGAGATGCCCACCCATATTCTCAATCTCCTCTTCCAGTTGCCTCGCCGTCCGCTTCTCGGTTCCCTTGAAAATCATGTGCTCCAGAAAATGAGCAGTGCCGTTGGTTTCCTCGCTCTCGAAACGACTCCCGGCGTCGATCCAGACGCCGACGGTAGCCGTGCTGGCCGCGAGGTTAGACTCGGTGGCGATGCGGAGCCCGTTTGGAAGCGTGGTGACGCGGGTGAGAGGGGCGGCGAGGATTGGAGTGTGGTCAGCTAGGGTTGGATGGGGAGAGTTATGGACGAGGAAACGTGGGTCCGGATTGCCGAGCTTCTTGATCTTTTCCTTGACGGCCTCGGCGAGGCGGTCGTAGATCATGGCGTCAGATGGAAGAGGGGAGGGCGGCGGAGCGGTGGCGGTGGCCGCCACGGCGGAGGAGGTTGAAAACGGCCGGAGGGCATGGGACTGGGAAAGCCTGTGGAACCGGCTGGATGCTCGGGTAATGAGGTGCCGGATCGCCATGGCTTTTGCTATCTCTAGGGTTTGTTGATCTGAGAGAGAGAGAGAGGTCTGTTCTAATTGAAGTAGGGGAAGGGCTGGGGGTACCGCTGCTGTGTGCTACCGTCTACGGGAGAGTTGGAAAAGAGCAGACGGCGTCGTATAAGCATTTTGGGTCCAGTGCTATGAGAACGACGTCGTATTTATGCTTGATCGGGTCCAACACAAACTAGCGAAACAACTGGGAATGTGAATAAGCAAGCATTAATAAAACCGGCAGCTAAATAATAATAAGATAATGTATTTTAGTTTTGGGTTAAATTAAATATTATAATTTTATTAAATTGTTTCTTCTATTTTACATTGATAAAAAATTGAAATTATGTAGAAAATTTTTAAAATCTGAATTTAAAATTTAATTTAGGCATTTGTCACTTGAAAGGTTATTTGAATTGGGAGGACATAACGCCATTAATATAATTAAAATATTTTTAGATGAGTGTTAATGAGATATTTATTATAAGGACTAAGTAGTATTGGGATTAAAAATATGGTAATTTATTTTATATTTTTTAAATTATAATATATTAGGTTGAATTATAAAATATAATAATTTATTTGACACTATAATAATATAAAAAGTAATATCAACAAAAAAAAAAAACAATGAAAAGCAATATTAATTTTGGTATTATCATAAAATTAAAAAAAATGCTATAATTTAGTTAATATTTAGTTCTTAAAAAAATAATTTGAAAGGCCAAAAAAATAAAAAAAAATGGTGGTATTTAATTATACTATCACATTGAATATATTTTTTATTTAAATATTATCTAAAATTAATAAACTAAATCAATTACTGTTTAATAAATTTTGATTTAATTTTTTTTATTTTTTACTTATACGTATTAACGTCACAGTCACACCTCTACTCTATACTTATACTTAGGAATGCACTATGTATTTTGTCTAAAATATTTTTAAGTAAAATGGATTTAATGTTCAATAAAAGAATAACCCAAGTTTAATACCCGGTAGGGTTTCCGGGTCAAACCGGGTGTTCATTCCACGCATAAAAGGGGAAAACCCTAGGAAGTAAATTGCGTCCTGTGCGACTGCGTGGTGCTCTGAGACTTGGATTCCATTCGCTGCATGCAATGGCGACTGCGAGAACTGTGAAGGACGTCTCACCTCACGAGTTCGTGAAGGCCTACGCCGCTCATCTCAAGAGATCAGGCAAGGTATGCCATCGCCCAGTTTCTTTCTCCGATTGGTTTCCCTGAATGTAGAATGAAATTTCACACAAATTAGGTTTAGGCTTTTCCTGGATTCTTTTAATGAAATTGTATATCGTTTAAATCTAAGATTCTACGAGGGCCCAGTCTTAAAGCTACTTATAGTTGCGTCGAATCTTCAATGAAACCTAACGCGTAGAAATCCCGCTTAGGTTTTTGCTTCCTGTCTTCACGACCGAATTGTGGACACGACCGAATTGTGTTGGTATTCCACGAGTTAGTGTGGGATCTTGTTGCTATTTGGTTCACTAGATCTTAGTTGTGAAGCAAATTTGGCTGTATAAACGAGCTGCTATAGCGTTCGCATCCGATGCTAAAGTCATTTGCTTGTTATGTTCCTTTGAGGCAGTCATGATTTCCCTTTGTTAATGCTGGTAGTTTATCAACTATCATCTGTCTGTTCTTGCGTTTAATCGGAGGTCTGGCTAAAAATCCGATTTTTCTGAAGAGAGTGCAAATGTTTTGCTCAACAAGAAGAATGGGAATGATGCAAGGGAATGCCTAATATATTTTTGTGTCCGTCTAAGTTTTTTATTAGTATTGTGTGCAGTGGCAACAATTATATAATTTCTTGTCAGTGCAGGTGGTGATTGATATATGTTGAACACTTAAACTGGAATGTGCATAATCATAACACTGATAAGTGACAAGTGTTAACACTGTATGCGCCAGTTTTATATAATTTCAGATCAAGAATCCTTGATTTCTAAACTTTTCTTTTATTTTCTGGTATAAATTTTGATTTCCTGAAATTGATCAGATCCTTTGTCCGGTCTACAAGAAGGGGAACAAATCACAAAATGCTAATATGTATATACGTGGCATATATGTTTTCATCTCTTCATATATGGCTCATTCACATATTTTGTTACCTGTTTCTGTGGTGCATAGTAATATTAATGATTGTATGCAGTGTCCATATCTCTACCAATGTAAATGTTTTTCTTATGATAGATAGACACTTAGCCTACCTAGTTGAAGATAAAAGACTCTATTACTGGGAATATTATGTACATGTGTAAATAGTTGGATACTTTTTCTGGGAATAATTAGGCTGTTAGCTGGATGTTGATGATTATTATTATAGATTCTTTTTTTAGTAAGTATCACAACATCCTAATTTTATTCTATGATTTTGAGCAGATAGAGCTACCTCACTGGACTGACATTGTGAAGACTGGTGTGTTAAAGGAGCTTGCTCCCTATGACCCAGATTGGTATTATATTAGAGCTGGTAAGCTTTCTGTACCTGGGTGTGTGCACACGCCTGTTTTTTCTGGTTGTGGAGGGAGAGGAGATGGAGTTGCATGACTGATCATAAGCTTGTTCACAAGCATGTTTTCATTGCCTGCATGATTTGAAATATGGTACTTTATTTGAAATTGTTGTGCTTAGATGATTTATATTTTGCAATTTTTACTTTGTAGCTTCTATGGCAAGAAAAATATACTTGAGGCAGGGTCTTGGTGTTGGTGCCTTTAGGAGGATTTATGGTGGGAGTAAGAGGAATGGAAGTCGGCCACCTCATTTCTGCAAGAGCAGTGGGGCTGTTGCACGTCACATCCTTCAAGAGTTGCAGAAGATGAACATCATTGATATTGACCCAAAGGGGTAAGTTAGAGATGTATACCTGATTTACTTTTATGTTGTAATTTTGCACTACACTAAATATTCCCTACACACGACATTATCTTTAATTTGATATAGATGGTAACAAGTTAATGATGTTTTCCTCAAATCCTATGGCCTCCCCTATCTTAGTTAGGGTTAGGGATCCTTGATTTTTTGTAGCATACTTACTGTTGTTGGGATACTTACCAAGAACGTTTTGGTTGTGCACCAGTGGGAGACGGATTACGTCCAGTGGCCAACGAGATCTTGACCAAGTTGCAGGGCGTATTGTGGTTGCTCCTTGATTGATAAGTCAGTGACCTTTGCTACATATCAGATTTTGATAATCACTAGGTTTTTATTTATTTTGTTTTTAAAGAGATGTTGCTGCATACTATTTTCTTCCAGAACAATTTTTTGTGTCCCTCTGCCCGTGAACATGTTTCAATTCTATTTTTTTGGCCAATGATGTTCTGAGTTATTGCTACGCTGTCATGTGAGATTTCTGTTACTTGGAAGTTGTCCGCAAACATCGTTATTAATTATTAGCAAATTTTTTATTTGTGCTAGCTTTTAAGTCTCACATGCACGTATGAAATGTTTGAAAATCACAAATCAGTAGTCGAGGATCTGTTAATTGCTTCCGGTACAACATGCAAAGCCTTAATTATTGCTTCACATGCCTGAATTATGACTCCCAGAATATAATGTTGTTTTTTTTGGCTAATTAATTTGAAAGCAGCAATTAAGTTGCTTGTGTGATTAAGGGAGCTAATCAAGTTAATATTTTGTGTAATATTAGTTATGCCAAATTGTTATGTGTGCTATAGACAAATAATATCCTCAGTTGGGAGATGGTACTAACATAATCTTTTTCCAACAGATAACATCTTAGTCCCGTTATGCGAGGGTTGTATTTTACCATAATGTACCACTAACACCAAATTTTTCTTAAATCTTTTTCAACTTCTCTTGTTTAAGATTTCAACCTCTTAAACTACTTGTCTATTAATATTTTTAGATGCTTTGGTATGTTAATAATAAAGTAATTCTTTAAAGTGTTGCTCAATATCAACCAAACTAGAAGAGAAACTCTACTCTTCTTTTTCCCCTCCTTGCTATCCAAGCAAGAAACAAAGGGTGTTTCATTCACAAGAGAAAACTAGGTGACAGCTTCTTGCCTTATCAGGCCATTCAGGAGCCCCAAAAAATGTGTGTGTATATATATATATAGGAAAAGAATCCTCTTTTTAATTGCTTTCTTCTCCATTTTCATTGCTGCTGTATGCATCACCCAAAGATCTGCAACTCTTGATCTTCTTGTGATGGGGCATTTGGAACTTTGGCTCTCTTGGTACTGTGGGATTTTTCTGTGACCTGCAACCAAAAACCCAATACATATAGAGAAGTTGCAGCAGCAGCAAATTGATGTATAAATAAATAGAATCTTGAAAGTTGTCACCTTCTAGGGATGAAAGGCCTGTCAAAATAGGGCATTGGTTGAGCTCTTGGAACCAGCTCCTTTCTCAGCCTCTTGATCTCCTCTTCTTCCTCCAACTACAAGGCCAAATCAAAATCAAAATCAAAATCTGTTCATTAACTCCACAAGGGTTTTTTATATCACATACACACAAACCTTCTGCTGCCTATCCCTTTCCTCCCTGTACTGTTCGACAAGGCACATCTTCCCCGCTACCTGTTGCTCGAACTCGGCTCGCTCCACGGCTCTGACATCGCTGTTCAGAACCACATCGATGGGCCTGGTGCTTTCTTTAACAGGAGGCTTTACCAGGCACTGTGATACCAGAAAGACTACACCTCATCAATTCAAGTGAACTTGAAAGGGCTTGGCCATGTATATGAGACTTGTTTTATTTTCCTACCTCTGGCTCATCAGTTGTCCATGGCAGACCTTGAGCAATTGGGATCCGCTGCTTCTCCTCCTCTGTCATTATTTGCTGCACTTTCTTGATGAATTCTTCCTCCTTGTACCTTCCCCTTTGCTATAGCCAAAAAATAAGGTCAAGACCAATCACTAGTGGAAGCATTATACAGTTCCCTCAGAACTTAGTTTCTTTCTTCAGGCTCATTTAGTTTGACTAGGACTAGGATGGATGGGGGGATAAGCCAGAGTGCATGGGAGCAACAAGCTAAATAGCTTTTCACGAGAACGTGACTTGAGCGACTCTTTAACATATAAAATTTTACCCACGACTCCCAGTAAAGTTTTTAAAAAAACTGAATATGATGCGTATAAAAGAAAAGGTTTTGGCATCGTTTAGCCAAGTATTAAGTTCACTAGGAACCCGTAAAATGGAAGTGGTGATTGCAAATTTTTGGCGTGTTTAATTCCTACTTTTTTGCAATCCTCAAAGTGAAGAGAATGCAGAAACCCAAAACATTTTAATCCTGTAAAATATATATATGGATTTACATGTTACCAAATGCCAAAGTTTCTTCACTAGATATTAACATGTTATGGACAAAATACGCACCTCTGTCTGAAGCTTGAAGGGTTTTTGGCTCGTTGCTTTCAGCTGCCTCTTCTTCCAACTATTTTCACCAAATGATTCAGAACCCTGAATTGAGGACAAAGAAGATAAAAAAAATATGAGCGCTGAACCCATCATTTCTGTTAAAAAAAAAAAAAAAAAAAATTGGATCTTCGGGAAAAAAATAAATATAAAAAGCTTACTTTTCGTCTGCTTCTGTGACGACCACCAGAAGTTCTTGAAATAGTAAAACTGGGAAAACAATTCGAAGCAAACCAGTTACAATGTAAATTCAAGGAATCTGTAAACCAACGAAAGTATGATCACCAACCTTCCATGGCTGCTCTCTGATGAAGATGATGAAGCAGTCAAATCCAAACCCAAACTCTCCGATGTCAGGAAAATGTCCGACGGACAGAATGAAGACGAAGACACCTGTGTTTCCGGCGCCGGATGTTGCAGTCCCGGCAATGGGTATTTCATCCCCTTCTCTTCATCGCATTCATTCTTATGATCCGTCTGGTCCGGTTCCTTCGAGTTTGGAATTGTGAGAATCTTCTCGAATGCCTTCACCAAATGCATCACTCTTCCAGTCCCGGATTCCGGCACACTTCGCCTCGCTTCTTCCAGGAATCTTTCCCTCCTCCTCTTGATCATCGAAATACCCATTTCACCTTGTCGATCAATCTCATCTGGGTTGCCGGCATTTTCTCCGTTCATCTTATCAACTCCCCCTGGTTTGATTCCGTACCCACTTGGAATTTCGAAGGCGTCGACTCCATTGTCAGCTCCCTGGCAATTCTTCAACTTCTCTGAATCGCGTTGGCCACCTATGCTTCCCCGATTCTTGAAGAATTCTTCATGAGAAGCTCTCAGAATCTCGTAAGCGACACACATACACTTCTGCGAATTTGAACCGACTTTGTCTTTGCACTTGCATTCGGCAGTCGACTGGTTTTGTTTATCTTTCTTCAAATTCCTCTTCGCCACCACGAACTTCCTTTCGCGAATCCGGTTCCTTGGCGATGGTGAAGCGGTCGGGTTTCGATCTTTGGATGCCGATTTCTGGATCTTCGAAGCAGATTTGATCGCTGGCGATTTCGGGGATTTCAAACTAGGACTTTTGACGTTAGGATTGTAATTCTGATCAGATGGAATCTTTGATCGGTTTTTCACAGGTGTCACCGCTCCGGCGCTCTTGCCGCTCAAATCCATCGTAAGTCGCCGGGAAATCAGGGTAAGTTTACAGAGAGCAGAGCGAGTGAGGGGATTCTATCGATCTTTGCTAGTCAATTGCTCTTCGAAACATTCAAGAGAGGCGGATAAGACGGTGTGGGAAAAACGAACGTTGAAGATGGCTCTTGTAACGGCTAGTTTTTTGTGGGCTTATTTTCAGGGCGTTGGATTGTTAATTTACATTTCCGTTTCATTTTCCACCATTGGATATAGTTATTGATTAGGAAACTTCGTTGGGGCCAACTTCTGTATTTCTTTCAACTCTTGTGAAAGTTATTTGCTTATTTCCCAAACATCATGGATATTCTTACACAAATATTTTCTTAAATTTTTTTATTTCAAGCAAACATTAATAACACATGATAGCAACTAAAATGGGGAAAATATTGCCCCCAAGCATAGACCAATTGGCAAAGGAAGAATATGTTGGGATATTACTCTTTGGACCCCTAGATTCCGTGTTCGAGCTCTGATCAAGATATAATTCAGCAGAAAGAAGCGATCCTGAAAAATAAAAAATGCTTGTCGCCCTCACGTTTGGGATTGTGCTAAGGGTTGAAACTTGTTTGTTGGATTTCCTGATTTACCTCTCCTACTAAAATCGCCTAACAACGGGGCGCTCGTGATGGTACATTAGCCAAAAAATATATATATATTAATAACCCATTGAGAGTACCATAGACTATTCATTGCATGTGTTCAGAGGTTTAAAACATCGTGAAGATGTGAGTTTGATTTTGCTTTCGGGTGGGGATGCACAATTGATTCGGTTTGTGGCCAATTTGTTGGTTTACCTAGGGCTATGAAGTAGACGAATCATGAGTTTTTGAAAGAGTGAAATAAATCTAGATTGAACACTAATTGTGATTGAGAAATTTTGAAGTTTTTTATGTTAAAAGAAAAGTGAAATGAGAAAAATAAAACCTATAAACCGAAACAAGAAAACATATAAACTAAAAATTATAATGTAACTCTTCTTTCGTCAAATTTGAGACAATAAAAACATTGGTATATTATTTAATATAGAATCATCTCAATTTATTACTTTTTAAAATTTTGTTCGAAATTGTTTGTAATTCTTCATTTTGTTATAAAAATTAAAAAAAAATAACAGTCTAGTGGGCATATAGCCAAAAGTCCTGCACAGGCCTGCCAGTCACGGTAGTGGGCCAGAACCTGAAAGAAGAAAAGCCCAATTTAACCAGGCCGAAGTCTCAATGGATGTGATGGGCCGGACATACCCAAATGCTTCAATTTCATTCCTAATGCCCAATTTCCCTTCTGCCTTTGAGCGCGCATATATTAACGAGACATCGCTCATCATTGCGCCTATCTCGTTGATTTCTGTTTCAGTCTTCTAAGGCTTTTTCCACATGCTCTTATTGAAGTCATGAGTGTCAGCGAGAGAGAGGACTAATGGCTTGGATCTTACTCAACCCTCCTTTCTGAGCCCTCAAGCAAACCCATCCTTAGTTTTGAAGCTTTGCCTCTCTTACTCAACGCAAATTGACTTAATAAAACTAGCAAGGTTACTTGTACACTCTTTTTTGATGCTCCGTTTGATTCTTAACACTAAAATAGCTACAAGGACACTGCATACAAAATATTTTTAGAAGGCAAATTAACTTATTCTTATTAACAAATAGAATAAAAAAATAAAATATATATTTTAATCCATAAAATTGTGTGTTTTTTTATTTATACACTTAAATTTTTTATTATTTCAAAAACACCATTAAACATGTAATTTTGAGTCAATTATACATCTCCACAAATTTGTTGAGAATAATAAATTTAGGAGATGTAATTGAAAAAATAAAAATTTTAGAGATGCAATTAACTAAAATTGTATAATTTAATGGTGTATTTCAAATAATAAAAAGATTAAATATTTAAATAAAAAAACATAAAAATATAAAAATTAGAATATATATTTGGTAAACAAAAAAAAGAAAAAAAAATTGAACGACTGAGTTGGTCAAGAAGCATAAACAATTGAAGTCTAAAGTTTGGCATGAAAGTTTGAAGTCATCGTGGCCCACAGCCCACACCCCGCCGTTCAGTAATCCAGTGGACCGGGCCGGCCGGCCGGTTCATAGCCTTGGGCTGCGCCTAGTTACTAATTTAATATTCAATGAACCGGCCGATCCGGTCCGCGACGGTGGGCAGTAACCGGGAAAGAGCGAGATCGTGGGCGACAGTGGAGCGTGGAGAATGTGGAAACGCGTACACATACGTATGGCTGAGGGTATAGATTTCGTAATTCCCAATTCACCCTTCAACTACGGCTGCCCAGAATCCAAATTGCCCGTTGAAGGTGGCGTTAGGCAGTCCACGTTCTGGATATTTTTGTCTTTCCGGAAGACCTCGAGGGTAGATCGACCATCCTAAACGGGTATAAAAGGGGGTGCCTGCTCTCTTCATTTTCATATACTCGGTCTTGATTATTGGCTTATAAGCAGATCTTGCCGCCTCGCGTCGGTCTCCGTGGATTTGAAAGGTAACTTTCCATCTCAATTTCGAGCTTCCTTCTTGACTTCGAGTCCACGAATTCTGTGCGTGTATCCAAACGTCGATGGATATGTGGAAATGTGCATGTTTATGTTTGTTTTGATTCGTATCCGCGCACGAAATAGTTGCATATATGTGTTATGCACTTGGTCAACTTGTATGAAATCTGCCAATCTGGTTGATTTAGTCTTCTGTGCATTTGGCTTATCGTTTTTTTCTTGATGCCGTTTGCTACTTGTGATTTGAGGTAGTGTTTCGATTCAGGAACTGCGGATCTTTTACATGTTTGATGATTTGCTTGTTCTGCTTCCTGGATCTGTTGACATGCGTGCAATTCAATGCTTGATCTGTAAATCTGGAGCGTTAATCGGGATTTTAGCTCAATTAGAGTGTTTTAGCGTTCATCAGTCGTCACAGAACTGTGAATTCAGATGTTCTACCTTCAGATCTGGTCGGAAAATTATTGCATCTGCTACTTCAGTTTCACTTATATGTATTTCAATACTAGATTCTCTCTTCATCTGAAATTAGTACCTGAAAGGCATGATCACTAGCAGTTCTATTTTTCTGTTGTGGAACTAATACCATAAGTACTGACTTGTCAGAACCCGTCCAACAATCTGAATTTTCTTTATTTCCTGGAGTCTGTGAATTTATTTATATTGAGGTTTATGAATAAATACATTCGTCTCCCTCTCTAATTCATTTTTAAATTTGTATTAAATCTATCCAGCATGACCAGGCAAAGTGTTCCTTGTACAGGAGTGTTGATATAGTGTATTTGCTTTGAAAAAACACGCTTCCAGTCCAGTGTTTTCTGTTGCAACTTGTTTTTTCCCACAGTGAACCATTGGAGATGATAGGATGTTTTATTGGATAACTATCAGATCCCTTTTCTTGTTTTATTTTTTATGTGAAGGAAATACAAGAAGGTGATTTCATAACAGATGATGGACAGAATTGTCTTGACTAATGAATTAATCTTTTTATCCCACACACGAGTTGAGGAATATTCCAGTTATTCTTTGTATTTATTTCTAGGTTTCTCCAAAATTTATGGGGTCCAAATTATGTGCGTGTTTTGCTTGCACTTTTTTGCCTCTTCTCATCTATCTAGTTTTCTTTATCCAGGTCGTAGACAGAGAAGGTGAAAATGGTGAAAATTTGCTGCATTGGAGCCGGGTATGTTGGTGGCCCTACCATGGCCGTGATTGCCCTCAAGTGTCCATCTATTGAAGTGGCCGTGGTTGATATTTCTGTACCTCGTATCGCAGCCTGGAACAGTGACCAACTCCCCATCTATGAGCCCGGTCTTGAAGATGTGGTGAAGCAGTGTCGAGGCAAGAACCTGTTCTTCAGCACCGATGTGGAGAAACATGTGCGTGAAGCTGATATTGTCTTTGTCTCTGTGAATACTCCAACCAAAACTAGGGGCCTTGGAGCTGGCAAAGCTGCAGATCTGACATATTGGGAGAGTGCAGCACGCATGATTGCTGATGTATCGAAATCTGATAAGATAGTAGTTGAGAAGTCAACAGTCCCTGTCAAAACAGCTGAGGCAATAGAGAAAATTTTGACCCACAACAGCAAGGGAATTAACTTCCAAATTCTCTCAAATCCGGAGTTCCTCGCTGAGGGTACTGCAATCCAAGATCTTTTTAAACCTGACCGGGTCCTCATTGGAGGCAGGGACACTCCAGAAGGCCAGAAGGCAATAAAAGCATTAAAAGATGTATATTCTCATTGGGTCCCTGAAGAGCGGATCATTTGCACCAATCTATGGTCTGCAGAGCTCTCTAAGCTCGCCGCTAATGCTTTCTTGGCCCAGAGAATATCATCTGTTAATGCCATGTCAGCACTCTGTGAGGCCACCGGAGCAGATGTGACGCAGGTTTCGTATGCTGTGGGCAAGGATTCTAGGATCGGGCCCAAGTTCCTGAATGCTAGTGTTGGTTTTGGTGGCTCTTGCTTCCAAAAGGATATCTTGAACCTGGTTTACATTTGTGAGTGCAATGGCCTTCCGGAAGTGGCAGAATATTGGAAGCAAGTGATCAAAATTAATGATTATCAGAAAAGCCGCTTTGTGAACCGGGTTGTTGCCTCCATGTTCAACACCGTTGCAAACAAGAAGATTGCTGTACTGGGATTTGCCTTCAAGAAGGATACAGGTGACACCCGAGAGACCCCTGCAATCGATGTATGCAAGGGACTGCTGGGAGACAAGGCCCGGCTTAGAATATATGACCCTCAGGTCACCGAGGACCAAATCCAGAGGGACCTTACCATGAACAAGTTTGACTGGGACCATCCTCTTCACCTGCAGCCAATGAGTCCCACCACCGTGAAGCAAGTCTCTGTAGTCTGGGACGCCTATGAGGCAACAAAGGATGCTCATGGTGTTTGCATTCTCACAGAGTGGGATGAGTTCAAGACTCTTGATTACCAGAGGATATTTGACAACATGCAGAAACCGGCTTTCGTTTTTGATGGAAGGAACATCGTGAATGCGGATAAGCTGAGGCAGATTGGTTTCATTGTATACTCCATTGGGAAGCCTCTGGACGCTTGGCTCAAGGACATGCCAGCTGTGGCATAAAAAGGATACTGTGGCCGAGTTGGATTGCATGGAATCAAAAAATAAGTAGTTACGAGGCAGCAATTCTGATTCTTTTCTTTTTTTTTTTCTTTTTTTTCCTCCCGAACTTTCACTCAGTTCCTCTGATTCTTCTTGCTCTTACCAAAAAGCAAGAGGGCCCACCGTTTTGCTGTGACTTCCTGTTTGTTGCCTGTTATGTAATAGAACTTGAGTTGCACTTCATTATGTTCCGTTTGCTGTAAAATGGTGTCCTTATTTAGAAACTCCGTTCCGTGTCTCATTTTGTTTGTGAGAAGAGAATCAATCATCGATCATATATGTGTACTTAAAAACAACAGAGAGGACCGACGACTACGTTTAGGATGGAATTTGCTCTAGGTGAGAGAGAAAGAGCAACTACCTGCTTCTTCGTTCAAGCTGTGCCAATGAAGAAATCAAGTACAAAACAAAACTAGCTAGTAATATAATTTGACCAAGTACCATTCCGTTAATGAACCAATATCAAAACATCATGCAAGGCTTTGCCAGCTTGATCACTGCTTTAGAACGAAAGCTGTTTTCCCGACGACAAGGAGCCAAGCTGGCGGGACCTATGTATGTACGGTGTAACGCCGACATAGAAGTCAAAATCCAGAATTCCAGATCTCCTCCACTTCAGAAGGGAAGGGAACAGAACAAAGGCCTTCAACTCCTATTATGACTCCTGATAATAATATAATTAAAATACAAATATAACTAACTAGGAGTCAAACATGTATGTCATTTGTGACCCAACATCTTCACCTTGGAATTGGCATCACTAGTCAACCGGCGATCTTAACAAAGAAAGAGAGCATTTTGACATCCACCTCTTGAGATTGAATCTACATCAACGGTCAGTTTAACGCACTCTGCTTTGTAATTTATAATAAATCCGCTATTCTTTTCTTAATTAACTATGCAACTCTATGTGTGTGTGTATATATATATATATATGAAGTGATAATTGAAACGAAATAAATTTAGAAGAATCTAAGAATTATATGTATATGTTAGATCGAAATAACAAATGGAATGGTGTTTGACAGTTTAACTTTCATTGTTAGATAAAATTTACAAAATTTAAAATAGAATTTTCAAAACTTGTGATCCATAATCATAATTTTTTTTTTCCTTAATTGGGAGAGAGAGAGTGAACTCTAGGTAAGAATTATATATATGAATGCAATTTTAATTATTTTTTAACCTAATAAATACATGAAATATGCTTTTCATACAAATTATAATTAGTTTACTTACTTTTTATTCCAAAGCATTCTAAATGAAATTGATGCTTGCTTTCTCCTTTCTTTCTTTTTTTTAAATTAACACTCATGTTTTATCCCATATATATATATATATATAAAGGGTTAAATACAGTTTAGCCCTTCCACTAAATTATGATTAAATACAATTTTGCCTTTTATTTAAAATGATAATTTATTTCATAGAACTAATAAGAAGAAGAAAAATAGAAAAGATGAATTTTGGGTACCAAATGAAGAAAAAGGTATGATCCACTAGCATATACACATCATCAAGTAGGGACGGTCCGCGTGGTGTTTCTTTGCTTCCATGCAAGACTCCCTCCATCGAACCATCTCTCGGAGAGAGAGAGAGAGAGAGAGAGAGAGAGAAGCGATTTATGTTTCTCTGTGCCAATTCCTAGTTATCACTGCGAAACAGTCGTCAAACAACTTATCTCTTTCGATTCAGAAATTATACGCTTTGATGGGTGGGTAAAATATCGAGTCCCCATTAGCAGACACTGAAGCTAGACGCATTACCAGTAGGGTTTTGCTCAGATCTTGTTCTTGCTCTTGATGGATGCTGAATCCATTGCAGTTTCTTGTTTGATCAATCCAGGGGAAAGCACACTTGCCCGGCCAATCAGGATTCCGAGATTGTAATTGTTTGGGTTTTCTGATCAAGGTCTTTATTCGTTCTTTCCTCTGTTTCTTTTTCCTTTGAATGAGACGGCTCAGGTACACAATTTTGCTCTTGCAAGTTTGAGATTTGGTTTGGTTTCTTGATCAATCGATGGAGGAAGATCGAGAGCGGAAGTTTGTTTGCAAGATTTGTGGGAAAAGTTTCCCTGGAGGGAAGTCCCTGGGAGGTCACATGAGGGGTCATTTGCCCAAGAATTCAGCTAAGAAGCATCAAGATAGCAATGAAACTGGAATGGATTTGGGAAGCGGCGGCGGTGCTGGTTGTGGGCTTGCAGGCAAACCCAATAAGGATTTGGGGGTTTCAGATTCAACCCTTGCGCCAGAGAAGCTAAAGAGCAGCCAAATGGACCCTAGTTATGGTCTCAGAGAGAACCCTAAGAAGTCTTGGAGGATGGTAGATGAAGAAGAACACAGAATAGAAGGGAAAGAAAATTGCTGCAAAGAATGTGGCAAAGAGTTTCCCTCTTTGAAAGCTCTGTCTGGTCATATGAGATGTCACTCGATTAAGGCGAGAGAAGACCAGCATGTGTGCAAGCAATGTGGCAAAGGGTTTGATTCAATTAGGGCTTTGTTTGGTCATATGAGACATCACCCTAAAAGATCTGTTGAATCTCCAGAGAGCCAATCTGACTTCGTGGCACCCTGCCCAATTCACAGAAAGAGATCAAGAACAAGGTACCAGAATTCTGAAAGTTTTTCTTTATCTAGTTTGAATGGATCTTCAGATGTTTCTGAGATTGACGAAGTAGAAGAGGCTGCAATGACTTTGATGATGCTATATAAGGGCGTGACGAACTGGGTTGAGTTTAATAAGGATTTTGTGTCGTCTCAGAATTGCTCTGAGTCTGAGACCTCTAAAGGTAAGCGGTTGCAGCATCGGAGCAAGGGTGGAAATATATTGAATGCTGATGAGGCTAGAAAGACCAAGAAACGGAGAGGGCAATTAGATTCTTGTGTTTCGTTTTCTGGTAATTCTTTGCTTGAGAAGAATGGACCTGAAGTTGATGACCTAGATTCTGGCTTTATGAGCAACAAGGAAAAGAAGATTGGGTTGGAAGGATCTGTTTGTGGATTTCGTGAATGTGATGAAATAAAGAAGCCTGAACTGGATGATGAATCTGGTACCCAGTTGTCTGATCTTGAAATTGAGAATGGAAGTAAATTCACTGGAGTAGAATTAGGGAAGGAACTGGTGAGAGAAGTTGGATTTGACCAAGCTGCATCAGAAATATTGGAGTCTAACTCAATCGAGGAAGCCTGTTATGACATTCAGGATCCTAAACTGGGGGAAATTTCTTGTGGTGGAATAAGTCACATTGCTCCTACTTCTGAGGATCTTTGAGGATACTCAAAAGAAACACAAATGGAGGTACATGGCCTGTAACAAGATGTTTCATTCTTTCCGAGCACTTGAAGGTCATCTAGCTAGGCATAAAACTATCAGTAACAGGGATTCTATGGTGAAGATTGAGATCCGCAACTGGAGTGTTAAGGCAAACTTCTTTACTGAATAATCTGAAGCAAATTCCAGCACAGAGGGAATTCAGTTGATCAGGACATTGAAGAGGTTGCCATGACCAGTTACAAGTTAAAAGGCGAGCAAGAACTATAAATGCCCATTCTGCTTCAAAGTTTTCCCATCAGGCTAACCCTGGGAGGTCACACAAAAGGACTCACTACATCAAATTCTCTGAAGACAAACCAAAGAGAGTGAGTTAACAAAGCATAATCTTCCGGATGTTGATATTATTTTTTCATGTTAATCTCGCAGTTGCTGTTGAAAATGAGGTCAATGATGTGGTGAGTTGCAAATGTGATCTCAGTTGCTTTTGAAAATGATCATGAGAATGAGCTACTGTGATCATTAGTTGAACCAACTGATTCCTTTTGATGGTTTGTCATTAGTGTAAATACAACTGGTAGATCAGGGGTGATACTTGGGATGACATGAATAAGGGTAAAAGTTTTCCTTCTGTTCTCATTGCTTGTAATGTCAGATCTGCCTTCTTCTCTTTTCTCCAGTTTTATGTTTACTTTCTTACTTTCTGATCTGGAATTTATTTCCTGCAAAATGGAGCTCATTCATCTATCCTCCTCCTGAGATTTGGAATGGCAATTGGAGTTCAGTTTGTGTCCATTTATTTTATGTTCTTCAAACTGCATTACTAGATAATCTTGGTTGGAAGTCACTGATCTTACCATTGAGCTTCTCAAAATTTCAATCCAAATTTTGGAGAAGAGTAGAGAATATTATTGATGTGAGGGCCTTTGCAAGATTGAGATCTACGCGGCGATTTTGATCACTCTGCCGTTTGGAAGATTAGTTGAGAGGAATTCATTTTTTAATTAAGCTGGAAGAAGGCAATGCTGACATCCCTCAAAATAATATGAAAATGTGAAAAGATGATATTGGAGCTGAAGGTGGCTATTTGGTCACCAAACTTATAAGTTATAACCATGACAAACCATATTCTTTTTAGTGTCTATACCTTCCACTTGGTGCTTTCAAAAGTTAGTTCTTTTTATAGATTTGCCCCTCTCTCTCTCTCTGAGTATCTTACACATCTTCAATAGGAGAGACATTGAATAGCACAACTAATATTTGTTAGAGCTGCTGATGATCTTTCTATTTGAGCATTAGCAGAAGAAAAAAGGAAAATACTCAGTTATACCGGGTGTGTATAAGTGGGTCCATACACCCAATGACACAGATTTGGCTGTGGACCTACCAACTTTGAAACTACAACCTTACGATATGAATATATGACATTTATTTCAAAGTAGATTGTAGGTTATTTGAGTTCGTCCAGTAAATATATCGGGTAGACATTTAAAAGACACTAATTATGGATTCTCAATAAAAAAAATCCAAAATCTGTCACAAGATGAACGTTTGCTTTTCTGGCTTTCTGTCTTGATAGATGGCTGGCTGTGTTCACTTAAGAGCTCTTTTTATCAGTTTTCTTTTCCCTTTCCCCTTTACCCTTTTGTCACATCTGCTGAACTTGAATCTAAATTGAACAATAGGGGGAAGCAAGTTTGAGGCCTGACCTTTGTTTGCTTTACTTGGCAAATAAGCCAAACCAGAGCTCTCCATTTCTTTCTTCTTCTTCTTTTTCTGTTCTATATCATTCATTGCTCCTCCAGGAATGAATAAATTTTTTCTGCCCAAGTACTTGTATTTGCGTAGATGCAGCCCCAATGACCTCAATTGTATGCATTAAAATTGCTAGCTTTTGCATGCATAGATGGTGACAAAATTGGAACAATTTTGTACAAATTCTTACCTTAGGCGATGGCCAGCAGGTAAGATATCGCTCTCTGCACCGCACAATCACTTGTAGGATACTCTAATCCCAACTACATCAAGATTCAATTTGAGTGATAAAATTCTAATTCTTACTCGATGAGTTAACCACATAATATATATATATATATATATAAGAATTTATTAGATAATGCCAAGCATTTTAAAAAAAAATATTGGATATCGACAAAATCTTTTTGTACTTTTGATATGGTAAAATTATGATAATAATTATTCAATTTCATACAATTACTTTTTAATTTTCTATTTTTTATCTTAGGAAAATAAAAGAAAAAGATCATAGTAAGTGTAAAAATCCGTGGCCTCTCTCTTTTTGGACCATTCGGCCCATCTCTTTTGGGTTAGCCCGTTTTATTATCGGGTTGGGCAGGCCCTTGCTCTGGTTTGGGTTGGGCTCAGCGTCTCCGGTTGAAAAGAGTGTAAATTCTAAGTTCAATTGCATTCGACAATCCTGAAATGAAAATTTTAGTATAAATACAGAAAACACCTCTTATTTTTTCGAATTTACGATAATTACCAAAATTTTTAAAAACTGTGTCAATTTACCCCTAAAGTTTGATGATCATTACACTGACCTGACCACTCCTATATTTTTTATTTTTTTTTATAATTACAGGATTTCAATGAGACATAGTAGTTTTCAGAGCATGAGATACAATATATAATTTAGCGAAACTTAAGCTGCCCTCAAATGTAATATTTTCTAAATTTTATTAAACACTTTACTCACTCTAAATTGTTCGATTTTCAAATTAATTAGTTCAGTGTGATTTTGTAATATATCAATTTAGTCATGAGTTCGAAAAATTGGAATCAATTTAAATCTATTCAATTCTCAATTTAGATTTTCAAGTTTATGGACTCAACTTAAAGTGATCGATATTACAAATAAATTAAAATATATAATATAAATAAATAACATTTGATGTTATTTGACACATTTTATAAATTATTTGTTGAGTGTTGATATTATTATTTTTAGTTAAAATTTATGTAACAAATGTTTGAGATTAATAAATTATTATATATAATTGAGATCGAGAATCAAACCGAACTAACTCAATAGAGTTTTAATTGAGTTAGATTGGTTTGATTCTATACAAAAGAAAAATGATTTAGTTTTAAGCTTAATTTTATGAATTTATGAAATAACTCATGTCTTGTTAACGGAAAATGAAATACCAATTTCACCCCCTTCAAATTAGGGAATAAAGAGGTAAAATATCGATTTTATCCATAATCTCGAATCACGCATGGAAAGCGTGCCAAAGGGTTTAAGACACAGGCTCATGTCTCTCTCTCTCTCTCTCTCTGTACATTCTGTCTGTCGGGGTTTGTGGAAGAGGGGAGTGTGATCAGGCCAGGTGGAGATCGACGACGGAGTACACAACAACATCAACATGTGGAGGGGAATGCAATTCCGACAAGCTCAAGAGCCTAACCACCCACCACCACCACCACCATCTCTAGAACCCTACTCCGCCCGTCTCATGAATACCGGTTACGTTCCCCACTACCCTGAACTCATTTCTCTAGCCCCAAACCCTAACCGTAACATCCCATTCGAATCTCTCAGCATTGGGCTGAGGCCGCCTGGGATGACCAATGCTCATCTCCAGACGGCGGATTCCCGCGCCGCGGCGTCTTATGCTGATCCGTATCTCTTCAACGCTGTGCAGAGCAGGGCACTGGAGTTGGTTCGGAACTATGGGTCTGATCTTCGTCACTGTATGACTGTGAGTACTTCACTTTCAATTTTTGGGTTGAATTTTGTGCCCTTGCTATGATTTTGATGCAAAGTATGAAGCAGGGAGACTGCAATTTAGTTTCTACTTGATTGGGTAAAATGAGATTCTTGGATCAATTTCATCTAGTCTTGCATTGGTTATCTTGTAACAATAAATCGATAATACACCAAAATTTCTGGCAGATTCTGCAAATTGTTACAATGATAAACAAAAATTAAAAAAAAAAAAAAAAAATCTCACTTACAGAGAGCAACTTGTACTTGCAGAACAGTTCTGCAAAACTATATAGGGTGATTGAATGGGTTTACTTTGTCTGTGATTAACTTATGAGACTTTCAGGTTTTGGTCCTATTGGGAACTTCAAATTCAAAGGAATTGAATTTGGGTTACTGTGTTTGTGATTTGATTTCTTTCCTCAATTGAGCCATTTTCTGTTTGTCGTGGTGGATACTTGGACCTTATTTGAAATTTTCATAAAAATACTATTAACTTTAAAACTTATTAAAAAAAACTACAGGTTTCAAACTAATTGAAAATCTACTACAATTTTTCCACGTCAACAATAAGTGAATTAGACCGAATGGAACTCGCGAGGTCCTGAAATTGGGGTTTGCACTCCAAAACTGCAAAGCAGCTAGCTTTTTGATTGTTGATCTCGCTCCTCATGTGAAACTCGCTCCTGCAAGGAGCGAGTTTTACTGCAGATGACGTGGAAAATTTTTAGTAGTTTTACAAATAATAGTATTTTTATGAAAAACTCAAATCTTATTTATGGCATGGGTTAGGGCAATGACTCAATGGTAAGGGAGAGAAAGGGTGGTTTTGAGCAATAGGTTATGGAAATAAGATCATAGACTAGTCTAGTTTGAATTTCTTTCCTTTCACCGGTCAGTTAGTTATGTTATAGACTCTGCCTGGGTCCTCTTCACTTCCATTTTTAATGTGGAGTCTTCTTAATTTAACGAATCCAATAAAGGTGTGTGCAGCCAACCCCTGAAAACTGGAAACCCTAACCAAACTGAGCTATTTGGTAAGGTTTCAGTCCAAGGTGCTGAAAAACCAAACCAAGCCCATAAACTGAAGTTATCTAACTACACGCCCTTATTGATTTTTTTTTTTTTTTTTTTGCATCTTCTCACTTAGATTCAGCAAACCATAACAAAATCCTCACCTCTCACTTCTCAGATCCACTCTCTCTCTCTCTCTCTCTCTCTCTCGTATGCTTTAATCTTGCTCATCTCTCTCTCTTCAACTCACTCCCTGGCCTCTCTGCATCTCTCTTTTTGCTCTCACTCCATCGCTCATCTTGGCCTCTCACTCTTTACATCTCTCTCATCTCACATTGAGACTCACTTTTAATTTCCAATTTTGTGCTTCACTCAGTTCTAGATTTGTGGTTGCCTTTGAAGGTTTCTTCTCTATATTAATTGGTGTTGAAATTACCGGTATTGGGTGATTATGCATGCTCTGCTCAGTGAAATCAAGTGCTATGCTTGATTGTTGATGCTAATTTTTGAGCTTCAGTGGCTTGGAGATGTATTTTTGTAAGTTTGTCTGTTTTAATTTCAGCAACCGTGTTTCATTACATAGGTCCTGTAGGGAAATTCTCTGGTTCCCTTTGGTGCTCTGTAGGGAAATTACTGTTAATTGTTCACAATATTTGCAAGAATTCAATGTTCTTCCAATTTCAGAACATTGATATATGCTATAATTCTTTGACAGTAATTTTCTAAATTTTTCTTTGTTTTTGGTGCTTTGTCTTGGGCTGATTGGGGCTGTATTTGTATTTGATTGTTACTTTGTTAGTAATATTATGTCAAACTAGTACTACGTAGCAGGTAGTAGAAGTGCAGAACTATGCCTTAAATTTCAATTTCAATGCTATAGAAATGACTTGATTGAATTCCCATTTGAACTGTCTTGTTTTGCTCGTTGTTGTAATGAATCTTACTGTAATAGGCATCTTAACAGCATCTAAGTTTTTGCTAAAAAAATGAAAACCCGAACTGAGTGGTTTCAGTTTCGTTTCAGTTTGTTCCCATCCATGGTTCTGTCTTGATTTTGCCTATTTAGAAAGACCAACTAAACCATGCACACTCCTGTAGTGGGTTAATGGGTAATAAATAATATATATTGTTTAAATATTATATATAGGGGGCAGGCTATATAAATCCTATCCCTACCCATCCCCAATTAAATTGATAACTTGGTGAAAGACAGTTGACCGCCCTTGCTCTTTCTTAGTGAACCCCCATGGGGGCATTCACCTTCATGCTTTATGTTGAGTTTCACCTGGCTGTTTGATGCATGGATATGTGCTCTAAGATGTATGGTAAAGTTAAGAACCTAACCTGCAGCTTGTGGCCTCTTGTGATAACAACCAGATTGCAAATTTTTCCATGAACCATCCTTTGATGCTTTTAATCATTTCATATTGCTTACACGGATTCTACTCTCTTTTAACCATGCATGATTCGTGACAAAGTTCTGTTACAACCACAGCTGAAACAATTTACAATAATCATGAGGGTTGGGTAGCCCTTCTTTATACATAAATGTTATCTTTATGTAGTATCTATACTTAAACTGTAGTGGGCCAAATGATGCTTTTGTTGCACGTAAGAGAAACACGTTTGTTGTTTTGGCAGTAATTGCTTGTACAGTTACTGTTCGTCATCATGCTGTATGCACATGTCTGAACTTCACATGCCACTGATTTTTAATCTTCATCCCAAGGATGTGCATGTTTATGTGATGACATATCTTGTGATTATTTTTTTTTGGCTAGGGATGGACTGGTAGTTAATATGTTATTTATTCCGATCATATAGAGCAACATAAAATATTGGGGTGGGTAGTTCTGTTTATAGCATTTCCTTCATAACATTTCGGTTAGGCTATGTGGAAAACTGCATTTTTGTTCTAGTACTTCATCTAAACCTATCCTCCACTTTTTTGCAGGTTGGACCAGTACCTGCAAATGGGATAGACCAGTTGGCTTCTGCAGACTGGAACTTGAAATTGCAGACTAATGCAAGACCACATGGAAATGGAAATGGAACTAGGAACAGGGGCCAAAAGAAAAACATAATTGTGCAATCAGCATGGTGTGAGATTTGCAAAGTCGAGTGTAACAGCAAGGATGTTCTCGACACCCATAAAATGGGAAGGAGACACAAGAAGAACCTGGAGAAATTAAACGCAACTGCACTTCTCCCTCCCCCTTTTGCTTGGGGATCAACTAATCCTGTAATTGGACCAAAAGAAAATCCTTTTAATGGACAGACTGCTGCTAGTCAAGAAACTAGAAAGAGGGCACCTGCACCCATTGATGATATGGACGCAAAGATAAGGAAGATTTTGAAAAGTGGTACTATGGCAGAAGCCATCAGGACGTGCACAATTTGTAATGCGGTATGCAATAGTGATACTGCTTTCAGTGCCCATCTTGCAGGGCAAAAACATGCTGCAATGGTGAACAGCCTCATAGATGGTGCAGGAGGGCCTTGGAAGCACGCATGATTGGACAGTAAAACAGAGACTGTAAATCATCTATTTTGGTTCTCGGCTGGCTGTACATGTTTCTTCGTCTTTCAAGGTGGACTACAGTTTTATAAGCAGTGATGATACAAGTATCTTAGATTTCAGTAATTCTAAAATTCAGACAGAAAAGCAAGTTAGTGTTTTGTAATTTAGTTTTGGATCCTGGCCATTTCGGTGGCTGTGGGGATCAGTTCTGGTTAAAGATGCAAATATAGGAAAGCTAGCCGCAGACTTTGAATATCGTCACGTTAATTGAGTTTCTTATTTGACAACGTATATTCCTTCACCCCCTCGTGAATATTTTGTACATGTAAAACAGTATAATCTGTATATGTAATTAGAAGGAACCATCTGGAACTACCTAAGGCACACGCTTAAGATACTTGAAAATGGAAGCTATTTGTCTTACAGGTTAGTGAGTATGCAACAATGACAGGAACTGCAATGAAAAAAGATGCAAGATTTATTGCATTATGAATTTATGATATTATTCGAGTGATTTGCTTACATGGATAAGAAAACAAACATATTTCTGCTAACGCAGAGAAAAGCCTAAGTCTGCATTGGTAGAAGTAAAGACTCTTGAAGCATGTTTATCTTTTGCTAAGGTAAATCGACTGGCGTAATGTTCCATATGTCTTTGGCATATTCATGAATTGTTCTGTCACTGCTGAACTTGTACGAGCCGGCTGAATTCAGGATCGACATTCTTGTCCATCTCTGCCCCATCATCAATCACAGACGTTAAGCAACATTTGACAAAAAATAAGTTCGGATCCAACATGTTTTGAGGCAGCATGCATGAGATAGTTCCCATAAAATGTCATGGACATGGAATGTAGATTGTGCTCTAAATAGCATCACCAAGCAAAGTTAGATACTTTTTGTTGCAATATTTATCAAGGGAAACAACTTATAAACAACTTGGCATTTAGCAGCGTGTGCTCTGAGCAGGCAACGCAATCGGGTTGATTTTGCTTTTAACAGGCTAAATTAGGAGCGAGGGAATAAGATGCTAATGCTGTCAGTTCAAATATATTATCAAAACTGAGTGTTCTCGAAGATTTAGCATTATTGGTGGAATACAAATTTACTAGAGTAATCCATCAAGAAGCATGTGTGTGATGAAGAGGCTGTGTATGTTTTGCCGAATTGCATTATGGTGTAAAGAGGCAGACTTGGGGAAAAATCTGATGCCATCATGAACGTTTGTGCTGAACCAGGAAGTGTGTCGGAAGTGACAAACATGTAGCAAAAGAATCACTCACCTGTTGGTCTTGATATGCCTTGTCGACATTCTTTTGGCATTCAATGTAGCTTGGGAAGTCCTTGCCCACAAGAAAATAGTCTGCGCGGCCAAAGCCTTTGTTTCCTTCTAATGATCCCATCAGTTCTTCATAGTTATATGGTCCAAAAACACCACTTCGTACAAATGCTTTCACTTCTTCAAAAAGAGGGTCAGGCACAAACTGCATTAACAAAAGTAGATATCAAATAACCAGGCACATTGAAACAAGATTCACACAAGTCAATACAGAACAATGTTAGATTCCTAGGCTCTAGCTTATGAAAAAAAAGCTAACTACTCAATCTCATTAGCACACCATCATTGTAAAACAGTGAAAACGGGTTCAACCCTACCCACCCCTAAAAAAAAAGAAAAAGCTAGAGAGAGAGAGAGAACTTTGATCTACTTAAATACCTTGCCTTCAGCTCTTTCTTTCCTCAGTCCAGCAATCTCGTGAGCTTCAGCACCAAAGAGGAAAAAGTTCTCACTCCCAACCTCTTCCCTTATTTCGACATTGGCCCCATCCAAGGTCCCAATCAAGAGGCAACCATTCATGGCAAACTTCATGTTGCTGGTTCCACTGGCCTCCATCCCAGCAGTACTAAGAAACAGAGAATTATTTATAGATTACTTCCCATATATCAACAGTAGTTCAGCTATAAATAAATCTACGCTGTAATTTGGGAAGATATCCATTCAACCAGAAAACCCCAAAAGCTTGTTTCATTTCCATCTGGCCATAGATATAGTTCAGTAAAACTCAAGAAAGCCTTTTTGTATTAAAGACAGTGTGGTAATGTTTTTTTAACTGTAGAATAACGAAATAGCACAAGTGATTGCCGCAGCTCTTGATCCTCCATTGCTACTAAAACCACAGAAAAGAATAATGCACTCCAAATGGGGTTCCATTTTTTAAAAGCACGTCAGTGCATGTAGAAATTTATTCAACTTTTAATTTCACTCATTTCAACTTTTCCTATATATGTAGATCAGAATATTCAGAAAAGGGATTGCTTAGCAGCATACAATGGACTTATCCACCCAAGAAACCCCATCAATATCTGAAGGATATATATTTTCACAATAAATCAAAAAAATAATGTAAGAGAAAGAAAAAAATTGAAAAGTCATCCTATAGCCTGAAAACTAAGGCAGCCAACGTGCCCTGCAACAGAAATATTTCCTTCCCACATAATCTCCTATTCCCAACACCAAAGGGTACGTATAGGAAAAGCTACTCCAAAGACTGTCCAGGCTCCCCACTCCGTGAGGGTCAGGAGAGGTTTGTTGTTTTTTTTTATAATTATTCAGAGACTTACCCTTGTTTTTGCTAAGAGGATGTTTCCATAACTCAAACCTTTGACCTTCCAGTTACAAAGGAGCAACCTTACTGTAGATTCCAAGGCTCACCACCCTCAATTGGACAAAGCTACTCCAAGATTTCCATAGTCCTTTACAAGGGAAGAAGAAAACCAGGACATGGTATTCCTCATATTCATGCTCTTGAAACAAATGGCAAGTGAATAGTAGAATTTGAAGAGCTTCAGTAAACTGCCAAATAAACTTCATAAAAAGCTGGAATATCACTAGTAGAATTTAACTGAGAAGAAATACTTTTGACTTAGTGAACTACAACCATGACAAACCTAGATGCCCCAGGAATCTGACAAGGAAACAAGGTCAAGGACTCCAGGATCATTTAATTTGCTAGTAATGAAATTCTCTGACTTAATCCAACTAGTTAATATATAGTTTCGAACTAGCATAAGACAACTCAACACCTTAAAGGGCATCCCCAGTGCACATTTCTCACCTGGGCCAGGGTCGAGGGAGGGTAGTTCTTGTATGCATCTTTGCCTTAGCTTTTCAAAAAGGTTGTTTTCAGAATGCAAACCTGTGATTTTCCAATAACAAATGAACAGACTTAAACCAAATTAATTCAGTCAGCTACAGGCTCCATATTCTCTCACCAGTTTATTCCAAATCATCTGTGATCCCATTGAGTTGGTGATCAAAAGATTCGACACAGTAGGCCCTTGACAATCAATCAACTCAGTGGTTAGGATTTGGCATTGAGTTTGTTAAAGCAACTTCATGCTGAACATACTGGGTAATTCCATGTTCAATCCAAAGGACCAAAGAAGAAATTCTCACATTAGTCTATCCCATCCTGATCTCAGCTAGGTGAACCTCCAGCCTGAGCTTGGTGCCATTAAGGAATTTAAGCTTCACAGCCAGTGTCTAGACAGCATGTTAATATATATCTGGCAAGGGTAGCTGAATTCCATGACCTTAGTTTGGCAATCATTTGCTTCTAGACATGATACATAGTAAGTGTTCTAATGTATCTTCTTTAAAATAAATCTAACTACGCATGGGTCTCCATGTACTTCATGGATTGCCTAGTTTCAGGTGAAGGCCAGTGAGAAACAGTGAGAAATAAACATCCACCCAGCCTTCATAAATGATGTGTATAAAATGAAAGCAAGATATGACCATAAATATCAACAATTTAACTCTTATGAGTTGTGACAGAACTGTAAGACCATTTCATTATCCACTTATAATAGTAGAGCAATTAAGTAATAACCATGCACCTCCAGCACACAGCAGCATGGAAGGAGAAAGCATAAAGGGAGAACACAAATATCCATAATCTGAAATTTGAAATACCTGATATGCTGTGAGAGCTCACTTGCAGGAATTAGCATTTCAGCAACACTGACATTGTAATCAGGCACAAATATAACCTAACATCAAAATCAAAGATAGTAAGAACTTTACAACTTGATATATATGGTTAACAAGCAACATATATTCAAACAAAATCAATTTTATGAAAAGTATGATATGACTGCCAGAAACTATTATAATACCCTAGCTGGAATTGTTGAAGAGAGACGGCCATGTTTTGAAGCTCTTTGAAGAAGTATTCAACAATCGATGACTAATACCATGGGTAAAACTGTTAACAATAGACAATATCTTTGCCGAACCCTCTTCAGCAATCATAATTGATCGATATTTTTTATGGATGAGTTAAAATAAAAATAGTCCTTGTGGAGTCACTACAAATGTATCAATTAATTGTAATTATGAACTCAAAGGATACACAATTATACATTTAAGTTTTTGCTTGAGACACTCGTCTATAGAAATACGTTCAGCTAGCTAAAGAAGGCAGTATTATCATGTTCAAATTAAAGAATTCTCAGATTTAATTACTGGAATGTTTTCTGGACCATTTGGAGTTGACAAAACATTTTGCATAAAGCTAGAAGAAATACCAAAATCATAAATAATGTAGAGAGCAGGAAACAAAAGTGCGACTGTCTGGCTAAATGCCCGTTACCAGGATTTAGTGGAGTTTACGTCCATAATTTTGAGAGTAGAACAGCTCAGATGTGGGGTCAGGTACATGGGATTTTATTTCCCACACTTGAAAACATGCAAAGAGACAACAATGTGCAGACTTTGAAAGATTTGAATTTTTAATTAGAACTACTAAGAATACTGTACCTTTAGTAAATCACCAATTTCAGGATCATGGTTTACTGTAGCCCCAACATCTGTTATAAATTTCACTATTCTCTTGGCTTGCACGTATGTTGCAAAAGCCTTTCCCCCAAATATGCAGACACGTGGAACAAACTTCGTTTTTCTCTCTTCTTCAGTCATTTCTTTCATCTTTTTGTAGCGGTAAACAATCCCCAGTATATTCAAAAGCTGCCGCTTGTATTCATGGATACGCTTGACCTGGAAATATATATTCACATGAATAAAAAAGTCAAGTCAATCTGGTATGGCACAATTTTCACGGGGTATACAAGTAAGAGTTGTACATGATATCCATTTCTACAGTTTCTTTTTGGGTTTTGAATTTTATTTTCTACAGTAAAAATGTCAACATGGAGGTCATTCCATTTTTAGGCTATCCCATTTCACAGACTTAATACAGGTTTCTCACCTTCTAAATAGCCAACAAAATAATGCTACTTCATAAAAGATATCTTCATTTTCAGAATCAACAATTTTAGAGGTATGTTCAACAATTCATCTTCTGAGTTGGTAATGTTATGCGCACAAAAAAAATTCTATCCCCCATCAAACATGAAACAAAAAATAAAACTGTAACTTGTGAGAAAGAGTTTCAAAGTCCAATATGGATAGGCACTCTGTTACAGTAAAATTGTGAAAATAAGAAAGAATGTAAAGGTAGGGAAAAGACCTGGACATCAAACATTGAATCAGGGCTGACTGAATACCCTGTTTTCTCTTTGAGGAATGACAGAACCTTCATCTTGTTTCTCCTTTTTGCTGCCCTCCATTCAATTTGGAGATCCTCGTTATCAGCAAACTGAGGATGATGATTAGGATATGAACATTGCAAGACATGTAAAGTAAAAAGGAGACATTTTTCTTTAATAATACAGCAAAGCAAGAGGATCAGATAGTAAAATCTCATTTCACACCATCTGTTTTATGCTATTCATATATTGTACTGATTTTAAAATCAAGGCCCTAGTTATTATAGAGCTCACTGCACAAAGAATTACAATGAAGACAAACATCATTTAAGCCCACTAGGAATGACATATAGCCATAAGCTTGTCTTCATTAGACCACATATAAAGGGAAAAGAAAAAGTTCATTGATGCTAATCAACTAATCATTTCTAGCTTGAACAAGATGAGATTCAACGCACTCATGTTAAGCAGAAATTGTTTGGCCGGATGTGAAGTTTTGTTTGTGTAAGAGTTCCCCCATCTACTTTGACCGCATGTATGTTGGATCCTAATTGGTCTTTTATAACCTCCTGCTTAAGCTCTATGTCATTACATGAGCAATTAATAAAATCTCCCCGGTGGTTCACAATTCCTCCACTTGAAACAGAGGGTCAAAAGGAGCAAAGCATAAAAGAAGTTCATAACACCTTTTTGCTTTAAGTTTTTTCCTGTCTTCTTGAGTTAATCTCATACCGGAGGCATAAGCAAAAGGGAGTGCATGGAGGCTGCAGTCACTACTTAATGGAGGATGGAGAAATACACAAGTGAATTTTGCAATGCATCCCCATTATATTGAATGAGAAATTCGTAACTTTTCACTTGCTATTGCTGCATGAATATGTTCACCTGATTCTGTCCACTATAGTTAATACTAAGCAGAAAATTCAATAAACTAGGACATTTATGGTCTACAAGAATCAAGAAATCTTCAGGGTAAAAATCGGCTTTTTGCACACAAGTGCAATAAATGTATGCATATGCATAGACTGGGCAATACTGCAGGCAACCTACCAGTTCCATTTGTAACATAACCATCTTTATGCAAATGACTGATCAAGTTACTCATATTCATCAATTCTATGGCTGGATCCAAGAATGGAATCTCTTGAATATCAGTAAGATCAATACTACTTCAGTAAAAGGTCAAGTTGACTCATTTCATTGGTGTGCTTGGTTCCATATATATGTTTGAACTTCAACATAAGGCATACCTTACCATTCAGGGAAAAGTAAAAATTTCATTTCCCATCAACAAATATTAAAGTGTGCTGGTACTAGATCGAACAGTGATGAATCAACTAATAATTTCCCATGCCATACAAATGACAATGCTAACAAGTTCACAAACAACCTCCAGACTGAAATCCACTAAACCCCTTCTTCTGGCATGATCAGCTGATACATGTTATTTACAACCATATGTTTTTACCTTAGTTACTGAAAAAATTAGTTCAATTTGAGCCTGGTAGTTTCTTCTCCATGACAATCTTAACACAACAGAACTCAGAGTAGGTTTCCATCAGGTCATGCTATGTATGATAACAAGTGTTCCTCTTTGGTAGAGTGTGCTAACCTAACCAACGCCCCCCCCCCTTACCCCCCAACACCATGGTGGCACCACCAAAGCAAGGAAGAGATTGATTTTTTTTTTTTTTTTGGGGGGGGGGGGGGGGGGGCGCTTGTTGTAAAATCCACATCAATGATAAAAATGGTGCACCAACTACTATGTGATTTTAAAAATGAATAGGAATTCTGGAAAAAAAATATTTACCTTCCTCAATTCTGCCAATTTCTCAGTCTGTAGGACCCAGTCTTCAGTGCCAGTCCACTTGGTTATGATATTACTTAGATCTGGATTGCAGAAGCGGATCCATCTTCTAGTTGTTACCCCATTTGTTTTATTTTGAAATTTCTCAGGCCACAACTGCCAATTTCAGCAGAGCAGTTATCATTATACTGAGAAAAATGACCTTCCGTATAAAAATTATGATCTAACATGTATTGAGAAATATTCAATTTAAGTATGAGTATATTACCCAACTCTCATTTATACATACCTCATAAAATTCATTAAAGACCTCATCCTTTACAATTTTACTATGAATCTCAGCAACTCCATTTACTGCATGACCGCCAACCACACACAAATTAGCCATGCGGACCATCTTTGGTGGTTTTGGAATTGGTTCCAAATCCACCTTTTTCTTCTTCATGCCCGTTTCTTCTGATTCATCTTCATTGATAGGTTCAATTTCTTCACTAAACCCTAAACCCGTTTCTTCTAATTTATCTTCATTGATAGGTTCAATTTCTTCACTAAACCCTAAACCCGTTTCTTCTGATTCATCTTCATTGGTAGGTTCAATTTCTTCACCAGAATCTTCAACTTCTTCACTCAACTCAACAGCAGGATTTTCTGTTGGCTTAACAAATAAATCCGCAAGGGAAGCGGGCACATCAACATTTTCCAAGATTCTCATTGCATTTAATTTTTTCTCCAATAGGTCAAAATCTGATGTGCCATACTCTGCTATTATTTTATGCATCAACTAAGAAATAAAAAATATCAGAAATTAATATTGAAATAAGAACTTTTACAAAGAAAAGAGTGCACATTTTCATTTTTCAGTACCTCCTCATCAATCATCTCTATAATCTCAACATGTCGAGGAAGCAGTTTCTGCATAAGTTCTAAACTCCATTTCTCCAATGCCTCAGGTAGAACAGTATGGTTTGTATATGCCACAGTCCTGACAGACATATATCAGCAGGTTAGGCATTTAAGTAATTATAACTTGCAATAATGGCAATGTCATACAAAGCAATGAAACCACTTCAACAATGTCTTAAACAAGCACAAAATGGCAGAACAAGAAATTTGAAGCCAGCTGCCAAATGATGCATAAACATGCATGGTTGCAGAAACAAAATAAAAAATTAGATTTCAATTAAAGTAATAAGGATTCCAGAAAAATTGAGATAAAATATCTTTAAGAATAAACTAAATCCAATAAATCTTATCTGGTTTCCATAATTGAGATTACTGATGTTGACACAATTACGTGATGAAATTCACAAAAAAAAATACTTTGGTTTCCTTCTTCATGCTTCAAGTACTTGGACACGCACAGATTTGTAAGTACCAGCAGCTAACAACAAAATTTTAACATCAAATGTTACTGAACCAACATAGGATATATTTTAACAGACAACAGAATCAATACAGACACACATGCACATAAAAGCTCTAAAAATAGACATACTGTTGGGTAATATTCCAAGCTTCCCTCCAGCTCATGCCCTTCAAATCCATCAATATTCTCATCAGCTCCGGAATGCAGAGTGTTGGGTGAGTATCATTCATCTGGACAGCAACCTTCTCAGGAAACTCTTCCCATTTCACATGGCCTCCAGACCTTCTCTCAAAGCGTGCAATAATATCTTGCAAAGAAGCTGAGCATAAGGTATATTGTTGCTTCAGACGAAGGATCTTTCCTTCCATTGATTCATCTCCTGGGTATAGTATATAGCAAATCTGATACACAGTGTGGCATTATGTGAAAAGTCATAATTTTATCTCCAGTTAGTATTGTTATCTGAAAAATTAACAAATTCAAAAAACATAAAGCAAATGCAATAAAGAGCAGCCACAACACCCACACACAGATATAGGTCTTTATTTTCACCACTCCACACCATAACCATTTTATTTTTCAGCAGTGTTGGTAAATTTAGTGATGGCATAAAGGTGCAAAAGAGCAAGAGAGAGAAATTGCCAGTCCAATTTTATCCAAGGGCCAATATCAAACTTCCATGTATTAAACCACATCAACCTGGTATATTTCAGAAATCATATCCATATAATAGCCAAAAAAAAAATGACAAGATTTATAGATGACCATCAATCATCCAAACCTTTTCAGCATTAGCTTGGACTTCACAGGCCTTGGTGTGTTCTCCAGCATTAAAAGCATACAAATCAAAATCTTCTGATGGAGCTTTAGTGGACCAAAGGCGAAGGTTGATTGTGGTTTTAGTTTTATATCCTGGTATTGGGACATCATAAGCAACCACCTTTATGTCTTCTCCACCAACCCATTGACTCTTTCCATCCAAACCCTTCACAACCTTGCCGTAGAATTTCACTGGATATGAGACATCATTTCTCACAATTTCCCAGGGATTACCCATCTACAAGGATAAACTGAAATTAACTAAAAAAACAAAGAAGATTTACATTATGAATAACTCCAGACAGAATAAAATGTAAAAATAGCTATGGGTTTAACATTATATAAACTAAGAAGTCATTAACAAAGAATCATACTTCAAGCCAATCTTCAGCGACTTCCTCCTGACCATCTTTTGTTATCCGCTGTTTAAATAAGCCATACTTGTATCTAAGTCCATAACCCCAGGCTGGGTAATTTAACGTTGCTAAAGAGTCCAAAAAACAGGAAGCAAGCCGCCCAAGACCCCCATTTCCAAGTGCAGCATCTGGCTCCTGTTATTGATCAACCAACAAGTTTAATACTACAATCAACAAAAGGAAGAGTTTAATACAGAAAGAAAAAGTTCTTGATTTAAGCCATTTTGAAGCTTTATTGAGGCCAACAAGGTGGACGGCACACATAGTTTTGCAATAGAAACTAAAAAAACATACGGGATCAATCCTTTCCTATTCTTCTGCAATCATATTCAAAAGCTCAAACTGATAATTTTCATGAACAATTGTTAAATCCAATAATTATTTGTACTCTGCTGTTCATTTGCACAACAGAGAGCAACCTTAATCATTTTCCAATAAATAGTTTGTCTCACCAAGCCCCAAGATGCTTTGTGCCCACCATCTAGAGTCTCATCACGAATTTTTTCTTCAATACTTTCTAGGTACAATGAATCACAAGATTATCATGCAACACGCCAAACCCACAGGCCAAGAAAATACTTGTTATTAATGATGTGGTCATTTGAAGCAAAACTATAATCTCCATTCGGGGGACAACACAAATTCAGCTTACTGGGACCAGAGATGGAAGAAACCATATTTTCACATCCAAATTCTCTTTGCATTAAATTGATTTTTCTGGTAGGAAGGAATAGGGGCCAGGGGTTCCCAGTTTGCAGGGGTGAGGACAAATCAATATTTTATCAATTGCTTAAAACAAGTTTAACAACCACTGTGTTTCATAAAAGGCATGATAATTCTAAAAGCCAAGTACAACCATCAGTGCATGATCCATGGCAGAAATGCATCTAACAAAATGATAATATATCATAACACCTAACCTGACAAGCTACATTCTCTAGATTGTGGCCGAGCTTGCTCAAAGCTTCTCCATATGCATCTACTAGCTCTAAGTTACCAATGGCATTCAACAATGCTCTTCCCTACATAAAAAATCATATCATATTGCAGTTGTAATGGACTTGTCAAAAGGAAGCAAATATTGCAGTAGTTGAGGAATGCAAAAGGACAAGGAAATTTTACAATATTAAACAATAATGGACAGCAAATGTGATCTTTTATCGGAAGAGGCAAGAATATTGCTAAGAGGCTGAAGTCAAACCTGTAGAAATTCCATCGACAAATAGTATGCCTGCTTTACATTCATCTTTTCATAGTAATCATATGTTGCATTCCAATTAATGATGAGTGCGTCACGAACACTTTGTGCTGTTGCATAGAAAGCCTTGGGAAGCTCAAATTGCTCTGGAGAAAAAGCTGGTGTAAACTCTGCATGGTACTTTATACTTGATGCAATGGATGAAGCATCAGGAGTGAAAGAACTCACATCAACTGCAGCTCCTAAATCATTGCAAGAGGACCAACAATTTAAATACTATACAAAAGCCATAAAAATATGATAATATATGTATATACAGCTTGGCTGATATGTTCTTTTGCCATACATAAAGACAACTGCTGCCACAGCTTTCATTTGTTCAATTTAAATAATGCACATTAGCCTATAATATTAACCACGTGAAGCTTCTCAAATATTCATATCGCATTCAATCATATTCAAGGATCAAGTTTAAGTTGCTTAAAACAACACAGCGAGCCTTATCCATTAGATGGGATCGGCTACATTGCCAATCATTTCAATGTGTGTCCTATCTGTAAGGCCCTTATAATTCATATCATACATGACTCTCCACCTAGTTTTTCTCAATCTTCCTCTACCTCTTTTGTTAAAAACTTGTTTATTCCATCCACTTTCCTCACAAAAGTCTCTATTCATCATTTAAAACACTTGCATGCGCAAAATTAAGAGATTAAACTCTACTTTGTCACCCTTCTGATTTCTTATGATGAATCTCGCATTGGCCCTCAAACCATATCATTCAAAGAGATGCTTCCTTCATACATTTTTTTTTCTTCCTTTCTTTTCTTTATTCTAGGTTTGTTTTTATTTTTTCTTGCTCTCCTTCTTTTCTTTATTTTAGAGAAAAACTCATATGGACTGCTTGCGTATAGGTCCTCAATTTCATGGATTGAAAAAAATTGAGCCCCTATTTTTATCATGAGCAACAAACTACAAACTCTAAGCCCTAGCAACTAGAAAAACAACTTGGACAAAATGAACCAAACATCTGCATTATTTGGCCATGCAACCACAATGTGATCCTTTTAAGCAATCAGCATACTCTACTAAATGCCGAAGCACCAATCCCAAAAGTTACAAATTTGCACCCCTTCCACAAGCTATAACAAGAAGTAACGGAAATACAAACTCCAATAATTAAAAACAACAGTATGTCAACACAACATTCACTCTGCTTAACTGGCTATGAGTTTTCTGTTGATAACTGATTTCCAATACCAAACTCAAAACGTGAAATGTGCTTTTTGGATCTCAGATTTTCCCAGTATTAGGTATCAATTATAGCAGTCTTTATATGCATAAAGCTTCTTGTTCAGAAGAGATATTAATGAAAAACAAGGCACTGGGATGAAAAGAAACACGAGCATATCGAAGAAAAGCTCTCTTCTCCTGATGATTAGAAGATTTCACTCCATTAAGTTATTAGTGATCTGAACTCAATGATATTTCTTCTCCTTAAGATTTGACATGTGAATATGAGCCATCTGCACCTCCCGGGGCTTATTAGTCCCTGACATGATGCACTTTCTACCAAATTTCAAAAGATTTTAAACTTAATTCCGAATGTTGCTTCAGATTTGACATGTAAATACGGAAGCTTAATTGATCAGAACATGGGAGCACAATTCAGTTGTTCCATTCTTACATGAGGTTTAATAAGCAAATAAAATACATTAATTCATTTGCTATAGGCTGGATTGTTTGAATTTCTTAGTCTTAAGAGATCCTGTGGATAAAGAAAACGCACTACGAAGAATAATTAATGGAAACAGAATATTTTCACAATTCCTTTATTTTGGGGGGGCATTCTTGTCTAAAAGATTCTGTTTTATATATCAAGTACAAAAAAATAGAAAATCTAAAAAAGTTATGTTATTTGGTCTGGATATAATTTAATCAATGTAATATTGAAAAGTTTCCCCACCCATTCAATTTTATTGATATCATCAAACAAACAAACAAACATGAAAATGAAAATCTAAAATAAACTCACTTAATTCTCTTATTGCCATGTCATTAACCTAATCTTTTTATAAGTATGGCACAAATTTAATGGGAGCAAGAAAATTTTATCCAGGTTGTATGTGTTAGAGTACTTAGTACATGTACTTAGTACATGTATTGTCTGTTATTTTTGGGCTCACAACATATCAATTCACAGGATTCAGATTTTCCTGGACTTTTAACTTGTATACAGTTGTACACACACATCTATATAACACGACACTCTAGCATACAGTTTTAGCTCAACATTAAAAAGGAATCACGCGACATAATATTTCTGCCAGATGGTGGGGTCCCAGTCCTTACGCATTGCTACAAACAGTAAACGTGAGATGCAAAAATAGAATCCAGTACGTCTAACATATCAGAAGAAAATAAATACGCTAAAGCCTTACATAGAAATAGATGTTATGTGATATTTTTGTACATAATTTGCTATCCTTTCATGGCACATTAACATAAAAGGAATGAATTGAGGCCCACTAGGTGATGAGTCACAATAAGTATTCCAAATACAGCCGAAACCAACTGGAATTGGAATTTTCAAAGTTATGCCGACGACAGTTTAGTTGGTTTGCTAAGTAATGCTGGGAACTGTTCAAATGAGTCAAATGCCAAATTAGACACCCATTATTAAATGATCCACAAATTACTCATCTCCATGCTTACTCCTCATGAAAAATAATGTGATAAATAACCCGCATGCCGTTCAATCCCATACAAATATGTTTTCCTCTTCACTATGATATTTTCTTTTTAATCAGAAATGCGATGCGGCTACTGCCCGATTTGCAACTATGATAAACTCACCCTCCATCTGCATTGTAAATCGATTTCATAACAATTCCAAAAGAAAAAAGGAAATCTAGATCAACACTTTATAATAAAAAGAAAGAAAAAAAAAAAAGAAAGATCCAGAAGCATTCATTTTCTTGGAGCTGGATATATGGAGTGAATTATACCTTCCTCAGTGATTGGATCATTCAGTTTCTGCTTTGGCTGGCTCGAGACGTTTCTCACAGTAAAAGAACGTCTTAACCTCCCCAAACTCGACTCTCGGGTCAAGAATAGCTTGGCATTCCAGTTCCTCGAACTAAAATCGATAAGTCTTGAGATTGAATTGCAATGAGAGAACGCCTCCGCCCGAGTCGAAGTCACAGGAAACGGTGAACTCGCCATTACTCTCGCTCGCCCTCTCTCTAAAAGTGCCTTTCTCTCTCTAAAAGCAGCTCTCTCTCTCTAAACCTCCGTTTTCAGAAATCACAGTTCTATAGCGAATCCATACGAGACACCTATAAGGAGCCTCTTCTCTATATTTATATAGGCTTCTATTCTGCTTCTCTCGTCTTCAGAGAAATATCAGATCACGAGAACGAACCGGTTTCTTCGAAATGAATTCGGGGAATTGATTGCGTGCGGCGAATAGTATTTCCGCAGACAGCTGGGTCCAATAAGGGGTGAGACAATTCAGTACAGAATTACTAAGATGCCCCAGCGACGTGCGAGAATCGTACGGGGCTGTGAGGTGAAAGCATCCGATTGGGCAGCTTAACTAAAGGTGCATTGAACGCTGATAGCGGAGTGGGCTTTGCTAGATATTTGACGGAAAAGGACAAATGCAACGTGGAAAAGAAGATAATGTCCCCTGAATATTCATGTCCCTCTCCCCTCCCATTTCGACCGTCCATTTTATCACAGAACCAATCATGTCTTTTTCTGTCAATGGAGATATGATTAAAATAAGAACATAATATGTTATTGCTTCAAGATAGGATTTATTTTCGTGTAATCTGTTTATTTTAAAGGAAACTTTATAAAATACTCACTCAAGCTTATTTTTTACAAGTTTATTTAAATCTCAAAACTATATAAATTTTTTTTTTATTGAGTGAGATGGGCAAGTAGCGATGGCGGGGCGGCCCTAGGCCGTTCTTTAATTTTAAAGTTCAATATTTTATTTCAAATCTTAATGGAGTGGGAGTTTTTAACTTATATATCTTATCACTAATAGGAAAGAAGACAAAATTAGACATTTCAAATTTTATATCTTTTTTGTTAAAAGATATAAAATACTATCTTATATATATATATATATAGATAATTTTTAAAATGATCATGCTATTTCTATAGAAGCTCAGTTAAAAGTGGGTTTAAAGGTAAGGTGAAAAGCCTATTTTGTCCCCTTCTCTCTTATTTCAATAATCATTTTACTCATTTCTATCCTCTCTCTCCCTCCTCCTCTCTCCTCTCTCTCTCTCTCATTCCTTCTCCTCCTTCAGCATTGCCCGCTAACGCCCATCGCTACCTTGTTTGGCCGACTGCTGGCAGCCACCGCTCACATCTCACGCCTCGTCTCTTGCCTGGCCGATCATCGCCTCGCCTCTCGACCAGGCAAGGCAGTGGCAGTTGCCGAAGGAAAATGAGAGAAAGAAAGAAACAAAGAAAGAGATGAGATGAGAGAAGAAAATAGAAGTCGCAATATTCTTGCGTAAATCCTCAATTTATCGTGAGAATATCATTATGTAAACTCATTTGTGAAACTATTTCTGTACAAATAGCATTATCCTTTTTAAAATTATTTATAAATTAAAATATATCTTATGTTAAAATTAATTTATACTTAAAAAGAAAGTAATTTTCTATTTTAAACCTTGTTTTATTTTCATCATGTCCTGGTATCGTATCTTATTTCAGAGGAAAAAAAAAAACACATAAACGTAACGAAGAGAATGAAGCAAGATGTCGGACGATGGATAGAAGCCCACATTGAGGGGAGAATTTGTTAATAAGATTGACTCCATAAGCACATTTATATGCTTTTGCAGCAAAGCTTTCATCTCTAACAATTCACTTGAAATATTACTACGTAATATGTTGATTCATATCATGTCTACTTGTAATCTTTTATTTTTATTATCATAAAGTAAACACATAATTTATATGCTTTTATATATTGCATCTAGCTATATTCTATATAAAAAGTTTTTAATATAATTATACATATTTCTATATAAATATTATTATGAGTCATATATATTATACCAACTATAAATTTAATTGATGTGTTATCGAATATGATATAATTGACTCCACTACGTACGTAATTTAGGACATGTTAATTATGTTTCGTGTGGGAGTTGAAGCTCAATGTATATATATGATCAACTGGGCTCGTTGTGGTTTAAATCTTAATGGGATCGTCACGTCACTGCTCTGCTTTAATCCCTCCTTGCCTGCCTATTTATCTTACTATTTTTTAACGAAAAATAATAGAAATTAGCATGCCAGTATCACGAGGTTTATAAATTTAAAACCAACACTAGCAACGCTGTTGCAATTCCGTAGTGCCCATTTTTACTCTTCTTCACATTCTCCAACACAACAACAAATATTTTACAAACAAACGGTACACGGTGCTAGTTTGGCTATTCTCTCTTTTTTTTTTTTTTTTTAACTTTTAAGTTGAGTAATGTTTAAACTAGTTATAGCGTTTAAGCTGATAATATGTTTAGATAAATATATATTTAAATTATTAATTAATAATTATGTGTTTAATTTAAAAGACTTGATAAACTATTATAACTTGATAAAAAGATAAAAATATAAATGTTGTTGAATGATATAAAATTTTATCATTAAATATTAATAAATTATACATAATTATTAAAAAATATATTAATACAATATATATATACTTTTTATTTTTTTTCTTTATAATATTTTATCATTAGATTAATATCACTATACATACAATTTATATGTATACATAGCGAGACTAGGCAGCGCGAGAGCAAGCAGCAATCGGGGCAGCGGCCAAGGATGAAGTCGATGATGGAGGCGTGGGCGACAATTGAGGCTACAGGCAACAACGACGATCAAGGCTTGAGGCGACGATCAATGGGGACGAGGATGAGTTTGAGGCAACAACTACTAGCAACAGTGGTACTGGAGACAACAGCCAACGGCGACAGAGGAGCTGGAGACAGCAGTCGATGACGACAAAGGAGCTGGAGGCGATGGCTGGGTGACGGAGAAGCGATTGGCGACAGACAACGGGCAACAGTGGCGGCCATGGTTGCAAAGTGTTGAAGAAGAATGATATGGGTTGGAAATTGAAGTTTTGATTGAGGGTAAATAGGTAATTTTCATGATCAACTCAACTTTTATTTTAGTAGCTTTTTGCAAAAGTTGAAAGGGAGTAGCTTCTCAAGAAGCAATTCTTATAGCATTTAAGGCATACAACTTTTAAACTCTTTGAATTTGTCACAACATGTAGTTGCAAAATGTTTGATAGCTTATAAATTAAATGATAGCTTATAAGGTCAAATCGTATAGCCAAACTAAGCGTCCAAGACCCAAATTAATAATTTTATCTTAAAAGCTCCAACTTAGTATTTTATATATATATATATATATGTGTGTGTGTGTGTGTGTGTGTGTGTGTGTGTGATAATTAACATAAATCCCCGGAGATAGAAAGAAAACCGGATCGCCTTTTATTTTTCTGATGCAACCAATTACTTAGGCGAGTACAGTACAGAAAGTTCACATATATAGAAGAACCAGAGAGAGTCGATATGGAAATTTACAGCAGCAAGTAAGTAATAAAGCACAAGCAATGCTAAGGAAATTAAGACTAGTAGTAGACTACGTACGTACGTACGTACGTTCCATGGATCGGTGCCTCCTCGACTTAGTGTCTGCACCGATTGTAGTAGGTGCAGGGGCGATGATACGCGCCAATGGCCATAATGCAATTGCCGTAAACAGGCCCATTACAGGCTGGACCCCTCCCCTGAGTAGCTTTAAAGGTAATAGAGTCTGTGTTTTCTGCGAGAATCCTCCTACTCACCTCCGACTCCATCAACTCTTCTTCTTCTCCTCCCTGTTCCGCCACGCATTCGGCAATAGTACCGCCATTGCACCGCCGCTGCAATCGCATCGCCATCATCACTCTGCTTGTCTTCGAAGAAGAAGAATTAGCCACGCCTAGCAAAACCATGGCCAAGGCGAAGGAGAAGTAGCGGAGGTTTAGATTCATCTTCATATTCTCGCTGTTTGTGGCCTCTCCAATTGCGCCTCCATCGATCGCAGCAGTGGAATTAAGGCTTGGATAGAAAATGGATGGCTATATATGCCACATTTTTTATAGAGCTTAGGAATATATCCTGGGTTTGGCATCATTTTTTATTTTTAAATAAAATAGAAAATTATATTTTATAATTTATTTTATTGATAATGTTTTGTAATTTTAAAATAACTTATTTACTTAAATTAATATAATATATACATATAAAATATATATAATAAATAATATTTTTATATATTTTTTATATTTAATAAATATAAATAATCTTTATCTTTACATATATATAAAAATAAGATAATCATTGCACAAAGTTGACCCACACAATTTCTCCCTAAAGATTTGTGGAATTAAAAAAAATTGCATTAAATCTATCAGACTATCCTTTACCTCTAAAACTTGCATTAAATTTGTTTGGATTTTCCAATGCTATTAATTAATCAAAAATAAATATTTTATATCCTACCTTCTCATCAATTAATCCCTTAATCAATTAAAAATAAATATTATTTTAGAGAAATATGAATAAACAACTTAAACTATTAATCTTATCTATTTGTATAAAATCTTATCTTTTATTTATATACTCTTTATATATATAAAAATAAGGTAGTCATTGCACAAACTTGACTCACATAATTTCTCACCTAAAGATATGTGGAATTAATAAAATTTACATTAAATCTGCCAGACTATTCTTTGCCATTAAAACTTGCATTAAATTTGTATGAGTTTTCTAATACTATTAATTAATCAAAAATAAATATTTTCTCTCATATTGTCTCATCAATTAATCCCTCAAGAATTAAAAATGAATATTATTTTTGAGAAATATAAATAAACAACTTAAACTATTAATTAAGTCATAAAAAATCATCCATTTATATAAAATCTTATCTTTTCTTTATATAATATATTAAATAAACTATAATAGTTTGTAAATATTTTTTTCCTTTAAAAATTAATCTGTCAAACTGTTTTTTGTCATATTTTCAAATTAAATTTCAAAATCATAAATTAAAATTTTCAATGGAATTTTTAGTTAATATTAAAAAACTCATGCTTTCTCATGTAGGAGTTTTAATTTATATTTCTATTTATAAGTTAAAATTCATGTTTTTAAAATTTTGTTATCATTGTAGAAATTAAATTTCAATATCAAAAATTAAAAATTTAAGAGAATTTTTAATTAGCATTAGAAAATCCATGCTTCCCCACATTTTTTAGTTTAATTTATATTATATTTGTAATTTTTAATTAAATATATAATATAATAAATAGTTTTACTTTGATAATTAATTAATCACTACTTTTAATTTAATGCAAAACTACTGCATGAGTTTTTCAATACTAATTAAGATTTAAAATATCACATTTTCAAGACTAATGCATGAATTTTTCATTACTAATTACGATGTAAGATATTACATTTTCAAAACCATGAAAGAAAATTAATGCATAGTGTAACAACCCGTCTTTTCGGGGCGTGTCATTATGCTGGGACTTAACATAAAAATATACATTCTATGCACACGATACATTTATTAACATCTCAAACACCTTACTTCAAATAAAATCTCCTAACATATCATTACAGACGCCGAAACAATAATCAAAACTTGATATGATACGTACTCAAACTTAATCATAACACGAAAATCGTACCATAATATAACGTCATATACTCAAACAAAATACGTGAAGAATCATTTCTCGGATGAACAATTGAGTACCTCATATATAATAAAAAAACACTTCAATATAACATTAAACCATAACAGTATTACATGATCGATTTTCAAAATCATTCGTAATACATAACATTTTTACATTTAACAAGATTGGTCAATGAAACATAAGTTTCTCAACATGATTAAAATATATATTGAATACTCATGAAGAAGCAAAATGTTGAAATAACTTACCAATTCCATTGGACACGTCACCTTATGTCGTTACATCTTAACCATTTCCTTACCTTAGCTATAAGTCCCAATTGGAACGTTTGAATGTTCTAGGGGCATAACCCAATTAGAAGATAAACCTTTCAGTGAGGGTTTAAAAATGAATATATGAATGAATGATGCAAAAACGTGAATAACAAATACTCTAGTGTAACTTCCTTGGCCATCTAGCCCGATATGAAACTCTAGGTAGTAATCCCGACATGCACACAAGACAACGGGAAACCCCTATACGTCGTTCCAGCAATACCTTTAGGGAATTATGACTACACTATTAGGGCGACATCTCATTCCATGCACAAATATCAATATGCCAATAATATCATGCCATGTAAAAAATCACGACTGTCGGTATAATAATACATGTATAGATATGACAAGATGTACATAAATTACAAATAATTTGACAACCTTCATGAATATCATGCTCAATATAGGAAAAATATAACGTGTATAAGTTTTCGAAAAAAAAATCACTCATCTTAACTTGGTCTCTCAGGCTTCCTTGATGTGCGTGTCCTACCTTGATTTTCATGCCAGGCCTCAATAATCACACAAGCACGAAATTTTGAACCTTAACAATCCCTATACATCATATTTATTCAAATGAATATCAACATTTATTTTTTCATAATATTTTTATATTTTCTTCCTACTTTTTCTCTTCGAAAAATAAAAAATAAATACCTACTCAAACATTTTTTCAAATATTATTGCACCAGAATTCCTAAAATATTTTTTACAAGAATTATAAAAAAAATTCCATAAATACCTCATAGGCCACGCGCCCTCATAGGTCAAGCGCGTGGGTTGCGCGTGATGACTAGCGTGTACAGCTTATGTGCCAGTCATATTATCCGGTGCCGCCACACCAATGATGTTGGCTTCTTCCTCCATCTTGATCCCTACATCTCGTTGATCACAACAGTGCATTTCTTGGCCTGAAAGCACATCTGGAAGGCCTCCGACCGACCGATTGAAGATCCGGCTCCAGCGACCGCCTCGTACTCCAGCCAAGCCTTGAAACAGCTTAAAATATGCACCGTACTCTCCAAAAATCTTCCTATCGACTTGGGGAACAAAAGTCTCTTATCCATTTTCTTCAATTATTCCTCAAAACCCTAAGATTTCTAAGTTTAAATATTATAGTATTTGACCACATTCAACCTCTATTATACTTATTCTCAAACTGCAAAACATTCACTCCTAACACATCCCTTGCCTCTTTCATCATTTCAGCCATTTAATGACCTTGAAGTGACTTGAAATGCTTGAGATTTGCCTCAAAATGGGCTTGATTTTTTGGCAACCTCATGACCGAAATTTCAATCAAATCGGCCACCCTTGTGGCCGATCTTCATTCAAGGTTTGGCCATGATGGTCTTAGGCCTAGCCCTGCAACTCCTTTGGCAGCCTCCCAAGGTCGAAATCGATGATGGGAAAGGCAACCACTGTCCATGGCAATGTTCACACGGCCATATTTATGAAATTTTTACTTTGGCCCTATCAACTTTTTCCTTTTACATTTTGGCCATTTCCTTGAAGCCTTTAGTTTTTCAATAATTTCGTTATGACCCATGAGTTCCAAACTTCTCGTTTCATCCCCCAAAGATTTCAAAAAAACGCATTTCGACCTCCATCAGATAAAATTAAGAAATTACAGTAAGGCTCAAATTTACGTTTTGATCATAAATCTCCCGAAACCACTTAAGGGTTGTTTTACATACCAAATCAAAGTCTCCTCATAGCTCTATTGACTTTTTGGAAATCTCATTTGACAATTTAATTTTTCAGCCTGAAGTATAGTTGTATTGAAAGTTGTTTCTGATCCCGTTTTTTTCGATACCATCAATCTTGCCTCGAAATGCTCATCAATATCATATCATTTTCCTTAGATATCTCGGCTCCAAAGCACTTCTTATAGTTGATTCGATCAATTTTTTGGACTATTTAGATACAAATATTTCTCGAATTTATTTAAAAACTTCACTTACAATTCAAGGTAAATTACACTTGAGTCATTTGAAAATTCTCGGGTATTACACATAGTGAAATAAAAATAAGTCAAAATTCATATTTTTAAATTTTTGTTATTATTAAGAAATTAAATATCAATATGAGAAATTAAAAATTTTAAGAGAATTTTTAATTAGCATTGGAAAACTTATGCTTCCTCCGGTTTGGGAGTTTTAATTTATATTTACATTTATTATAAATAAATATATAATATAATAAATTATTTTATCGTAATAATTAAAATTAATTAATTACTTTCTTTAATTTAATGCAAGATTAATGTATGAGTTTTTCAATGCTAATTAAGATTTAAGATATCACATTTTTAAAACTAATGCATTGGTTTTTTAATAATAATTAAGATTTAATATATCATATTTTCAAAACCATAAAAGAAAATGAATGCATTGTGAAAAAAAAAGAGTCAAAATCTATATTTTTAATTTTTTGTTATTTTACATAAATTAACTTTCAAGACAAAATTTTTCAATACAAAATTTATGATTTTTAGGTCATTTGCTAAGGTTGCGTTGTCTTTATTTTTTAATTTAAAATTTAAAATTTATTTTTAATTTTCTATTTTGACAGTCTATTGTTAGAAAATTGAAAACTCGTTCTCTATGTCATTTTGAAAAATTATTTTCTCAAAACAGAAAATTAGAAAACACGTTCTTTTTGAAATTTTGAAAATAATTTTTTAGTGATATTTTATTTAATAAATTTAATTATTTAGTAAATTAAAAATATTTAATGTTAATATATTATTAAAAAAATATATATATATTTAAAAGTTAATGAATTTTGTAATATTTTTTTCATTACAATAATAAAATATGAATAAATAAATGTGTTTTGAGTTTAGAATTTGTTTTGAATGAAAACACTCAAAATAATTTTTTGTTATTTTGAGTTTTTTTATAATTTTTTTATTTTAAAAAAAATAAAAAACGTGTTTTTATTATTTAAAAAAATTAAAAATTAAAAATAACTTAAGAACCCAGCTTATTTTATTTTTTAAATTTTAGTTATGGTATCGAGAAAAATATATATTTCCAGTGTCCCCTGTCGACTGTCTTGGCTGCCATATGTCACGTGCGCTCACAGGTATGCCATGAAGCAGCAGCTCAGAAGTAAAATAAAGGTAACATTAAAAAAAAATAAAAAAAAGGTGACATTAGGGTTTTACAGCATCATCTAATGACTTTGCTCTGAGCTCAAATCCCAGATGTCCCCCCTGTAGCGTCAAAACCCACGAGCACCATCGTCCCTGTCTCCGCCGGATTCCCTTCCGATGGCTGCCCGCCACCACCACTGCCACCCCGCCACCGCCAGCTGCAGCTGCTGCTGCTGCTACACCACGTGCTGCGACGGTCCACAACCCGACTCACTTCTCCAATCCTTATCTTCTCACTTCCGCCACCCTCCGTCCCAACCCTACCCACCTTCCAATTCCCAAAGCTTCCACCACCACCACCATTACCACCAGGAAACGCCTTTCTACCCACCTCCAGCCCACCACCAACACAGACAGGAACAGTTTCAGGCCCAACCCACCGTCTCCTCTCTGCTCCGCCGCATCGCGGCACTCGAGTCCGCCCTCCGGCGCCAGGCTTCTGTCAACTCTTCCTCTCCTTATTCCCTCCGTGATGCTGCCGCGCGTACCATCCAGACCCATTTCAGGGAGTTTCTGGTTCGTAGATCACGAAAGCTCCGCCAGCTGAAAGATCTCGCTTCCATCAAGTCGACTCTCAATGCTCTCAAGGCCTCAGTTTATGACGACGTCCGTCCCTATTCTCGATCGCTCTCCCGGCGAGCTCTGGGCTTGCTTCACAAGCTCGATTCTATCCAGGTAATAATCAGTTAACCACATCCTTAAACTCATATCTGATTGACACATTCTCTCTTATTTAAAACCTAATTTTACTGTAAATCGGGAATAGATATTTAATCCAGTTGAAGTTGTTAATCAGCGATCAGTTATGATGTAGCCCTATGATTGAATTTGTGTACCAAGAGTGTGTGAGACTCGATGACCAATGTTTCCAGAGTGTGTGTAAGTGGATTTGATTAATTCTGTGTTTTTTGTCCGTAAAAAACTACAGACAAACCACAGATTAGATTGAGGTCGTTGAATCATATTAACTTCTTCATCTTATTTTTTCTTGGTTTTTGGGTGTAATCCGAGCCTAACAAATACGCAACTGGTTCTATTTTGTATGCTCATGTATATTTATTATTTCGTTGGAGATCTGAAATGGGTTTGTTTGCAGGGTGGTGATCAGATGATTAGGGATCATAAAAGATCGATTAGCAGAGACTTGAACCGATTTCTGGAGTTTCTTGATGGGGAAAGGAACAAGGTTTCAAGTGTCGTGGTGAAGAATGTGAAATTCGGCAGGGTTGGCAACAAATCTAGGGTATTTTGCAGTGGCCAGAAGATTGGTGCCGCTAAATTTGTGGATCCGGCTGGAGGTGAGAGAGATTTGATAGAGAAACTGAAGAGCCGGGTAGAGAAAAAAGATGGGTTTTTTGAGGAAGATGGCATTGAGATTGAGCTTGGCAACCCTAGAATTTCCATAAAAGGAAATGCGGGTTTGCTGAAGAGGCAAGGTGGGGATCAAGCCAAAGTTAAGAAAACCGTGAGCTTTGCAGATAATGGGACAGTCTATAGGTTTACTCCAGTTAGTCAAGAGCTTTCAAGTGAAGAAGTGAGTGGTTCCAGTTCCATTGACGATGAGAACGAGCTTGCGGGCAATCTCTGTAGAGAAGTTCAGGAAATTGGTGGGGATGAAGATGAAGAGGCCGGGGAAGGAGAGTCGCCTGAAATCAGCGACGTTGAGAGAATCCCGAGAAGGATTTTGAGAGCTGGAGAAGACAGCTACTTAACCGGCGGATATGATCAGGATGATGATGGAAGTTATGTGTCCTCTGCTCCAGTGCCTGGGAAGATGGAACCCAGATCTGCAGTGAGGAAGAGTTGGAAAGCGACGAAGATTGTTAATTGAAGCGCCATAACATGGGTTTTGATTTCAGTCCTGAATCTTCTCTTCTACTTGTTGGTTGTTTGGGGCTTCTTGTTGAATAAAAAGAAGACAGTGTGTTTGTTCCACATTTGGGCTGATTGTTTCTGCCAAGGGGATGTTATAAACTTGTAATATCTCTCTCTCTCTCTCTCTCTCCCTCTCTGTGGTGTGGATAGAGAGAGTCTTCGATGTTGAATGAATCACCATTCCCACGTGGTTCTATTCTATCTTGACCTTTTGTCTGCTTTTCTTTCCCATGTGGAAGTACAACACTAATCAATACATGGTAATTGTTTTTTCTCCTTTATTAGGCATGTAAAATTGTTGATGTAACATTCTAATCTCAAATTTTTCAAGATTATTTAAATATCAACTTATTAGGACTTATTTGAACAGTTGTGATATTTTTAATAATATTTTTATATATTAATATGTCATACTATATAAATATATAATATATTAATATACAAAGATCATAAAAAATATTACACTATTGACTCCAATGGCCTTCAATCCAATCATTGGCAACTCCCATGGGAGTTGTTGACTATCAGATTGAGAGGAGCTCGCTATAATACTAAAGTCATAAAAGCTTATTGAAAATCATGGAATTAACCCAGTTAAAATACCAAAAATGTAAATTGAGTGTGCAAATAAGGGGTTCAGACCTGCTTATTTCGTGTCTCCTTAACTGTCTTTTTAATAAAAATAAGTCACTTTATTCAATTAATACCATCACCAAATACTAATAGTGATATGTATTAATTATGGTTTAAAATAATTAAATTAATAGTTTTTTTTATTATAATGTGTATTAATCATTGTTTGAGATAATTAAATTAACAATTTTCTGTCAATAACAGTTTAGTGATATACATTAATTTGATGACGTGATTTATTTTTATTAAAAAGATAATTAAAAAAATAAAAAATGAGGACAACAGATTTAAACTCGCAAATAAGGGTGATTATGCAACCTAAAGTAATTATTGGTTAACTTTAGATATTTTTAATCTAATTTACATAAAAATTATGAATTTTTTGAACTTGTTTAGTGACCAATCGTCGTCAACTTGACATGGCATTTAGGAACAAACTAATAAATGCTAAACCAAGCCTAAGGTGGTGCGGCAGGCAGCAGTTTTTCGGGATTAATGAATGGCCGCACATCACCGGTTGTGTCCAAAGCTAAGAACCTTCTCAGCGCCACCAGGGCCCAGTGCGAGTCGCTATTCCGCCACTACGCCGCCGCCAAGTGTCTGGCGGATACCAAGCGACTCCATGCTGGCATTATCACAACTGGTCTCTTCTCCTCTCATCCATCCGCCCGCCTTGTTTCTGTCGTCTGCACGGCCTATGCTGCGTGTGGCCATGTTTTCCATGCGCGGAAACTGTTCGATGAATTGTCTGAACCAAGTTTACTACTATGCAATACCGTGATAAGAGCCTACGCTCACAATGGTTTACCCTACGAGGCGCTCGGGCTCTTTGTTCAAATGCTTGCATCGGGGTGCTCTAGGCCGGATATGTACACGTATTGTTTTGTTATTAAGGCCTGCGGCGATTTATCGTTGCTTGATTTGGGTGTCCCGGTTCATGGTTTGGCGGTGACCAGCGGCGTTCACATGTACACACTAGTGGGAAATTATCTGTTGGCAATGTACATGAATTGTGGTAAGAAGGAGGTGGCCAGAAGGGTTTTTGATACAATGAAGGAGCGTGGCGTGGTTTCTTGGAACACTATGATCAGTGGATATTTTCAGAATGGGAGTGCAGATGAAGCTTTGCAGATATTCAATAAAATGGTGGATTCAGGGGTGAAGCCAGACAGTGCTACCATCGTTTCAGTTTTGCCAGCTTGTGGCCGCCTCAGGGATTTGAATTGCGGGATGAAGGTTCATAAATTGGTGGAAGAGAATGGTTTAGGAAGCAAAATATCTGTGAGCAATGCACTGTTGGACATGTATGTCAAGTGTGGTAATATGATTCAAGGACAGTTAGTTTTTGATAAGATGGAGCAGAGGGACGTGGTGACTTGGACTACCATGATCAACGGGTACATTTTAAATGGTGATGCAAGAAAAGCATTGATGCTGTGTCCATTGATGCAATTAGAAGGTGTAAGGCCCAATTCAGTTACTGTGGCTTCTCTTCTTTCAGCATGTGCCAGTTCGCACTTTTTGAAGCGTGGTCGGTGCTTGCATGGATGGGTTCTAAGACAAAAACTTGAATCTGATGTTTCTGTGGAAACTGCATTAATTGATATGTATGCCAAATGCAATTGCCTTCAAATTAGCCTCCAAGTGTTTGCAAGAACTTCAAGAAGAAGAACAGTCCCTTGGAATGCAGTTCTATCTGGTTCTATTCATAATGGTTTGGCAGTGGAAGCAATTCACCTTTTCAAAGAAATGCTACTGGAATCAGTAATGCCTGATACTGCAACCTTGAATAGCCTCCTTCCTGCTTATGCCATTCTAGCAGATTTGCAGCAAGCAATGAACATACATGGTTTCGTAATACGATCAGGGTTTGTATCTAAACTAGAAGTAGCCACTGGTTTGATTGATATATACCGTAAATGTGGAAATTTGGAGTTTGCTCACAAGATATTTAATGGGATTCCCACAAAGAACAAGGACATTACTTGCTGGACTGCAATCATAGCAGGCTATGGAATGCATGGAAACGGTAATATTGCTATTTCTCTTTTCTATCAAATGGTTCAATTGGGCATTGAACCAAATGAAATCACTTTTACGTCTGTTTTGCATGCTTGCAGCCATGGTGGTTTAGTGGATGAGGGTTTACACTTGTTCAAATTCATGCTTGAAGTTTGCAAAATGACACCAAATTTCGAACATTACACTTGTATTGTCGATCTTCTTGGCCGTGCAGGTCGGTTGAAGGATGCTTATGAGCTAATTAGAACAATGCCCTTTGAACCTAACCATGCTATATGGGGTGCATTGCTTGGTGCTTGTGTGATGTATGAGAATATTGAACTAGGAGAACTGGCTGCAAAGTGGCTTTTTAAGTTAGAGCCAGGTAATACTGGAAATTATGTGTTGATGGCTAATATTTATGCTGCTGCGGGGAGATGGAAAGATGCAGAGCATATGAGACATATTATGAAAGAAATTGGATTAAGGAAAGAACCAGCTCATAGTTTGATATAAGGTCAGAAGCATTTGAAGCTGGTTTAGTTTCTGTCATGGCAAAGGACAAAAGTGTTTGTCAGCTTCAACAGGAGCATACCCAGATTCTTCTTAAGACAGAAAAACTGAAAATCAATATTCTTTAGAAGTGGAGGCTTGCACCATAAAAAAGGGAAAACACTAGGAAGTGGAACCTTCTTACCCTGTCTAACATCTTTTGAAACTAGATAACTTGTTGACACATTGTATTAATGGTTGAAGGTGGCTTTGAGTTGTCTGATTGCTCTCTTTACTCTGCTTCGTCAAGTTTTTCCCTTTCCTTGTACCAAAACCCTGCCTCTCCACCTCCCAAAAATGAAATAGAAAAGGGGAAAAAAAAAAAAAGACATGCACAACAACAACAACAGGGACATTAATACAGTAAACACTGCTTTTGTACAGCAGTAGGCATGTTTATTAAAATTACTAATTGATAAATCCAGTTCAAGCTGGAGAGACGCATCTGTGAATTCCAGTTGAGTGCAATTGAGGTGGATTTAGTTAACTTCATAAGTGTTCTCATTACATGGGTTTGAGTTAGTTTACAGATGAAGATTCTTCTGTTGCCGTGTCATTTTTTTTATTGAACGAGTTCATCTGGAGATCATAATCACCATTTGAAAATTGAGTGTGGCTTAGAAGATCAGAAGGTTTGTACAGTTGCATTCAGGTATGATAATCATCCAGATGAGCTAAGATTATGACATCTGCCCTGCATTGCAATAGTTGCAGATGGTTTCAGTCTTTTGATATGTTAATTTGTGCACGCCAGTTCGTGGGAGTGGAGAGTGTTCCTTGCTGCTGACCAACATAGGTATCATATTGTTTATGCAACTCGACTTCCATTTATCTGTACATTTTTCCTTAAGTGATGTCATATTGCAGTTCATTGAAAATTCTGTAAAGTTCTTGTGTGGGATTCACATACTTTGATTTGGAGAGGCTCAAATGCGTTTAATATGTTTAAGGAGTAACTACTTTTTATTTCTGTAGTTTGGACAAATATGTGTGTATATATGTAAATATATTTTCAGAAGTGTATACATAAACTCCTTATACTTCATTCTAAAATGAAATGTAAACAGTATTCAATTTAACAGTGACACTGCTTCACACACTAATTTGTCCCATAAAGACTTTAGAACAAATGGAGGTTTATGTATTATTTTTTTAATATTTTCACTTATTTTTTGAAGGAATGGTAAGAATTGGCAGTTTTACATGATTTAGTTCACAGTTTTGGTGGATTATGTATTGTTTTCTCGTTTTTATTTGTCAATCAATGGTAAACACGACTATCTTACATAGGTCATTACTTATGTTATATATTCTGCATGCTGGATTCAGTTTGTGCTGGTCTCTAAATGTTGGTCACTTCATCATTTTAAAGCATCTACTGGCACCAATCAATTTCCTATCCTTTCTAACGATGATGTATACTTAAAAGTAGTATTGCACCATGTAAACTAATTTATTAAATGTGCAACATTCAAAGCAAGAAATGATAGGTTTCGGAATCCTTTGAATATGGGACAATGAAAGCTAAACTGTACATGATGAAATTGATAATTGTGATGTAACACTGAATCATTTATTTATAAACGTAGAAGGGAGAAAAAAAGGCTTCAAAATATCACCCGGCCAAGTATGATTTTATATCGTTATTTGCATACTGATGCCATTCTTTTCGATACATTTGTTAAATATGATCTCAGTCCATTATTAGATTATGCATCTTCTGATCCTGTTTCGCACTTTCACATGTTGTATCACGTATGTGATATATAGGGTTGATTCCAAATCTCTCTCTCTCTCTCTCTCTCTATCCCGTATGTGATATATAGGGTTGATTCTGTAATTTGAAGGAAAAGCAGGTAATTCCCATGCAAGTGGAATGGAGCAAAAGACCCACTTTGTATTCACTAATTATCTACTCCTTGGACTTGGATAAAGATTAAACGGATCATGATCCTGTCTTTGTAGAATTTTCTTTTCCCTGGCATTTGATTTGTTTGGTGACATTCATACCCTGCCATGATTCATAAGAGAACATCATTAACTTACCATTCTTAGTAGATCGCGAACCTTCAAGGCCCTAGGCATTATAGTCACAATTTATGATCGCCAATGGAGGAAAAAAGAAGGGTTCGATTAAGTTCTCATCAGCCACCATTACTGTCAATCTTGTATTGTGGCTTTCCTTTCTTGCACAGCATTCCCCTTAAATCTCTGTTTACGCGCATCTGGCCACAGAGAATAAGACGGGCACTTTTGTTGTCCGAACCTTATTGTCTGAATCTCTGTTCATGTACGCCTGATGAAGACGAAAAATGGACAGGCAGTGTAGCCAGGTGAAAAATAGACTGTAAGATTCATGCTGTGGAGAGGCATGCATGCATCATTCCCTTTACAGGGTCAGTGCAAGCTAGAAGAAAAGCGTTTTCAAACAAGAACAAATACGCAAGGACAGTTTATCATGCAATGAAGTGGGGATAGTCATCTTGTTGTTTGATGGATTTAGGACCAACTTTAGGAGGCGGCATCCATGGACCAACTGTTCCTTGAGGCCAATTCACTGATCCAAGCCATGTGCTAGTACTCTTTTGGCATTCAGCATATGCTTTTGGATGGCCCTACATAGTGCTCTATGAAGAATGTGAGAGCCACGGCTACCACATTAATTCTTTGCAGCTTAATTGAAAAATGAAATTTGTCTTTGGATCTTTATGCCGTGATGGTTTGTTTGTTCTCTTGCTTTTTAGGCTCCTGGGATGAAGAGGAGTACATGGCTACTGTCTACTTTTTACGTACTCTGGCTGCTTTAATTCCCATGGTATCATGTATCTGTGGAATGTGGAAGTCTTTTCTAAGTAAAAGGTTAAATCAATATTAAAAGGGAATTTTATATAGAAAATAGATGTGAATATTATTTGGTATCATTAGATTAGATTCGATTGGATTCATGAATTTTTAATTCAGTTCAATTTGTAGTTTGGACATTAGTAATCGACTAAAATAAATAATTATTTAAAAGATACCATTATCTTTACGCTATTTATGAAATTATCATAAAATGATATCTATGACAATAATTACACTTATTAAAATATTTTAAATATCTATTAAATTTGCTTAATATTTGATTACTTTGAATAACATTGAATTGTTTATTATAGTTTCAGTACATTTAACTATTTTGAGGTATTATATTAAATTTTTATTTTTAAATTTTAGTTCAATTTAACTTTATTATTTACGTAGTTTATATAAATTATAAAGATTATTACAAATTCACTCCCTACACAGTCACTGTGAATTAGATTCAGATTTACCTCTCTTATCAAAAATTATGGGATCGAGTGACGGGAGTTCCCCACAAAAAAAGTACATCCAAAGTACATCCCAATTATATAGATTATTATAAGGTAACGTTTCGATAAATTCTTAATTATAATAATAATTAATTTTTTATATCTTTAAATCAAACCTATAACTAAAATAAAAATCGCACGATGAATGTAAAAGATTCAAAGAGATCGGCCATCTCATTCTTAGTCAGTGGATTATTAGGCCGTGATCAAAGCGGTTGGCCATTTCATCCTTAATCAGTGGATTATTAGCTGCATTACTTACATGGAATGTTAACTACTAATTTTACTATGTTGAAATAGACATGTCAGAGCTAAATAGCTGGCTAAAGCTAATTAAAGTTACCTAACACCCTGACAATGGAACGTATCCCTTTGGAATTACATTTTTATTCTTCTCAAGTCTCAACTCTTTTTCCAATTTTAAATTTAAATCTCCCACTCAAGTAAACGCTTAACCGAATTATTATAATATTTATTATTATTTTTAACAACCAATCACTAATCTCAAAAGCTCTAAATTTTGATTTTTTTTTTATTATTATTATTAAAAGTTGGGCACACTCAACGCAAAAGAGGAAAAAAATAGAAGAGAGTGATGGGACCAATAAGAAATATTCTTGCACAAGATGGGAATCAAACTAAAGCCCCCTGTTTTCTCTCTCTTTCTCTCTCGCTCTATATATAATATGTAAATTACTATTTCGATCCACGGAGAGGGAGAAAATCATTCGAATAGCAAATGCACGGATTCATTGCTTCGTCGCCGCAATCGAATTCACGTAGATATACATATATCGCTGCGCGTATATAGAGAAGTAAGAACCCTAGGTTGTTGAATCGGTTGAATTGAATCCCATGCATTGGTCTCTGAGAAGGCCGGGAACGACCAATTCAACGGAATCGGAGTCGTCGGCTTGGCGGTGGATCTGATGGTGAGAGTTTTGGGGTCGGGTTCGGAAGGGAATTGGCGCAGTCGCGGTGATTCTAGGGTTTTGAGGAGGCGACGATGCAGGTTCACGTCTCACCTAGCATGAGAAGCATAACGATATCGAGCAGCAATGGCTTTGTTGACTTGATGAAGATCAAGATCGCAGCTCGCCACATCTCCTACCGCACACTCTTTCACACGATCCTTATCCTAGCTTTTCTCTTGCCTTTTGTCTTCATTCTCACTGCCCTTGTTACCCTTGAAGGTGTCAACAATTGCTCCTCGTTCGGTGCGCATTAAATCTTTTCATTTCTTGTTATCTTGTTCTTTCTTGTCTGTCTTGGTTCATTTGATGTTCATTCTTCTGATTGTTGGTTCTTGTATGTTAATTTTTTGATCCGGTTGTGATTGTATCACGTAGATCTCGATTTCGCTGATAATTTTAATTCCACGGTATAAATGACTCGTTCTTTGAGATTTGGCCGCTCGAGACAGCAATGTCGGTCTTTTGTGTATGTGTAGGTTTGATCTGATTGAGACTAAATTAACATTCTAAGTGTTCGATGCGTTCAGATTGGATTGTGTCGTCTTTTCTGACTTTCTTCATCTGCATTCTTTCTGCCCCCCCCCCCGAGGTGGCGGAGCTTTTTTGTTCCTCCAAATTGGATGATGTTCAGATTATATAGTTCTTAATATTGCAGGAGGTTTGGGTTTGGGAGTTTTGACTGAACATAGAGCCTAATCTTTATTTATTTTAATTTATTTTTTTTATTTGGTTTGCTAAGGGCATTGGTAGTTATGATGCTGGAATTTTTTTCCCCTCTTGCTTCTATAAATGGTTGCTTTCTTTAGCTTATTTCTTCCATATATGTATGCTGCATCAAATAAACAAAATCATTCTTCCGTTTGTTTTATGCTGCAGATTGTTTAGGCCGGCGGTTGGGGCCAAGGCTTCTTGGTAGGGTCGATAACTCAGGGGTAAATAATATTTTTAAACCTTCTTCATACTTGCTATCTATGATCACACAATAGCGAATCATGTTCCTTACTATTGTCACATGATAGCCAATTGATACTTATTTTTTTGGTCAACTGATACTTTTATGCAAATGATCCTTTCTTTTAAAGGACCATTTGCATAAATTATTCATTGTCAAGGCCTCTGATATTTGTCATCATGGTGTTGCTGCAGAAGTTGGTTAGAGAATTTTACAAAGTCCTCAATCAAGTGAGCTCTGAGGAAATCCCAGTCGATTTAAAGCTGCCAGAGTCCTTTAGTGAACTTGTTTCTGAAATGGAAAACAAGAAGTACAGCGCAAAGGAATTTGCAATAATCTTGAAGGGAATGGTATGTGGTTTGTCTTAGAGATGTGTTTCATTTCTTTGCTAGTTTTCTTTATCTCCCTTCAGCCTTCAGTGCATGCATGTCTTTGTTCATTTAGTTTCTGGGTTTCTCTGTTTTTTCCCATCATGCGTTTTGCTGTTGGGGCCGGGGAATATTGTTTTTTGCAATGATCCAGTGATAATGCCTTATAGGTATCTGGAGTAGATGGGATCCTAAATGAGCTTATTGTGTGGTTAGATATAAAGAGGCATAAATTGGAAAGTTAAGGTTTTACAACACTGTAAATTGGCAGTTAAGGTTTTACAGCTCCAAGTAAATTATCCTTAAAATAAAGCATCCTACTAGGTTTTTGTTTCCTTTATGGATAACTCCAATTTGTTAGTATACGAGTAGGTTCTTTTCAGGGACCTTCTCCTTTCTGTACAGATTTTGCCTCCTTAAGGCTGTTTCTCCTTCTTATGTTTTTATTTGCTTATAAAAAAAGTTGGTATAGAGAAAATGACAAATTGATGAAGGTTAATTATGATTGTGGTTCCTGTATGATGTTCAAACTTCTACCTGATACTTTGGTAGCTCGAGTGGTTGCATCATGGATGTTTTATTTATATAGTTGAAATTTCAATTTCATTATTTTCTTAATATGTCTGCCTTATGTCTCAATTGGGAAACAAGGAGATACAAGGCATATTAGCTTCAACTTAGTAGCTGGACGATCATCACAGTCAACATTTCAAAATTGATTATCTAATCTTCCATACGAGAATAGTGTCCTTGTTTTGTTCTGTCAAAAACCAGAAGCTTTAAGTTTAGAGTGCATTGCACTTAAACTTTTGTGAACATTTAGGCCCTTTTTTGTTTGGACGTAAAACATTTTACACTAGAATATATTTTTTTATGTAAAATGTTTGACACAAAAAAAAATATTATTAATCTTCTTTCCCGGCGTTTGGTTTTCATTTGAAAATATTTTCCAAAATTTAGCTATATATATGCATACATATATGAATTGTGCAAGTGTGTATATGTATATATATATATATATACATATGTATGTAGATTTACATATTTCTATATACGTGTGTGTACCTTTGTATGTCTTTGTGCGTGTATGTGTGTATACATGTACGTAAACTTGTTTTCATGGAAGAAAAGGTAATTTATTAGTTTTGTATAAATAGAAAAATGACTTGCGAGAATTGAATTGTAAATCATTTTCCTCTTCTTGATGTCCATAATTTTTATCATCCAAACATCAGGAAATATGCAAAACATGGTCATGTAGTGGTGTGCCAGACCAGGATGGCCTGCATCCCATTAGGCACGATCTGTTTGCTTAATGGGCTGGCTTGGCACTCGGCCTACTGGGCTGTGTAAGTTTTTTAAACTTATTTTTAGATATATTAAATTGCTAAATATTCAATAAATATGTTATATTTACATAGTTAAACTTGAAATTTCAAATACCATTTGATTATTTATTGGAAATCTCTAATGTATTTATGTTTACATACATTGCTACATAAATAAATAATAAAGTAACTGTATCTATATATATTTTTTCAGTGTAGTTATATTTCCATACGTTGTTAAATAAATGCATTAATGTTATCTATAACATTTATTTTAAAGTTAAATTTATCTATAACAAGCCTTAGTAAGAAATCAAATGTAATAATAATTATAACATAAAAAATATTATTATAAAATAAAATAACTAAAAGTAAATCAAATAACATTTTTCATCGTTTCTGACACTAACTTTTAGAGTTAATGTAAAAATATTTTTTATATTTAAAGCATTCAAATTAGATTAGATATGGAAGAAATTTGGATTTTTAAGTTGTCAACTAAATGCATGTTATATCTTTTAAAATAAAAATACATGAAACTTGCTCACTAAATCCTGCTCTCTAATTCCAAAACTATAAATATTTTAAAATTATAACAATCCTTTTTAATTTTCAAAATTAATTTTATAAATATTTTCAAAGTTAGGACTTCTTTTTAATGTGGGCTGGGCTGGTCGTGGACTAGCATCCTTAGGCCTTGCACAGCCCTACGTACCCAGCCCGCTTGCCACAGTGGCAGCCTGGCCCATTTGGCATCACTTGTTTTATGTACCATGATGAATTAGGTAAATTGGTGCCATTTCATAACTAAATAAATAATGTGAAGCCTAATATGTTGGTTTTATTTTTCCTTGGGCCTTGTAGTTGTGAAGTTATTAACTTAACTCTATTGAAGTGAAACTGTTATACTCTTACAGAAGTTTGAGTTGCTCAATGATAAAGTTTCCCTCTTTTCTTTGATAAGATAGTGAATATCAAAAACACAAATTGGATAGTGTTAATTTTGTTTCATGAATTTTTATAAATTATTCCATACAGGCAGTGTTAGTCACGAACTGTATTACTTGGTTTGTGGATTGATTTGTTATGTGGAATGAGGTTGGGAACAGTATACTCTTCTGTAATGTGTTACCATAGGGATTGAATTAAATAGATTATTATTCGAATTTAATGTATTTTAAGAGAAGTTTTATTTTGATAATGTGATGGCCATAATTTAAGGTAAGATAATTATTTTATTTTTCTTCAATTTAATCACTTAAAACACAATTTTTTTAACATAATATCCAATTTTATTACATTACATCAATATCATAATAGAAATGCTCAGTCGACACTGGTCGCCTCAGTACTATTGGTGCGAGTCACTGCCACTAGGTCTTCTCATTTCAGGTGTGGTCCGGTTAAAGCGAGATGAGAAGGCTATGTGATTAAATGTTGTGTAATAGTAAATGTTTAGGAGGGTGATTTTGTTAAAAAAACATTTATCTTTTATTCCTACTTCTCTTTTGGAGTAGAGACTCCAAATTTGTGCTTTTGTTCAACAGTATAATAATATTATGGGTATCCTCACTCCTTTGTGCACAAGACTCCCAGCTTTTGCTCTACAACACAACAATATTAGTATCATATAAAAAGACGTCTCCAATGCATGAGGCTCCTCACTTTGTAGGGGTTGGGAGAAGGTTGTATTTGTGCATAACCTTCCCTTTATGTTATTGCAAAGAGTCCGTTTCCACAACTAGAACCTATGGCTTCCTGGTCAAAAGGAGCAACATAACTGTTGCTACCAATGTTCACCCTCATTAGTATGATAAATTTATAAAATTATATAAAAAATTTAAATTTATCATTAATATCAAATTATCAATTAATACGGTAATATTAGCAACATTATGAATATTGTATTGATATATTATTCTTAGAATAGTAGTAATATAATTATTTGTATTTTAATATTATAATATTATTATATTTAAAAATGTTACATACCCTCAAATTTTGTACACACTGTACAGAAATTTTTCATGTATTATTATTATTATTATTTTACTTCTAACATAAAAAATAGTTTTCTACATTTTATAACTGAACATCTCTCTCTCCCTCTGTGCAAAAAATGGAAACTGGAGATAAAGCTGAAAATTGGGAAATATCTTAACATACCAGATAAGGTGGTACATTAACATCTGCACTATCTCTGTCTAGGAGACTGAGTCAGCTAGTGGACAAATTGACCTATGTATGAGCCACTACTATGTCATTACTTGTAGCATGTGCATTGCCCGGACTCCCTTCTCTTTGCCCAAGTAGTTCACCTTGACTACTTACTGCTTGGTCACTCATGCCACCGTTCTGACTTGATTGACTTAGCATTCTTCCTGAGTGCTCCACTCATCATCAAAGACTTAGTGTGCTGCCACATGAAGCCTTGTGCTCTAGCTGGCTGACATGATCTTTGATGACTTCTTGGACATTTTTGAGGCAGTTCTGACACTGTTAACGTTGAGGGATTCTGGGATTATGGACTGGATAATAGAGACAAAGCTTTCATTGAGGTGATCATGGCAAGAAGCACAGACATTTTTACAAATGTATCAGATTGTTCCAGAGACCCTTGCAGATATCGACATTCACCAAACACTTTCACACGTGCATCTCACACAATCAAACCATACCCTATTTTTTTTATAGTTAATTACACTCAACACCCTTGAGGTTTCACTAAATTATAGTGTGTACCCCCATGTTTTGGAAATTACATTGGTCTCCCTTCGTCAAACAGATGTAAGGAGCCTGTTACAGTTACATTTTTGCCCCTAAAATATTAATTCTCTCTCTCTGAAATCTTTTTCTCTATCTATACCCCCGCCCCCGCCCCCTCCCTCTATGTATATGTTGCCAGCAATTGGGGCAACCAAAATAGAGGCCTAACAGCAACAAAGAGAAGATCAGAATAGTAGAGGGTCAAAGGGACTTGAATTGGAGATTAGAGTTTAAGAGATAAAGAGATTTGAATTGGAATTTCAGATTTGAAGGGTTTTGGGTTTCCTCTTATCTGTTTCTCCATCTTCAATTTGATTACCTTAAAACTTGATTTAACTTCAATTTGTCGTGGTTTTCAGAAGTCCCTTTTTTTTTTTTTTGTAATTTTTAAAGAGCAAAAGGCTAGCCCATGTAACTATGCAGAACCTCAAAAGTGCCCAGTGTAATCTAAATTATCAAATTTGAAACCCTAATTTTTATTTGAAAACCCTTTTACACTTTTCAAAGGTCGCTAATTGTAAAACTAATTTTTGAAGCCCTAAATTGAAAGGTTGCAATGGATAAAACTACATTATCGATGTAATGCATACTGCTTTTAGGGTTCGTTTGGAATTAGCTTGTTAACAACTTGTAATTATTGTTCATTAATTTCATTGAAAAGGACTATGTAAGAGTTATGAAGCTCTGGAAAATGAAAAGAAATTTTTATTTGGCCTTTTCAAATGTATGAAGTTATTAAATAAGCTTTGTACATATGAAAATATTATTTGTAATTTTAATTTAGCATTACAACTGTAAACATGATTTTAAATAATTGAGGATTTCCTAAATGAATGTTTCTGATTGAGGATTTACTTTACACTGGACACCCCTAAGGTTTTACTTGCTTACATGGTTTACCCCCTTAGTTTCTCAAAATTGCTAAAAAAAAAAGCACCTTTGGAAAAAACCAGAATATCAGCTTTCCTCTTCATCCACAATGACAAAGATTACTATGTTTTCAAAATTTTCCCTGCCTTTTTCTGCTTCATTCTTCGCGTGTAGTGAATTGCCTCCAACTTTTTTCCTCCTCTTTCACTTTTTTCTTGGTTCTTCTTGTTCAGCGTGCCTTGAATTCATCCCTCATGCCTTCAGGTTGCCTTCCACAAAAGCTTGTTGCCATGGATGTGTTGCAAGTGGGTCTAGGGCTTTTGAAGGGTATAATAGACATTTAACGTACACTGAGGGCGTTTTGGGCAGTTCATTCAAAAAATGGTTGACATCATCATTTTTTGTTGCATCTCACTAGTGACATGGGATAATCTGGTAGCAGTAGGGGTATTCAGTGCAATTTCCGAAACGTGACAAGTGCTCCTTGTTTTTGTACCAAACCTTCAGGGGTGTAAGATGTATTTTATTCTATTTTAATTTTTTTAATTACTGATGCACTTTATGAAATGAATGGAAAGCCAGAATTCATGTTGCTGCCCAACACAGTCAGATAAATGATTGGTATGTTGTTGTTGCGCACTTTATGGGTGCTTAGAAACCATCTGCGTCTATTGTGAGATCTTGTTTGTTCATCAGTTAAATAAATTTGAACCGCTCTATAATTTCAAAAATATAAATTAAAATTAATTGTAAAACAAGAACCAATATAGATTTTATATTTATTGGTCTTTTCACACTTAAACTTGTTATCTTTTACAAATCATGAATTCTGTTATTTAATGCTAATTGTTTTCTGCATTCTATATTTTTGATTTTTTAATCACACTAATTTCTTCTATATAGAATGTGAATTTATTTTTATATCCACGCATGAAGAGTATGCTATATAATATATGGTCTATTCTTTGATGTGTCCTAGTCATGCCGTGCCCTGATTCTTTTAAAAATAGGACTTACTGCTTGTTGTTTCTTCTCCAAGTCTCTGAAAAATTATAGTCTTCCGTGTCTCTGACCCATGACCATGAGTGTGCTTTTTATTGCCCGCCTCTCATCCCTAAGGAGGTTTTGCCTTAATGGGTCATAAAAAAGGGGCTTTGGCTACCAGATGGAGTCGTCCAAGTTTCCAACACTCGTGTTCTTATGATTGGTTAGTTATGGCTATCACTGAAACTCAGTGAGCATCCTTATGCCACTATTATTGGTGTATCATGCCATGATAAACCACTCATGTGTGTTGAACATCAGCCTTTTGGCTTCACACTTTGCTATAATTAAAGCCTTTAGATCTCTCTAGTTTGACTATCTTGACTCTCTTCCTTACTGCCTTCAGTAATATTACCTTGCTGTAGAATGTACTTTCCCAGAAGGCATGTTTTTGTACACCTCTAGATCCTCCAAAGGGGTAGAGTGTGTTACCTATTGAGCATCGTTATGCAAAACTTATCTAGTTTCATTTGGATTGGATGAAAGGTGCTTCCTCAGACATTTAAAGGATTATAGTGCACAAAAATGCGGTCCCCAAGATTTGGGCAAGTATTGGGAAATGATTAACTTGCTCTTAGCTTGATTTATTTTCCTTTTTTAGTTCTCTCTCTCCCTTGCCATGGGGGAGGGGGATGTGGCAGAGGGGATTAGAATTGGAAGGAATAAAAGCAATCAGAGCTAACAGAAGATTGTTGCTTTATGTCTAAAAAGAGAAATTTAGCTTTGAGTAAGAACCTAATCTATGATATGGCATTTATATTATTCACAGGGTACAGTTATTCTATGTCTAAATGAAAGAAAAGCCAATTCCAAAGATGTCTCTAGGTACAGATAAATCATTTTTGTAGTCTTGTCAACAACAACACCACATATCAAGGGGTTTTATACTCTTGTCAAATGAACTTTGAATGCTTTGCCCCTTCATTTTGAGAAAAAGATGAGCATTGTATATGCTGGAGAAGATTGAGGAGATCCACAAGTTAGATGAGATGTCCTGGTGCACCTCTCAACAAGAACAGGTCCTGTATTCATGTTGTACTTCTTAAGGCCATTTACAGGGGCTTTATTCTGGCAATTTATTGGTGCATGTGCAGAACAGAACATGTGCCTCAGGACCTGTTATATATACACATATACTTAGAACTGGTAAATTATATATTCATGGACAAATTGGAAAATGCCTCTCTTTTGTTGGTTTCTGTTTTATTTTCAAACTCCATGCATTTGTTCCCTTCAAATTTTATTTTATATACTTGGGGCAAATCATTCCATGTATTTGCATGCAAAGGATAAAGAATGAATCCGTTGTTAATCTCTCCTGGTCATAGTTGTTTTGAGCTAAAGAATTTTTGGTTTGTACAGATGGAGAGGTCTGAGAGAGAGATCAGGGAGTCAAAATTTTCCGAATTAATGAACAAACACTTTGCTGCAAGCGCCATTCCTAAAGGCATCCACTGTCTCTCTCTTCGTTTGACTGATGAGTATTCATCTAATGCTCATGCTCGCAGACAATTGCCTTCACCGGAATTACTGCCTTTGCTTTCTGACAACTCATACTACCACTTTGTAGTATCAACTGATAATATACTTGCAGCTTCAGTTGTGGTCACATCTACTGTCCAGTCATTTCGAAGGCCTGAAAAGATAGTGTTTCATGTTATAACTGACAAGAAAACTTATGCTGGCATGCACTCGTGGTTTGCCCTGAATCTTGTCTCGCCAGCTCTTGTTGAAGTAAAAGGTGTTCATCAGTTTGACTGGTTAACAAAAGAGAATGTGCCAGTGCTTGAAGCTGTAGAAAGTCATTATGGGATTAGGAACTACTATCATGGGAATCACATTGCTGGGGCCAACCTCAGTGAAATTACTCCACGAACCTTTGCTTCAAAATTGCAGGCTAGAAGCCCAAAGTACATTTCTTTGCTCAACCATATTCGCATATATTTACCAGAGGTAAATCAGCTATATTACCCCTCTCTTATCTCTGAGAAATCAAACACTGTAATACATGTAATGTTCAATCCAATAAGAGAGGAGAACTTTCTGATTCTTCATATAAAATGTGCTATGTATTTGAAGGTTTGAAATAGCAAACCACAGACTTAATTTCATTTGAATAAATATCTCTCTTCCCCCCCTCCAAAAAGAAAGAAAGAAAGAACCAAAAAGAGAGTAAACAAAAACCAAGATAAATCCTTTGGTTCTCGCTTTTGACTCATGTCGTTATGCTAGGCTCCTGGACAACTTTCTTTTGAAGGCCCCTGAAAAGCAAATGCCTAACAATATAGCATATGGTGAAAATGTTTCTACTCTGGATCTATATTTTGACTTTTAAGAATGTTGAGGAAATTGTGCATTAGTTTGAACGATCCCTCACCCATCTGTAAAAAAATTTCACCCTGGATGAAGGCAGTATTCAAGATCTCTGGAATGACTACCAATGACCAGCTTCTTTTTTGTTCTTTTTGTTGTTTTGGGATTTGCCTTGAAGTGACTATTTTCCTTGAATTGGTTGGGAATGATCTTTATGCTGGAAATTGCAATTTCATTAAATGGGTCCTTACTGGTTTAGCAATTTTAGCTTTTTTATTGGTTGGTTAATTTCAAATACTGGCAGTAGATATTATCTCTCTTACAACTTGCATGGATGGGGTTATTGAATTATTCTTATTCTTTGGGCAGGGATTGTATCTTTTCCTAGTTTATATTGCATATAAGCACACCTAAAACATACCGTTGTTAAGTGTATTTGAACTATCTTCTTCTGTCTGAATGCTTCTCCATATGAGAGAAAGTGTTAAAAGTTCACTTTACTTGTGTCGCAGCTATTTCCCAACCTTGACAAGGTGGTGTTCTTAGATGATGATATTGTAGTTCAGCGTGACCTCTCCCCACTCTGGGATATTGACCTTGGTGGAAAGGTTAATGGAGCTGTAGAAACTTGCAAGGGTGAGGATGAGTGGGTAATGTCTAAGCGATTCAGGAACTACTTCAATTTTTCACATCCCCTGATAGCAGAGAATTTGAACCCTGATGAATGTGCATGGGCTTATGGAATGAACATCTTTGATTTACGTGCATGGAGAAAGACAAATATAAGAGAGACTTATCATGCCTGGCTGAGAGAGGTAATTGTTGAAGTACTTAATGTATCTCTTACAGTTCTATGACTAATTTTTTTCTTTCATGCTAAATGTATCTCTTAGGCAAATGTAACTAATTTTTTTCTTCCATGCTATGCTCCTTTGTGGGTTTGAGTCATATAACTGGAAAGTGTAAATCTCAGGGAGGGGAATGGCTTTTTTTTTTTTTAATGGGCATTAGTGCTTAACTGATTTTTCTGTTAGAATCAAAGTCTCCTTGTTTACCTTCCTGTACGTGATCCAGCATGGCTCATTTATTGTTTTGGTCTTGTCTTGTTTTATGTTCTTTGTTCAGGCAGGGTGAGTAGTGAAAGTTTGAGTCTTAGTCATCTACTACAGGTAGTGAGGCTCTGTAATGAGCCAATAGGTGCTAGGTAATGCATTGACCACAAGCCATATCATTAGGCAAATAAGCAAATGTCGGTCCAATATTGTTGAAAGTGGGTCATATTTTATGTGCTTTCTATCTGTGCAGTAAATGAAATTTCACTGTTCAAATAGTTAGCTAATTCTAATATAGGCTTATCTGTCAATGATCTTATATTTTTATCAATTGAAGAACAATGATCTGGAATGCTTTGTTAGTGATAAATGGATGCCGTCCATTTCTTGACTAAGAGTTATCTTGCAGAATCTGAAGTCAAACTTGACATTGTGGAAGCTGGGAACTCTTCCGCCAGCTCTGATTGCTTTTGAGGGCCATGTTCAGGCTATTGATCCATCTTGGCATATGCTTGGTTTGGGCTACCAGAACAAAACCAATATTGAGAATGTAAAAAGAGCTGCAGTGATCCACTACAATGGCCAGTCAAAACCATGGCTGGAGATAGGTTTCGAGCATCTCCGGCCATTTTGGACCAAGTATGTTAACTACTCCAACGATTTTATTATGAACTGTCACATTTTGCAATAGTCGTCCAACTTGAGAAGCTGAAGTGTGAGAGGTGGGACAGAAACGAAAGCAATGTGGGGTTCGGGCCAACTCCTTTTGGAGCATGACTGATATGTTGATATTCATTGGGAAGAAAGTAAAATTGGCCAAAATGGCTGTATGATGCTCAAGATCCACTCAGCTGCCCTGCTTCACTAGCATGGAAATGCGGTTCATTCTTTGTCTGTAACATAGCTATTCATTGTCGTGTATTTTTTTGGTCAGGAAACGGATAACACCTGTTTTGGTCTTCTTGAGGGCGTCTTGCCTATTTCTTAGTGCAAATAATGTGGAACATACATGAGAAAACATGCCTACTCAGATGCCTTAGCCATAGAAACTGCTACACAGGAGAAGAAAGTTAGGAGCCAACAGTTTGGAGGATGCCATATAAGCTTCATTAGTCTCAAAGATGTATTTTTTTTTCTTTGTATTCTATTTTGTTCATCGCCTCAATGCTGTTTCGTCCATTGTTTTTGGGTTTGGGATCATGAAAATCAATTTTAGATGATAGGTCTGGGAGATTGGTACATTACAGGTCACTGTTTTGAGTTAGGTTACGTATTGTTTTGTGCTACTCATGAGAATATTTGAAATGGAAGATTCTTTTACCATTTGTTTCTGCCAGTTCTCTTTGTTTTCAAGACGAATTTATTTCTTCTGGTAAATGAAACTATTTTATGATTGGCTTATTTGCAAGATGGTATGGGCCAACCAGCGGTGTTTACCAATCTGTGAAGCTATTAAATATCGGGTGCCGAATGATCAAAATCCTTCTTATTGCAGGCAGATCATCCAAGTAATTAGTAAGTTTGTTAATTGCCAGTGGTGGCTCTTAACTTAGGGCAATCAATGGTATCGCAACACATTACCATCCAGTCGATAATGGAGTTTTGGAGGGTGTCCTAGCGAAATTAAAATAAATCTCCTCAATTCAAAGAGGCATTCTTTTCCATTTTTTCTTAAAGCGGGAAATGAATCTTGTTCATGGAACTTGCCAAGTTGAAGATGACAAGAAACCCATATGCCATGTATAGAAAAATAGCTCTATTATTATTATTATTATTATTATTGGGAACGGAAGAAAAAGATTTGGTGGTTATGATAAAAAAATTCAAAATTTTGTGATTGCTAAGTTTATGGACTGTATTAGTGAATAATGTTATTAGTATATCTTTGTGTATATCTTGAGCTATATAAAGATGTATCAATAATAAAAATGTCCTTCATTAGGTGCATAAAAACGCGTGAGGCGTATAGAGACGAGAGGTATTTTGGTCATAATATCTCTTTATGTAATTTAAGATATATAAAAATGATGCACATATAACATGATTCTTAGTTATTGTCTTTATCAAAATACCCCTTTGGTCGCTTCAATTCTTGGAACCATTTTGGGCATTTGGCTCTTCTCCGACATTATCTTTCCTAAATAATGACTCTTAGTTTTAAGCGAAGAAATTGGGAGTTGTTGTATTGGTTGGCTGTACTCTTATCTATCTATCTAACTTCAATGGATGAATATGAAACGCGATTTGACATCTCACCCGCTTATCCTGCCCTGCCGCATCAAAATGGTAAAATTATACCCTCCCAGTCCCAATAAAATTAATCATATTGCACTACTTATTAATAACAGTGTGAAAGGATGGATACGGATACATGGGATGGGACTACTACTACCTTACATGGCATGGGACTGACTAATTTATAAAAAGATCTGTCCATTATTCCATGGACTTAGTAGGAGGGGGATTGGAAGGAGGAGAAGACTCCAAAGGGCACCCGAAAACGATGAATTCTTTGACCATCATAGCCTTTGGGGACTTTGAAAACTCCGAAACAGCCTTGTTTCTGGGGATTACTCTCATCTCTTCCCTTCCGACTTTGTTTATTCCATAAACATTTTTTGTTTTTACTTGGTTCCCTCTAAGGGATTTGTTTTCTATCTATTCTTCTGTTGCTCAGAGGGTTTGAACCAATAACAAGGAAGCCACCCAGGTCTGTTACTGAGCCAACTAGGATTCTCCGCGAGAGAACTCTTGATTTAGGATTCATTTAGACTTTTTTGATTGATTTACAGGCGACCCAGTTAAAATTCATTGGATTTTTTAATTACCCATTTCAAGAACGCTTGTGTTCTTGGCTCAAGTTTTTAATCTTATTTCAGTCGAAATATAGAGTTGAGATCATCCTGTTCTTGATAGACCTAACTGGGATTATCACTGCTAAATTCTTGTGCCAGGATCGAAATTCACTTCTCTGTATTGACCTCGATTTTCTTTTCTGTTTCCTTTTTGACTTCCTTTCTTCACCCGTTTAGGCTTCCAAATTTTGGATTGTTTCCTGTTCCTGAATCCACTCATATATTTGATTTTTCCAGAGTAGACAGAGATGGATTTGAAATAGTTGTTGATATTATGAAGAAGGGCTACTTTTAAGTACACGGATTCTTGATTGCTCGTAAGGAAGGTGTTGGAGATTATTGTTCCGAAGAAGTCTCAAGTGAAGATCCTGGTGTTTGGACACTGAGAATCTGTGAGAAATTGGAGGATGTCTGGAGTGCAGGATCACTTAGAGATTAAGTTCCGGTTGACCGACGGCTCAGACATTGGCCCCAAAAGCTTTCCTGCTGCTACAAGTATTGCAACGTTGAAGGAAAGCATCCTTGCTCAATGGCCTAAAGGTAGGTTCTCTGATTAAAAAGCCTCTGGTTTTCCATTCGGTTACTCTTTCGAAAGCCAGCTCATGGCATGCATACTCTTCCAACCCTTCCGAAAATTTTCTAGAATGCAGAATATGATATTGTAATCACTCTATCCCACATGATGGACTCAGATGGTATGACTATGACAAGATAAATTTGTTTCTAGCATACTTTTTGAACCGAAATGGGAATTTTTTTATGAAAATACTGTGTTTCACTGTGACACCATCTTCATGATATTATCAGCCAGTCAAAGTGACGAGAGGGTGAAATCCCCCTCTTTTCCCCAATGCTTTGTTTTTGTAAGATGAGGTGTCTACTTGAAATTATCTTAATGGAAACTTCTCATTGCATTTGCCTTGAAGTGATGGCATAAACCATCTTTGAAGTGCAGCCTAATGTTCTTTGATTGCATTTTAATGATTTTGAGGCATTGGCACTTACTGATGCTATGAAGAACAAACAAAACTCATTTTTGGGTCGTTAGCAAACAGTTTTGGTTTGAGAAATGTAGACGCCTTTACCGGGTAACAGCTACTGTTATATAGTGGCTCAACATTTTGCAGGTTTAAAGAACACCGGTACTTGACGGGATTGACTATTGTCTTGATGCCCTATAGGATTATGGAGTCATATAAGATTGTAGTACCCGGTTGGAGAATTGTTGGATTTGGAAGTTTGTTTGAATGTGCCTTTTAATTTGAGATTCAGTTGTATGGCTGTCAGTTTCTATCTTATAGTGAGGATGGGTATGTCTCGTGGAATTCTGGTGAAGATTTTGTCAATTTTTTTGGTGAATTTTCCATAATATTCTGTATGTATGTATACTACTCATTAATTTTAGTTCAATTTAGTCGATGTACCTTTGAATGTGCCTTTTTGTTGGTTGTTTTATCCCAGTTTGATTACTTTGAATGCACATGTACTAAATTCTTGAACATCAGTTGGAAGAGTTAAGCAATGGGCAATCACTAACTTGACTAAACTTCAAATTGCTGTCATCAATCATGTCAACACAACATCATTCTGGAACAATCAATCTAAACTCTTCCTTTTGCCAAGTTGATTCAAACTTCCATTATTAGTCAATCTAGTCAACATCCTCAGAATCTTCTGGTTTCATTCCTTATTTTGGTTACTACTCAGTATTTTCTGCAATTGTTACTGATCGAAAAAGCTTTTTAATCAGAGAAAGACAATGGCCCAAGGACAGTAAAAGATGTCAAGTTGATCAATGCAGGAAAAATTCTGGACAACAACAGAACAGTTGGGGACTGCAGAAGCCCACTGTATGATATTCCCGGCGGCGTTACAACCATGCATGTTGTGGTTCAACCCCCACCTCCAGGAAAAGGTATTTTCGTCTCTTAGATTTCTCAGAACAAAACTGAAAGGGATCAGAGATGGTTCCTATTAATTTGTTTGAACAAAAGGAAATCATTGAGAGAGCTTATTCATACTTGTTAGGATATGAAAGTGAATCCTTCTTATTCTTCAATCTGTATGTCTCTTGTTGAATTCCTTTTTCATTGTTCTTATGGAGCAGAAAAGGTAGTGTCCACCGAGCCGAAGCAGAGCAAGTGTATTTGTGTTATATTATAGATTGCTGTTTGAAGGGCTGAGCAAACATCACTTGCAGGTTAGTGGGCTCTTGACAAATGACAATTCCTCCATTTGCCAGCCTCATTATTGGCATGAATTTGGCCTTGTAATCGTATTCTTTGAACCTGACCTGCAGGTGAAGGGCTCTCCAAGGGGTAGAGATGTTTGTTTAAATCACTGAATTAATTGCTGCCTATGAAGGGCAGTTTGGTCACATGCACAGTTATCATAAAATGTTTTTAGAGCAAGATCATGTGTCCAAGAAACAACTTTTGCTTTCACATCTTCTTGGCATATGTTGTTTATTGTAAGTTCCCAAACCTTCCCACATCTGCATTCAAGACTTCCAGATTCTTCACTTCGATTACATATCACCTATAACATTACCTATCCTCATCTGTCTAAAAAGCACCAGTTTAAGATAATTTTTAAATTAATGAAACTAAATAACATATTCTAAATTTCTCTAGTAAACTACATCATTGTCAAATTAAAAATCTCCCATCTTAATAACCCAAATCAGTTTCAAGCGAATAGTATTGAGTTGTCTTTGATACCATTTATATGTAATACCAAAAAGATTATCACAACCTCCACGGACATGGTGCAGTATTGAGTTTTAACATGGAGAACTGAGGCTTGAATTAATGCGACTATTTAAAGGCAAAATTATTGTTGGAAGACAGAATTATTGTTGAAAGATAACATTTAGCTGGAAGGTAGCACTAAGGATAGAAGGCAAGTCCTGTATGGATTGCGTCGGAGGTCTAATTCTGAGTGTGTATAAATTGTATTCGCATCTGAATTTACATTGGTGCATCAAAGGAGAAGCTCATCTGCCTATGGAGATTAGTCAAGTGAAACTCAAAACATCTCAGGTTAATAAAAAAAAATTATCACCTAAAAATGCTAATTGAGGGTAAATTTTAAATTAATAAAATTAAAATAATATACTCAAAACCTCTTAATAAATTAGCAGCTTGCGATTAGATTACCATTACCAATCATAATTATTCTTTTATTTATTATGAGCAATGTAAAATGTTAAAACAATGAGATACAATTATAAATAAATGTTATAAGGTCGCTCGAACCTAATTTAATTTACAATTTAACTATATCATTTTTTTCTATTAATAAAAGAAATATGATTTATGGATAAATGTTATGATATTGTTCAAAAGTTATATTAAATTAGTTTAACAAGGAGGATGTCATTTTTTTAAAACATAAAAATACATTATATAATTTAATAGAATCTCAAAAATTACTTTTTAGTTTGAGGATTAATTATCAAAAAGCACTAAATGTTAGCCATGTTTTTAAATTTAAATCAAAATTTTAACTTTTTTTAATAATTACATTCAACTTATTATTTAATTTCAGTAATGGGTTTTTGTTTGTTTTAATTCTAAATATTAGGATTTTTTCCAATTTGGGAAAAATTAAAATAATAATTAAACGAAGCAAAACAATGTAAAAAAAAAAAAGAATTTGTTGCCTTATTTTTTAAATAATTCATTTAACGAGAATTATTGATAAGAATAAATGAAAACTTATTATTTTGTTAATAACCCGACAAAAATCTATTAAAACCAAATAATGATAAATTTAAAGTCCCTATTTAAAACTAAAATTCAAATTTTTTTTTCGATAATTTAAATCGTTTTCGTCGTCGTATCATATCCTGATTGGATGCAGTAACGAAATCCACGTGTACGAACACGGTGTGGATGCGCGCTGCGCCCCCTGCGCAGCCAAGAATCCAACCTCTCCTTCAGTGGACCGTTCTTGAACTTACGGGAGAGTACTGAACTCAACTCCACTTTTCTAGATTCACACGCAAAGCACCCCATCTTGTTCCCATAATTCCCTATAAACCCCCCACAACTTTGCCGGAAAAATCCCTGCAATCACCGTCCATCGTCGCCGGAAGTTTACGCACTCGCTGGACTACGATAATGGCTAGTACGACGTCGGTTTCTGGCGTCCGACTTCGCGTCCCGCCGTCCAGTTCTGGTAATAGAGCCGCGTTGTTCTGTCATCCGTCTCTGTCTCTCAGCTTCTCCCCCGAACCTATAGCTCTCAGAACCCTAAATTCGTTGAGATTGAAGAAGAAAAAGAGCGATGTCTTTCTCGTGAGGAGAGCCGAGAGATTCGAGAGGAGTTCGAGGTCGTTTGTTGTTCGATGCGACGTTTCCAGTGGGAGTGGAAGGGTAATTTATGAACTACATATAATACTCATTGTTTTCAATCTGTAATTTTATGCATTTTTTGCTATGTGTGACGTGTGCTTTAATTTAGTTACTTGTTTTAGTGTGATTTTGTTATTTCGATGAATTCGCATGACAGCTTAGATGAATTTTTCTCTCGCGATTAACTTGTTTTGATGATTGCCAATTCGCTAGACTCTAATATTAGCCGTTAGTTATAAACATTACTTGCTTAGAACTTTGGATGTTTCCATTATCTGTTAGCTAAGAGTTTTTTTTTTTAACAGCCATAGAGTACGTTTTAGATTTCTATCATGCCCAACTGCATCTGAGGGGCGCCTGTTCGAGTTGCCATTGGCCCATCTGAGCATTTGCATGAAAAAATTCAATCCAATTTCTAAAATTATGTGCGCCAATTTTGAAAATTAATGTAGACGAGGTGTTCTTTCTTTCCGCTCCCCCTTTTTGATCCGACTCTGTTTGGAAGCTTGTCTTTTATTTGCCACAAATGAACTGGTTGATTTGTGGATCCAGACTCAGTTTTTCTTTGGAACAATGAGCGAGTTTGTAATGGACTCACTAGTTAGCTATGCTCAGTTCCTTCATAGTTATAGATAAAATTGTGACTTTTGAATGTGATTTTAGGTGTACTGACTTTAGTAGGATACAATGACAGATCACCCAACAAGATTTCACTGAAATGGCTTGGCAAGGTATTGTTTCCTCCCCTGAAGTGGCAAAAGAGAACAAACATCAGATTGTGGAGACAGAGCATTTAATGAAGGCCTTGCTGGAGCAGAAGAATGGCCTTGCTCGGCGAATATTCTCCAAGACTGGAGTTGACAATACCCGTCTTCTAGAAGCTACTGATAAGTTTATCCAACGTCAACCAAAGGTAACACCTAAGATCCTAATATTATTTCTACTCAAGAAATAAGTTTCTTGCTTGAAAATGTTCATGTACCTGGAGACCATTGTAAAATATAGTAATTATAAGCATTTCATAGAAGTTGATATTGAGCATAATCATATCATACAGAAGTTAGGCCTCGTTAGCACACAACTTTCTGATATCTCATGTGAACATAGGTGGCCATATTTTTGAAATTGCAGTTCGTTCTTATAATCATGTAGGATGTATTGCACATTCTATTAGGTCTATAAATTGGATCTCATTTCTAACCCCTCACCTTATAGTCTGCACCCTCCTTTTGTTCAATCAATTGGACTTGAAAAGTTAATTTCTCAGATAATATCCATCTATTAGCCTGTCGTTATTTTATGCCTGCTTAAATTCAATCATCACAGGTTCTTGGTGAGTCAGCCGGTTCAATGTTAGGACGGGATTTGGAAGGGCTGATACAACGAGCCAAGAACTACAAGAAAGAGTATGGTGATTCATTTGTGTCAGTTGAGCACTTGGTGCTTGCTTTCGCACAAGACAATCGATTTGGGAAGCAATTGTTTAAGGATTTCCAAATTCAGCTGAACACTTTGAGGAATGCAATAAATGTCATAAGGGGAAGCCAGAAAGTCATTGACCAAGGTGAGAACAATTTCTTTCTTAGCTTAGTTGTCAAAACTAATGTGGTTTTGTGCTTCCTTAATGCTGTGTTAAATCATGGGTCCTGTATGTTGGGAGGCTTGTAGCTTTTTCATGTCTAGTTCCTTTCTGCTTTATTTTGAATATCAAGGTGCTACTTGTTATCTTTTGAATAATCTTGTTGGCATCATATGTGATTCTTCCCTTCCTTCGGCATTTTTGTTAATTTGTAGTCCAAATTTATCCCCAACTCTGGGTTATTTTTCCGTTGGAACTCTGGAACTTTTGAAGTGGATAGACTGTTGAAGCTTGTTTCGAACATAAGCATGTATGATGAGTTTCACACCGTGATGCTTTAAGTTCACCTGTTTAGGATTTTGTGCACATTCCCTCCAGTGGTTTCATTTTTTCCTAGTCCCAATTTTCTATGTCCTTTTTTGGTCAAGATATGATCCCCTAGTTTTTTCTTGTATTTTGAAATGAAGGGGATTTTCTGGCAAGTTTACTGCATGATGTCACAATGTGTGTACTAACTCATTTGAAGTTCTCTATAGTCACATGAGGAACTATATTTTCCCTTGGTGACTTTCTGTTTTGTATTATGAAGTCTCACTTCATTATTTCACTGCAGATCCTGAAGGGAAGTATGAAGCACTGGAGAAATATGGAAAAGATTTAACTGCCATGGCAAGAGCGGGAAAGCTTGATCCTGTTATAGGAAGAGATGATGAAATACGTAGATGTATCCAGATTCTCTCCAGGAGAACAAAGAACAATCCTGTGCTAATTGGTGAGCCAGGCGTTGGGAAAACTGCTATTTCAGAAGGGTAAGCTATGTTCCAGCCTAGCATGTTCCCATTCTATTTGCTATGCTAATTATTTATCATTTTCTGAGTCAGGAAATAACAAGGACAATAGCTCAAGTACGAGCCAAGTCTCAGGCGTTGGCATTTTAGCCTTGGACTGCATATTCTATCTAGATGTCCATCCTTTAGAAATGACTTTCCCAAAATTTCTCTTTGCAGAGGGGTGTTTATTTAGATGTACTTTTACTTACTCCTGCTTAGTTGGGAGTTGACAAAATATTTCTCTGCTGTGTATATTTATCTTTGTATGCCTCTTTTGACTTTCTTTGGCAGGCTTGCCCAGAGAATAGTGCAAGGGGATGTGCCTCAGGCTTTAATGAACCGTAGAGTAAGTAGCTAACCTAGAAATCTACCACTACTCTAATATATAAGTGGTTTCATCTCGTCCTTTTACTCTTCTCCATTTTGGAAAATTTGAGAGTTGGGATTGGGAAGGATTTTTCTAATGATAATGACTTTTAGGAGCTCTGCAATAATCTGAAATTTGAAATAATACACTTTATATTTCCAGTTGATATCTTTGGACATGGGTGCACTCATAGCTGGGGCAAAATATCGTGGAGAGTTTGAGGATCGACTGAAGGCTGTGCTGAAGGAAGTAACAGAATCAGATGGACAAACTATTCTTTTTATTGATGAGATTCACACCGTTGTTGGAGCAGGTACTGCGTAGGATGCTCTCTTTAGAGTGGAGAGTTCACTGGTAGTTTATTGTTCTTTTCTTAATCATCTTATAGTGGGTTGTGATCCTACAATTTATTGAGATCAGTCTCCAGTTCATAAGGGAAAGTTGGTAATTATTTATTTTGTTTACCATCTATATATTATGTCCAGAAATTTGTGATTTTCCAATACCATGTATATATACGATGACTGGAAACATGTTGCTTACTATGTAATACATGATATCTGATGAAGCAATTGGGCTTCTGACTTCTTTTACAGGAGCCACTAATGGTGCAATGGATGCTGGTAATCTCTTGAAGCCCATGCTTGGTCGTGGAGAATTGAGATGTATTGGTGCCACAACATTGGATGAGTACCGTAAATATATTGAGAAGGATCCAGCCCTGGAACGCCGCTTCCAACAGGTTTATGTAGATCAACCTACAGTGGAGGATACAATATCTATACTTCGTGGACTGCGTGAAAGATATGAACTGCATCATGGAGTCCGCATCTCTGACAGTGCACTTGTCGAAGCAGCAATTCTATCAGATCGTTATATCAGCGGACGATTTTTACCCGACAAAGGTAATACTGTTGGCACATGGGGATCTTGTTCTTCTGAAATTGCTCAACCTATAAGCAATTTTGTTCTCATGCAAGAAACACCCCATCTTGAATCAGATTGCTAGTGCTACTACATGTGTTGTTCTCTGGATAAATTTTGGTTGATATACTTATATAGCTTGTATTAATATTTGACACCCATTATTCCAACTGCAGCTATTGACCTGGTTGATGAAGCAGCAGCTAAACTTAAAATGGAAATTACTTCAAAGCCTACTGCGCTTGATGAGATAAACCGTTCAGTGTTGAAGCTGGAGATGGAGAGGCTATCCCTTATGAATGATAATGACAAAGCTTCAAAGGATAGGTTGAATCGTCTTGAGGCAGAACTGTCCCTCTTAAAAGAGAAGCAAGCCCAGTTGAATGAGCAGTGGGAACATGAAAAAAGTGTGATGACCCGTATACAGTCCATTAAAGAAGAGGTATGCAATAATTGTTTACACTTTTCAATATATTATTTGAGCTTGTGGCACATGTTATCCGCACCAGTGCTTTGTGGGAGTTAGCCTCCCACAAAAATGTGGGGATTAAGGTCTGTTAAGTTTCTACCTGCTTCTTGCATACCTTGCTATGCGTCCAAATCTTGCTGAGAGTGGGAATCCCATTCGTGGGGCATGACTTAAGTTTCTTTTTTCCATTTCTTACTCCATTTCTCTTTGTTGACTATGTTGATCTAGAGTTAAATGAGCTTGACAAAGACAGGCTAGTGGAAATCGGTAAAATTGTTGATAAGTAAATCTGGGCTATTAGTGTATTAACTAATGTGATGTGTTTGCAGATTGACAGGGTAAATCTTGAGATTCAACAAGCAGAGCGGGAGTATGATCTTAATCGTGCTGCTGAACTCAAGTATGGGAGTTTGAACTCTTTGCAACGCCAACTTGAAGCTGCAGAAAAGGAATTGGATGAGTATATGCGTTCTGGGAAGTCAATGCTCAGAGAAGAAGTAACTGGGAATGACATTGCTGAAATTGTCAGCAAATGGACAGGCATTCCTGTTTCCAAGCTACAACAATCAGAGAGGGAGAAGCTGTTGCATTTGGAGGAAGAGCTGCATAAACGTGTTGTGGGTCAGGATCCTGCAGTGAGGGCAGTTGCTGAGGCTATCCAGCGATCTCGGGCAGGCCTCTCAGACCCTCACCGTCCTATAGCTAGTTTTATGTTCATGGGTCCTACTGGTGTTGGGAAAACAGAGCTGGCAAAGGCATTGGCTTCCTACTTGTTCAACACTGAAGAAGCCCTTGTACGAATTGATATGAGTGAATATATGGAAAAGCATGCAGTTTCCAGACTTATAGGTGCCCCACCAGGTTATGTAGGATATGAAGAAGGTGGACAGTTGACAGAGACAGTTCGCAGGAGGCCTTATGCTGTTATCTTGTTTGATGAGATAGAAAAGGCCCATTCTGATGTTTTCAATGTGTTCCTTCAAATTCTGGATGATGGAAGGGTAACTGACTCACAAGGTCGCACTGTTAGTTTTACTAATACTGTTATCATTATGACATCCAATGTGGGATCGCAATATATTCTAAACACAGATGATGAAACCTTGCCAAAGGAGATGGCTTATGAGACTATCAAGCAGAGGGTAATGGATGCAGCAAGGTCAATTTTCCGTCCTGAGTTCATGAATCGTGTTGATGAGTATATAGTGTTCCAGCCTCTGGACCGCGAGCAAATAAGCAGTATTGTCAGGTTACAGGTACATTTCTCAATTGTGATAGTTTAGCAATTTAAGAGGCTTCACAGCTGATTTTTTCCAATTGAGTGGGAAGGTATAGTGCTTGTGTTACTTAGATTATGCTATAGGATTCCCCTTGATATAATCCCCAATGGTATTCCATTCATAATGAAGTGAAGATTATAGGGCTGCAAGCTTAGGTTGTTCAACCTGGAATATTAGTGCTCAGCCATACCATATTTTCCCGTACTGGATAGTTGGCAAAGGTTATCCATCATATCTCTTGAGCCTTGGTTGCAAAGGCCAACTTGCTTGTTTGTGACCAGAAGGTCATGAGTTTGAGGGTTGAAAACAGCCTCTCCCCCCCCCCCCCCCCCCCCCCCCCTAAAAAAAAAAGGAAATCTGCAAAGGGGATGTCTATGTACAAATGAGCAAGGAGCCATGTGCACTAGAGATGATTTATCTATTGATAAGATAGTTTCTATAGAAACTGAAGTCTATCCTTGTTTTCGAACACTTGCCTTGTCTCTTTCCATTCTCTCAAAGTATTTTCCAAACCAGTCAAGTTTCAAAGTTCTCACCGTGGTAATCTTGCCTCTTGTTTGCCTGTGTATTCCAGTTGGAGCGGGTGCAGAAGAGGATAGCAGATCGCAAGATGAAAATCCAAGTAACAGATGCTGCTGTTCTACTGCTTGGAAGCCTTGGGTACGACCCCAACTATGGTGCTAGACCGGTGAAGCGGGTGATCCAGCAGAACGTTGAGAATGAACTTGCAAAGGGCATCTTGAGAGGAGAGTTGAAGGATGAGGACATCGTGGTGATAGACACAGAAGTAACTGCATTTTCCAATGGCCAGCTCCCTCAGCAAAAGCTGGTCTTCAGGAGGTTGGAACCTGGTTCAGATACTCCCACAGAGAATCCACAAGAGTTCTCTCAGACCCTTTGAGAGGACCGTTGTATGATAGCTTTTGCCACTCAGTAAGATCTTATACAGCCATGAGTCAAGGCAGCTTATTTTGTATGGAATTTTGTTAAATCTTATATATAACATATCTCATAGCAGTTTGATACTTTTCAGTGGATTGATACTTGTAGTTGTCAAAATGCACTACATTCACTAGTTGATAGATAAAGTTTTAATCATCCATGCTTGTGGGTCGCCACCCCCCCTCTATTGACTAGAATTCGTAATCATTACCCTTTTGGCATTGCATTAAGCGAATTCATTGGGCACCAGATAATGTGTGGGGAAAGTGCAGACGTAATGGCAAGTTTTACAGGCGTTCAAGAAGTAAATCGACTTTGCAAGGGGACAATGTTATACAAATAACAAGCCATGGTTTTGTTTATGGGTTGTTAAAATCCTAGAATTTTAGGAAGATTTCTGTAAAGCAATACCAATTTCGCTTCATGGATCTAAGGAAGCAAAGTTGTACTACAAAGCCACAGGCCTCTTGTATCTTAACAGTGCACAAGATGATACGTTTTGGCAGGTCAAGAGGTCTTACGACTGTTTTCAATAATAATAACAATAACTAAATTTCAACCTAATGAATTCTAACTTGCCGAGTAATATGCTTGTGTAGATTCGATGAAGGACTCTTGAATACTAAATACAATTTTTTTTTTTTTTTTTTAATTTAGGCAAGGAAGAAAAACTAAACTAGACGTATTTTTATAATTTTGTACAAGACATTATCCACAGAGATTAGATAGCTTCACAAGAGAATTATGTGAAGTAGTTGGTATTTCCTCTCTCAAAGTGACCGTCCATTGGAGGCTGAATCTTTTGGTAAGCCAAGCAAGTATATGAATAATTTGAATGTCATCATCTTAACACCATCCTTATGCTAATGCTCCTGAGTAAAAGCTAAAAGCTTCTTTGCAGATTCAATGTTGTTTCCTTCCACTCCATTGACAAGATTGTCATATAGATACATTCAGGAAAGCCGCTGCAGACAAACATAAGTTATAAGGTCAGTTGCTGATTCCATGTTGAGTAGGCAGTTTCCATTGACTAATATCTTTTCATCAATCTCCTCAGAGTAACTCTGAGGTGGTATCACTTTCAAATCCCTTTAAGCTATATATATATATATATATCAGGGCACCGAACTAAATGAATGAAAAGATTAAAAAAAAAAAAAAAAAGGAAAGCGAATTGGTCATGTGACAAACAAACACTTTAGTGCTTCTCTATGATAGGAAGATCACCTTCTGCAGTACTGAATCTTTTGGCAAGGTTTGAAGCATCAATGCCCTTGTCTTGCCATCAGGCTTGAGACTGCTTGTGCGCATCTTTTTGTATAATTTTGTTGCTAAAGCAATATTGCCTCTTAAACACATTCCTTGGATGGCAGCATTATAAAGGGATGCATCTGGTTTAACCTGCTGGATACAAAGCACAGAGTAATCGGCTCAGAATCTGAAATGCGGAAATGACAAGGACGGACTGACTGTACTAATGTTCTGTCCAAATAAATTGTGAAAGACAAGGTTGATTACCACAACAGGAGCATAACGAGTGTCAAGATGTGAAGGTAATGTCATTTCATATTCTCAAAATACTAATGCAATAAGTATCTGTATACTCCCAACGCCTAAGCTTATCCAATCAAATGCTCGACTACTTTCAGTACTTCACAAACTCAAAAAAATGCAGTGGGCAGGGTCACAAGTCTCCTTAAGAAGTGGATCATCAAAGGCAAATTTGAACATGTAAGATAAGCCTAAGGAGGTTGTGCAAGATGAACTTACATTTAGTATTTCCTCCACTTCATGCCAAAGAGAACCCCAGATACAACATCTAATCATTGATAATAAAGTAAACGTGTCAGGAGCACACTTCAGGTGAACCATGTGCTCATACACTTGCAGTGCAATTTTTGGCTTCCTCGCTACCTCACAAGTTCCAATAACAAGATTGTAAGAGGCATTTGGAACAGGAAATCCAGAAGCTTCCATCTGCCATAGTAGCTGCAAAGCTTTATCCCATAAACCGAGCTTCTGGCAAGACATTAAACAGGTATTGTACAAATGTGAATTCAATACTCGAGAGTTTTTCTCCTTCTTGAGCCTCTCAAAAAGCTGAAGAGCATCGGCATGCCTATCTGCCTTGTACAGGGCTCCAATCAAAGCGTTCCATGTGTACGCATCTGGTACGTGACCTAAAGATTTCATGAGACTGTAGATTCTAAATGCTAGCTTGACCTTCCTGTATTTGCCCAGAGAATTAATCAGCGCATTGCAAGTGATTAGACTAGGCTTCATCCCTCTGTTCAACATACTTCTAAATACTTCTAGTGCCAAGTCCCACTTCCCCTCCTTACAGCAAGCTCCAACAATAGCTTGCATGGCATCATCACCAGGATCTAGTCTATTATGCATCACCTCATCGTATGCATCAATAGCTAGTTCGTTCTGACCACAGCGAACAAATATACATACCAACAAGCGATAAGTGAGTGCTGTTCCAGTAGTGCCATTATGCTTCATAATTCTCCAAATTCTCAAAGCCTGAACCCAGTTATTCACCTTGCCGCAAACTGATATCATTGTGTTATAAACAACAGCATCAAAATCTCTTTTGGCATTACCATTCCTTTCAAGTTCCTCAAACATGTTCAATGCCGCATCACAGCCTTGAGCATTTGAGATTGCTTTAAGCACCAAGCTGTAAGTATGCCCTGTGATGGTCTCACTTGTAATCATAGAATTAAAAATTCTTAGAGCATCATCAAGCATTCCATTCCTCAAGAGGCACGAGATAAGAGAATTACAAGCATGTAAAGTTGGTCGGAGACCTGAATACTCCACGGACCTATACAATTCCATTGCACTTCTAGTCTTATTCAATCTGCTAAGCCTCAAAATTCTTCCCGACAATATCTCTTCATTCCTCTCCTCTAGAAAATATAATCTATTTTCATGCCCACTAACCATCTTTCTCGAAATCTTTGAACACTTACTACCACTAGTTTCAAAATCTGAGTTCAGCTGAATTGACAAATTCCCTGAAGGGGGCAATGTCTGCTGTAATTGGTTTATACTGGCGCCTTCCCTTCCATTTCCAGTCAATTTGTCCCCTTCTTCAGAAACCAACCCAAAATCAACACTAGCAACCTTCCAAGGAACAACAGAGGAATTATCAGGCTTGGTGAAACCAAGTACCAAAAGCTTCCGCGGAAATTCTAGCTGCGGAACGCCAGACAGACCGTGCACTTCCTTGGACTGGGAAATCAAGCATAGGTCATAACGTCCGGCACACCATGTGTTTGATTTTATGCCTGAACAGGTATATGCATAAGGAAGAATAGTCGGATGAGGGGTCCTACTCCGACATACATTGCTACCTGAGCTAGATTGGAGATATTGGCAGCCATATCCATAAGATGAAATCGTAACTGCCAATGAATTGCTGGAAAGCCCTGCCATATTTCGCCCCCGCAACAGAAGAAGAAAACAAAACTGATGCTTCTTTGTTAGACTTCAGATGTGGGTGCATAGGGCTAAGTTAGGGAGTGAATGAGTGAAGTCAATTATCAGCAAATAATTGACTTTCGACATAGCCATGGCCGTGTTTGTTCATCCAGGCTTCAAACTTCAAAGGAGTCAACTTTACCTGAAAACAGTGCTCAGTTGGTGTTGTGTCGTATGAATCAACTAAAAGAGGAGCAAGGAAACACACACTACGATTATCTATCAGTTGAGAATGAGCGCCAGCCACCAGGGCCGACGAAACGACACCGTATTAGTTCTCCACCCGTACTCATACACATTGGGTATTATATTTAGCTTTCTATTATATTTAGTACATTATAAAGGATCAATTTTGCTGGCTTTTACCTTTCCTCCGTCTCTGTGCCACCTAAAGCTATAAACTGGCCGATCGATTGGCGGTGAAGTGAAGCTCTTCGGGCAGAAAAAGCTCGCCTATCGGCCATCTCCGGAGAGTGAATGATAAAGCATCTGCTATTCAGGGCTGATTTCTTTTAACAATTCCATGGAAGAAGAAGGATCCATGGGTATGTCAGTCAATCCTTTCAGCGAATGAGTTGTGGGAAATATACCAGTAATTTGAATGGCGTTGGTTCGATGGTTTTCTTGGCGCAGATAAGGAAGAATCGAGGAGGAGGAGGATAGGGAAAGAAGGCGATGTGAGGGAAGGGGTTGCATCGATAGCATTGCTGCCTTCTGGTTCTATCTCAGGGCACTTTGTTCAACTTCCTCATTCTGTTTGCTTCGGTCTCCATGGCACTGGTACGCATGTTATTCAAGTAATTTACTTGGTCTTGTTTCTTGCTTTTTCCCTCCCATTTGCGGCGTAGTTTGAGACTGCTAGTGCTTGTGGTTCTATGCGATCTTCAGGATTTCTAACAATTGCGCCCTTTTGGAAGTTTTCTGTAGTAATTATAGTTCATTCGCTTGTGCTTAAAATGCTCAGGTGCAATCATTAAATACTGGTTGAAGTCTTCTGTAATTTCAATCTGTCTGGTAGTTGTAGAGCGTTTAATAGAAATTTGGGGACAAACACGCATTATGTGAACTTTTGATTTACTTCTTAGCCTTTGTTCTTTGCCATCCAGAGTCAGTGTGTTGGGCTTGTGAGAAGTATCTTCTGAACTCTATTATTCTCCATATACAATATACTTTACCAAGGAGTCTGTAATCCCCACTAGTAGTATTAGGGTCCTTGTATATGAATACTTTTCTGATATTCAGATATATCTGGAGCCAGTATTTTCTCTTAAGGTGTTCAGTTAACATACACGTTTGATGTTTCTTCTTTTCCAAAAGAGCTAGCGTGTGAAAGGGAATGCAGCAGGGGTGAAGATTACCGTTTAATCAAGCTCACAATTACGGACTACAGTGTATGATCAGTTTGCTCTTTCTGTTTCCCCATTAAATATGCTTTTCCTTGTTTGCTCTTATCTGGCAGCAGAACAACTCGACACCATCATCTTTGGCTCTGTTTTCTTTCTTTTTATTTTCTTTACGATTCTTTTGTCTCTAACACTGCATATGACGAGACAGAGCAAGGCAGAACGAAATGTGGTAGTGGAATGTAGAGGGCATGATGCTGCTCGGTTTTGTAACATTGATCATGCTCATGGGTAAGTTAGTATGTGACCTACCAGTTTTTATTCAGAGTGTTACTGAGGAATGATGCAATTATTGGATAGTCTCAGTTGTCTAATCCAATTAGTATATTTATCCTTGTCAATATTCAATCTCTACGTTCACACACTGTTTTAAGTAGAATAGTTGAAATGTAAGCATGCATGATAGCTTGTAATCTTTTAGATAGAACAGCAGCTATAAGGTTGATAAAATGATAGAACTTTGCAAGAATTGTGTCTGCTGTATGCCTACATGCATGTGTTATCCTGGTTTTGACTTGGTCAGTCTTGAATTTGCTTCTACTTGTTATATCTACGACCCAAAAATGGCTCCAATTCCTGATACGTGGTACATTCTGTCTGTTGTCAGATGGGAGACGGATGTTGTGGGTATGGTTGAACAGGAGCATGGAAAAAGTAAAATTTTAATTTCCTTTGAATGTGAGACTCTGAAATCTGAGAAAGCGGCTGAAGACCATATCAAGCAGTTCATGCCCAAATTAGCGGGGATGGATGCTATTGGTATGTAGTCCCATTTATTTTCACCCATGCCCTTTTTCACTGAACCTTCTAATGCCCAGCTAATATATTTGCATGAACTATTGTACAAGCCACCTACAGGCTTTTCAATTGTTTAGATGGAAAGAAGGGAGAGGGGAAGAAAAGAAACAACCAACAACAAACTTAGGAAAGACCACTATATCCAAAAAGAAAGAAGACCCACTACATACCAAGGCGAGAGCAACATGAAAAACCAAAATTCTCTGGACATCAAATGGTTCAAAACTGAGGATGTTGAGATAGATAAATAATGTTTTGATAAGGAGATAAAATATGAAGCAAATATTTCCGTGGAAACTTAGAAGTGAGATGAATTGAGGACAAACTGAAAACAAGACAAGGACAACAACAATAGGACAACCTTACTGTTGCTATCAAGACTCACCCTCCAATGCTTGTATAAGTCTGTGAGGAAATTATAATTGTCTTAGCCAAGGATATGGGTGGCTTTACATCGATCGTTGGCAGGTTTCCAAGTGATCATTGTTTTATGAGTGCAAGGGAATCATTTATGGACTTGTACCAATTCCCTCACATGGTTGACTTGGTTCATCAGTTAACTTGGTTCCCCTGTTTTAACTTAAGTAGTATCGCCTCATATTCACACAGGCATAGCCTGCATAGCTGCTGCTCTTGTGGGCTCATAATCTTGTACATGTACCCTTCTCACAATTGTGAATCAAAATACCTGTTACTAAGATAAGACACTGTTTTCTAGGAGCATTGAGAATGGCTTAATGAATGTAAGCATAGAAGCTATTTCTATTTTGAACTATTTACTAAAAAGAACTGCAATAAGTAAGTGAAACACAATTTGTCGTGGATTGTGATGCAATGCGACGGCAGTGAATGACTTCTGGTAGATTATTTGGACACATCTCTGTCCGATAAGTTTCACATGCAATTACAACTTCTCCAAGGCATTGTATACAGCTATAATGCCTAATTCCTAACAGGATGTTTGAATTTGCAGTTAATGTAGGCCGGATGAGCATTGCCGGCTTGGACTTTGAAGCTGAAGCAGAAGAGCACATTCAGCAGACTATATAAATTTTAGAATCCCTTTGTCTTTGTCATGCTGGACTTGGTTATAATCCCTCTAATTTTGAAAACTCTTTCGCACCTTCATCCCAATACAATTCTGTTTTGTATAGCCTTGTTGCCTGGGCAGTATTACTTGATTAATTAAAGCTTCCAATGGCTTTGCCTATTTCCTCTATTATGATGTATATATTCTTTTCATCAGTGTGCTTCTAACTTCTGGACTGCGTATCAGAAACCGAAACTTATTTGGATTACCTGTATCATGAATGTAATTTCTCAGTCCCTCTAGCTGACACATTTTTGTGACATTTATGCCAACATTTTTTCTGATATAATATGGACCTGAAGGCAATACCCCTTTTTTGTCTCTCTTCGCATTTTAACATCCTTCTTAATTATTAAAAATCAAGGAGAATCAAAACAGAAATTTCACCTCCTAAGACTAGTTAGGAGAATTAAAAATCATTTGTTCTTTTAGTTTCGGTTCCTTTCTGCACCATTTGCATCAATTAGGTGTTACAAACCACAGATACAGTACGTGGCAAAATTTAAAGAAATTCAAAGAATAAATAGGCAGGTCATTCAACTGATTGTCATAAATACGAAGTCAATGTATATAGTTGCATGTGGCAATCTGGCACATAGATACCAACACATATAATGTGATAATATAATATACAGCGAGAATCACATTACATGGCTAAAGGTTAAAGACATATGCTTCCAGCCTGGGAAGCAATTGTTCTTAGTTCCACCGAAAAAAGCTGTGGAACAGAAGCATGTTCGCCTGTCCGACAACAAAAAGATCCAGCTTCAGCTTCACGGGAGCAAAAACTCATATTTCAAGTGAGATTCAGAACCTGTCCAAGAAAAATGATTGATTACATACATTAGAATCAATTAATCTCAATATTATATAGCCAGAACAGTCATTAGTGTCAAGGCAGGCTCGGCATTTTACGAGAGTATGGAGAGAGTTGTTTTTATAAGCAATCTTTAGGCTTACTTTGCAAAGAGTTTATTTTCACAACTCTAAACTGTGATTTTCTAATCATAAAAGAGCTATCTTACCATTGCTACCAAGAAATGTTTGCAAGCAAAACTAAGAGTAAAATGAGCCGAGCAGCGGGAATGTAGCCAGAACTAAAAATCACAAGAAAGTTCATTGCTTGATTGTGAATTATTCAAAGCCTATCACGTCCATGAAATTTGATACGATCATCAGCAAGAGGAAATCAGGTCGGCAAAGCTTGATATTTGAAATTTCATATGGCTTCGAGCATATGAAATGATGCGCAATACTATCTGTCTGGTCCCTAAACACAATTATTAGTTAAATGGTCGTCCATGTAGTGTCATATTCCAATATATGTTCACACGTGGAACCATGGAGTTATGTTCTTCCAGTGAATGATATTTTTGGAGCCATGTTGAATAGTTTAGTCATGTGTAATTGGGCACTTACAAGACTGATGCCAGGAGAAGATTAGCGACATGTATTGAGAGAATGAAGAAATATATGATACTTATAGCAAGCAATAATTGTTAAAGAAAACATGGTGAAACCGAATTGGTGGTCCTCGATATAGCAAAATAAAGAAAAAAGAACCCTAATTAGTTGGGAAAGGTTGGGATGAGCTGAGTAAAGCAATCAGGCACTTCCAAGCGAAACACCACCTTAGTAAAGCAACAACATATCAACCCATTACTAACAAAAAAGAAAAAAAATCCCATGGCAGATGTACCTGGTTTCAGTCCCAAGGATCACTCCGCATCATCAGCCTCTTCTGAATCAGACAATGGCATCAGGCTGCATATCCCGAGCATGTGCCCATTGAGGCACACATAATACTCAACGCAGTCTTCATAAGCATCTAACCTGCAGCTAGCGCTCTGTGGTATCATTTTTGCTTGCAACATGTTCCACAGCTTTGCCTTACAATAGGGGCACACCTCTGTTGTATGAAACTGGGCCCCCCTTTTAATCAGCATCTTCCGAACCTTGGATGTAGCAAATGACTTAAAAATTCCCCGGAAAAATCCCACATCTCCCTCTTCGCCTTGGTCCAGATGTTCACAAGGGTCAGATACGTACAGAACATCTGTCCTGCATTGTCGTAAAAGAAAGCTTTTCCCTGAAGTCCTGGAGAACCGAGTGGTATGAGCAAAATGACCAGGAATATGAATACCATTGAACAAGCCACCCTTGGTAGAACCAGAACAGTAAATAAGCAGCTTCCCAAGTGCCCTCCAGTTCCCATCAACAATGTGACTCCCACTGTATTGCAGATCAAGCATCATCTTAGGAGCTCTTGCCTTACAAAACTCCTTCCATAGTACCCTTTTAGCAATATCATCAAACCATTTGCATGCACAAGAAAATGCAGCTATCAACTTAGGATTCCAGTTCAAGTGCTGAAAAAGTAGGAAGATTGCATCCTCATTTAGGTGTCCTTTCGTGCAGGAACAATTTGTTGAGTGTATGCAGCGATACTGCTTTGGTAGATTCATTTTCTTCAACCAGTCATGGCAAAAAAGTTGATAACACAATCCTCCTTGCCTGACCAAAGGAAGGGCACGTAACCACATTATCAATTACACAACTCTGAATACTAAACTAGTATCAATTAAAACAAGAAAATAAGATCAAAGGCTTAGGTGGTGTTCTCTTCATGTTTCAATTTTGAATTTTGAGTTTTGAATTCATTTTTAATTTATTGTTTTGAACGTCTGTTTTGAAAATTTTGAAAACGCGTTCTTTTTATCATTTTGAAAAAACTGTTTCTTAAAATAAAAAACTAGAAAACGCATTTTCTTTGAAATCTTGAAAAACTTATTTTATGATATTTTATTCAATGAATTTAATTATTAAATAATAAAATAACTCTTTTTAATAAAATTCTCATATTAAAATAAATAATAAATTTGATTAATAAATTACTGACATACATCTTAACAATAATTTATATTAAATTATACACTTAATAATATATTATATGTTATCCTATATTTTTTATTATAATATAAATATACTACATTTTTTAAATTTTAAATAAATATATAATTTTATTTTCAAATTTTAATAATAAATTTTTCTTCTTTTTTTCTCTTCTTTTCTATTTTTTCCTTTTCCTTTTCTTTCTCTTTTCTTCTTCTCTAGTGCACTACATCTTCTCCATCGCCACTGACCACCGCCAGCCAGAGCATAGTTCTGAAAGGCGATAGGCGCATCTAGGTGCGAAGGGTCCTGAAGCCTGAAGCGCAAGGTGCACGAGGCGAGGCGCGCCTTTGCGAAACGAGGCGCACCTTTTAGAAAAAAAACTCAAAATCTTGTAAAATCATAAACAACTATAAAATTATCAATAATAACACAAATATATCATTCATGATTCATCATCTTCAAATTCTAAACTAGAAACATCATCAAAATTCAAACTTAAACAAGTACCAATCATCATGCAAAGTTCTAAACAAACACATAAATATTACAAGTTCACAATCAATAAACACTACAAGTTCACAATCAATAAAGAAATTTTAATCAATCATCATTAAGAAGATCATCAACATCAAGGTCAATATCTTCATCATCCTCTTCAATCACCCCTTCATCTTCTTCTTCCTCTCTCAAGTCTTTTCCCTCTTCCAAGTCTTCATCATCTTCAGTCTTTGGAACCGAAGATGACGAAACAAAAAAAAAAAAAAAAAAAGAAGAAAGCAGGCAAGAAATAATCAAATAAAACAAGTAAAGAACTCATGAGAGTAGGTGTAGAGTTAGTGTGTAGAGCCTAATTATCACCTTAGAGCATATTACCCCTATGCAGAGTCAATACGCGGATCGACCTTTTATATGCAATTTTATAATAAGGGCAGTTTTGGGTTTTTCACATGTATTTTCGTTGCCCTAATTTTGCTTCGATTTTTTTCTCTCTCTCTTCTGCTATTTAGGATTAGGATTTTAATCCTAATATGGTGGACAGTTAAACAAAAAAATTCACTAAAATTTGTAGCAATGAGAGTAATATGTTTGTAAAACCTAGGTTTCATGAGGCGCGCTCGCGCCCCGACGCATCGTCGGGCAAGGTTAGCGCCTCTCGGAAAACACCTCGCCTCGACCCAATCGAGGCGCCAGTTAAGGCACCTTGCGCCTAGACGCGTCTTTAACATCTATGGGCCAGAGATTCACACAATCAGAGCCTACCATTAGAAACTTCAAGCCAAGCGAGTTAGCATACACAAAAATGGGTCAAATTTAATAGTTGAATTTTTGTAGATCTAATTTTTAATTTTTGGCCACAAGTGAAAAACGCACTGCCAGTCGCCACTAGCCATCGTGGTTAGTGGTTTTCGACAATCAGAAGCAACCACCTAACACCCAAGGGCCCATCGACCAACATAACCAAAAACCAGCAAGATCCAACGGTCAAATCTCCTTAGATCTAAGCTTAAACATTCGACTCATCTGTCTATATACGCACTACCAGTCGCCACTAGCCATCGTGGCTAGTGATTTCTGACGATCAGAGGCAACCACCTGACACCCAAGGGCCCATCGACCAACATAACCAAAAACCAGCAAGATCCAACGGCCAAATCTCCTTACATCTAAGCTTAAACGTTCGACCCTCTTGCCTATATATGCACTGCCAATCGCCACCGGCCATCGTGGCCGGTGGTTTCCGACGATCAGAGGCAACCATCCGACCAACATACCCAAACACTAGGAAGAGAAGGGAGGAGAGAGGAGACAAAACTAGTAAGATCAAACGGTAGGGGGCGGTCGACAACAGCTCGTGGCGATGACGGAGATGGCAGACGCAGTCAACGGCCAAGGCTTGAGAAGGATGGGAAGAGAGGAGAGAGAGAGTGATGAGAGATTTGCGAGATTGGGGGGGGGGGGGGGGTGTGTGTTTATTGCGTTTTGGGTGTTTCAATGTGATTTGGCTAAAAACACCCACAACAAAATGTTGTTTTGGGTTTCCTTCACAAAAAAAAATTTATTTTCGAAAATGTGTTTTTGAAAATAGTAAAGTAACCACATTTTCAGTGTTTTGAAAAACTAAAAATGGACTAAAAAGAGCAAAGAGAACGCAACCTTAGTTTTCCTCCATCCTTAAAACTGTAAAGTCTCAACATGCATCACCATGATAACTTTTTCCATTATACTCATCAGATTAAAATAAGAATTAGGGGTTTTTACAATTTGCTGGCGTCACAATCAACACCGTCACGTGGTAACTTATAGGGCAGTGAAAGTTGATATCCAAAAGCAGACTACCCTTATGAGATTGATGCAAAAGTTCCGATCCTTAGAAGTGTGTTGTGAACAAGGAAAACAGCAGATTAATTAGAGATTGAAAATCAAATACAAATTGTCCAAGCACTTTCCAGGATCAATTTAAAGATTAAATAACCACTAGGGAAACTGTCATATTACCAGGTGACAGCAACTATTTGAAGCCAACTTATCAGAACGTGCAACTGAAATATGAAACTAAAATCATTCATCATCCAAACTCCAAGTTCCACGTATAAACATGTTAAAGCTTTCTTGTCCAGATGATATGGACAATAAAGAGTTCGAACAAGCCAAGAGCTACAGAAGGCAAAGGCAAGATAAGGATACGTGTTAAATGACTCAAGACTGTGTTCAAGCTGTCTATTTGACCATAGGAGCTTTTTAGTATCTTTTATAAGGTTTATCAGCTCAATATATTTCTAAGTCAATAAATTAATGATCTAAGCCCAACAGCAATCAATGGGTCAATCAAAAATACTAATATATTGGTAAGGTAAAATCAAATAGGCTTTGAATGCCTCTCTTGTGAAAACAGTTAACCACACTCACCCACTGTCAGTGAAACAGCTTGCAATTCTAAATCATTCTTAGGCAGGCATCAATTATAAAAATTTAAAAATAATTGTCAGATCTGTAGCCAAGTGGGAAAGCACTTTCTATAGAAGTTTATGACAAAAATTTCAGCAAATCATCCTGAAAAATTTTGTTGCAAGTTTATATTTGAGTTTCAATGATCGGAACTTATTGAATCATATGTAGTTAGGAATATACTTGAATAATTTAGATCGTGTGCAGAAAAAATATCAGATCATGACTCGTAGGGTAGAATGTTTTGAATCATTGGAAACTTTCCAAGGGCTGGAGGGAACTAGCTGATTTAGGACGGGAAAATTGAACAATTTGAAACCAGGATTAAATACAATGGAGTCACCAAAATAGCTCAAGTCATTATTGAATCAAAGTAGAGACTGTAGCCTTAATTTGCAGAAGAAATAAAAATCAGTAAATCCCATGATAAGCACACAAGAAACTGAATTTCACTACTTAAGGCTTCAGGGAGCTACTTAGTTCAGAATTCAGAAAAAGTCCCACAAGCCAGTGTTACGAAACTTAAAATTAACTTTGCAAATAAGGCAATGGTCATTAAGCTGTGAACATGCTTCATCTTTTTGTTTAAGGGTCAAATTCCATGACATGCTGGACAAATCATCTGAAAATAGTATATATTAATTAGGCCGTGTCACCGTTCACATTTTGATTATATTTCAAAATTAACCAGCACATAGATATGTTACATTTCACAGATTCCAATAACCGTGACCTCTTGAACCATCTCTCTGCCTGCACATTAAAAATTCTGAATTTACTCCCTTTACCACAAAATAAAAAGCTTTCAAGTTTCAACACAAGAAAAACATAAATTAAAAGCAAGCAACAGATCACAGAACCCTAATCTAAACAAAGCAGGCAAAAAACACTTCCTCTTAACAAAATCAACATTGGTTTGCAAGTAATTCATAACTTTGACCACTCCAAATCAGATCGGAGAACATGCTCAAGGTCCTCGATCACAATTAGCTCGCAATCCAAGCCCTAATTATAAACTTCTCACCTCAGCTCGCAAACTCCACTTCCCGCATCGCCTCAAAACAAGTCAACCAAGCGGACCATCTGCTCGATCAAAGACAGCCAGATAAACGACAGATTAGGCTTTATCAGGATCAAACTAGAGAGCAAGAAAGCGAGAAATCACCACGATAGATAGAAGCAAGAAATGGCCAGATATTTGGCTAGTCGACGGGGCTAGACAATTTCGTCCAAAGGAAAGAACTTCTTGATTGGTGATGGCGGGACGTTGCTTTGCTGCGGTGAAGGATTTGCAGAGATGGGTAAGGGAAGGGGGCCGGCTGGGTATGGTTCCATATGTAGGCGGAGAATACTAATATTTTTATGGGAAATCTAAAACGACAACGTCGTACTATGTTCGGACGACTGACAAATAATTTGGTGCCAGCTGGATTTTGTCGGGTTGCTCCTGACGTGAGATTGTTTCTGACGGCTGAAAAAGGACGACCCTCCTCTCAAAAAACGAACCATTAGTGTTCTATATAATATAAATAGTATTTTATAAAAATATATATTAATTTTATTTTTGGTTATCCAATTAAGTGGTATTTTTTTTTTTTTGTTAAAAAAACAATTAATATAACAACTCTCTTGGACTAATCATAAAAATCTTTTTATATTAAAAATATCTAATTTGGACTTATATTCTTTTTAGCAATTAAAATAAAAATAATGAGAAATTGTTACCCAAACACTTCAATCTTATGTAATTCCCCTATTTGTATTCTCTTCCACCTTCTTCAATAAAGATCAGAAAGGATTATTTTCATACACAATCTTACTTTTATTTTTATAATAATAATTTACTAAGGATTTGTTTTCATAGCTTGAATATGTGATTTCCCAGTCAGAAGAGGGGCTTAAATGGATTGAATGCATTGCTGTTTAAAGTGGTAGTTCAATTGACTTGTCAACCATGAATTTTACACTTTAAACAGAAACCTTCTTGCTAATAACAAAATATCCTCCTTTTTTTTTTTTTTTCTTTGAATTTCTTTTACTGTCCATCTGAATGTTGAAAAGTGCCAACACCATAAAAGGGTAAATAGAAATAGGCTACTGTCTCATTAAAAATCATAGGATGTTGAATTCAAGGATGGATAGCTGCTTCCTTCCCAGAAGGATGAGGGGCAAAGCTGAAGAGAATGGAAGATGCTTACAATCCCATCAGAAATGTCATACAAAAATCAATAAACCATTCAGGTTATATTCTGCCAGAAGAGATTGAAAACAATTAATAATGGAAAAAAAAAAAAACAGGAAAAAAGAAAACAAGACAATCAACCAAACATAAGAGATTGGTTCGTATGTGAAAACCAGGGAAACAGTACTTACAATACACAAAAACTGTCAATCTCTGACATGGTTAACCAAGACATTACCAATTCAAACCATCCAAATTGCATGGAAGTGAAAGCTCTTCCATATTCAAAGAATATACTCGTTTGAAGTTTCACTCACATCATAAAATCAATCTCAAGTGTACCATTCAAAGAGAGAGAAAGAAGCAGCATACCCTCCAAGAAATAGATGTGAAGCAAAGTCAGAATTAGTATGCAGAAGGATGCCGAAAATCTCAAATCAACTGTCTTCCGGGCTTTCTCAGCTCAACCAAAGTGATCAACAACTTGTATGCTTATTTCCAAATTCAACAGGTTTTAAAATTCAGCTGTTAAAAGCTTAAGGTTATTTTCTCTATGATTTCTTTACAAAACCAGAGCAATGAAACAGAACATCTTCATCAAGTGACAGTTTGCACTGAAGGTTTAGTATCTTGCAGAGAGATAACTGTTTCAAAAGCACCAACCAAGGCCTTAACTTTACTCTTCCTACTTTCCACGAGCTTACTTGCCGTCTCTTCAATTACATTATTGAACAAACCCTGAGCATCTTTCTTCCCCTGGACATCTTGATGCCTTAAAGCAACTTTTTCAGAATTAGCAGTAATTTGGTTTGTGTCATCATCAACTCTCTTTTTAAAGTTTCTCCTTCGGTTACCAGCCTTGCTACCCTGGTTTTCCCCTAAAACTCTTCCTCGCCTGAATCTGAGCCTCCTAGGACCACTATTCTCAGACTGAAGGTCAACCACCTTTCCCCTCTTGAACTTCAATTTCACAGGTGTGGAATCATTATCAGAAGAAAGACCAAACCTAGCCTCTCCGGGTATCCTATTGCAATTCCCAACCGAAGTGTCTACCTCATGCAAGCTTACACCTTCACTGCTCTCTGAGATGGATTCATAAGTTTCATTTACTTCGCTATCCGCATGCTCATAATCCACCACAGGCCCTTCCTCATGAAATGATAAAGCTGGAGACTTTGGTGGGGATGAGAACTTTGGTGATGACTGTGTTAAAGATGGAGGAGAATGCAGAGTATTACCATTCTGTACAGACTCCAGAACTTTGTTTTCAGTTTCAACTTTGACAACATGCAAGGTTTTCTCCACAACTTTCTCATTGTTTGGCAGTTTCTGTTCAGCTTTTCTGATCCCGTTCTGATCCTTCAGAGGAGACAAAACTTTCACATTTTTGTGTTTCTTGACATTTAAGCTCATAACTCTGCTGATGGAAGGTTTGGGGGAGAGTGAAGCTGGTGGGTCTGCAAGTGCTTTTTCCACTGATGCTTTAGAAGTCCCTGTCTTTTTGCCCCTCTTGATTTCACTATTTCTTCCATTCAGACCTCCTTTAGTACCAGGGGAACATGATGGCTTCACCGTCATTGTTTTTGGTTTGACAGGAGTACGTTCTCCTGAAATATTCTTTTTATTCTCAACATGTGCCATTTTCTTCTTACTTGATGAAGCTAATCTTGAAGAAACTTCAACTTTATTTGATGGTGATGAAACTTCCTGCTTAAGAACACTGGGGGAATCAGGAGTGAGGACTCTGGAGACAGGAGAAGGCTTGGCCTTAAGCATTGATGTCGCTTTCCTTTGCACTGGAACTCTAGATTCTGTTAACTGCTGCCTGTCTGATGGAGGAACTAATCTCTTTGGTATGGGGTGCCTTGCCTTTGCTACAACTTCATGCTTTATTCCATATTTGCAAAAATCATGGCATGAACCAGTAGAAGCTCTGAGATAATGTGGGAGAACACTGCTTCCACTGTTTGGAGAATTTGGTTTCCCAGTAGAATTTTCTGAATTAGCCATGATATGGAAAGAACCAGCAGAAGCTCTGATATGATCAGGCATATTTTTTTCCTCCTTGTTAGGAAAAGCCGCTTTTCCTGTAGAGTTTCTTCTTGAATTGACTCCATAATGGTAGGAACCAGTAGAAGCCCTGCGATGATCATTGGACTTATCATGCCCAACATTTGGAGCACTTGATTTTCCCAAAGACTTTCTACTTGAATTGCCTCCATCTTGTGAGATTATTTCAGGAGTCAGTGATGCATCAGTGTTCTCCTCAGCCATTGACCCAAATTAGTTAGGTACAATGAAAATGTCCTGAAAAGCAATCATAAACAATTTTGACAATACAAAGATCAAGGTGGCCAGATAGAGTCATCAAATGAAGGACAGTGTCTATGCTATTGAAGAACTAACAAACTATGAGCAGACGAGAGAGCATACCTCAACAAAACTTGATCTGGTATTATGGTGAATCAAATGTGATTCTGAGCAAAAAAATAAAAACGTCCAGAAGCTAGCCTGAAAGAAAAATTGAACATTAGAAATTCTTCTTGAGATCAAATTATTTCTTTTCACTGGCTAAGACTTTTCAGAGCTAAAATGGTGAGACAACCTTATTTGCTTTTCACAGGTTAAGATCTTCAGAATTACGATCATGATAACAAATTTTCCAGCCTTTTTCTTAAGGGCATAATCCAAATTTTTACATCATGCACTCACAACCATTATACTTGAGTGGGACAGTCAAATTTTCAGTGACTCAAGTAACATATTATAACTGAACAACAAAACTACAGTAGATCAGATGTTATGAATATTACAGAGGGTGAGAGCAGAATTGATAGAGTTTAGGGAAATTTTACAATGCTGAATGCGATTGTTTGTTCACCTTGCAATCCTTTCTGATACCATAATTTATCTTCTTCAAGCATCAATTTCAAATTGTAATTAAAATACAGATTTCTACACACACACACACACACACATATCTATACTCACGAAGGAGCAAAATAGACCATAATCAATCAGCTTTTCACATCTATGGAATAAATCAGCAAGCCCTTTCAATACTAAATACAGTACATACGTGTAAAAAAACAAGAGATCCTGTCTATTTCTAGGTTGCTTGCAGAGAAACCAATAGAGTTGAGCAATCTCCATTCATGCATTAGGTGAATGTCAGAATCAAGTCCCATAGGAAGAGAGCCTTCCACCATATTCAATTAGATAATCTAGATACATAATTAGAAAAGAGAAAACAATGTGAGGTTTTCCTCCAATCAACACATTTGTGAGGAATCATCCATAATTTAAAAAAATAATAATATACAGCTCTTTGATAAGCAAGCAATTACAGAAATCAGAGTATAACAGAACACCTTAATCTCCATTCAATTAAAGTAACCCCAGACAGAAAAGCAACCTTCGAAACACAACATAGATTATCAAACCCAGATTAATTCTCAGAAAACCGGATGTATCACACAGACATAAATATTTGAGAAACAGTGTATTTATTTATATACATCGGCATAGCACTTGAATTATTTAGTAAATCAAACCGAAGATTTGGGGTTTGGGGGGGGTGGAACCCTACCTAAAAATGATACCTTTTTTTCCCCCTTTTTTGGCAATCTGGCTACCTCAAACCCAAGAACAACCAAGCCTTCGAAGTACAAAAAAGCACAAGAAGACTTCGAAAACGAAAACCAATCAGTCAATCAAAGCCCAAAAAGAGATACAAAGCTAATTTATCGAGAGAAGGAGAGAGCATACAACAGCAATAAACGTAAAGATGAGCTCGCTCAACTGTTGGTGGGAGCAAAATTCTAAAACCAGAAACCTAATTTGAGGAAGGAAGTAAGGAGAAGAATGGCGTGTTGTAGTTTGGAAGAGAAGAAACGAATGGGACTCTGAAACGGGCGCATTAAATTGAATGGACGAAAATCAAAACCGGAAGAAAACGCGTTACCTTCCGTTACCTCTCTCTCTCTCTCTCTCCCCGTGTGCTTAACCAGAAAGCGAATGAAAAAGCTTAACAGAAGAAGATGAGGAAGAAAAACATTAAACAAGCCCACCCCACCTCTCCCTCTTCTTTCTTTCACGCTTTGCTTTGCTTTCGCTTTCTCTCTCTTTGATTCTCTTTTGGCCTCAGCGATCGTGCGAGCAACTTCTCTAACTTCTTTGCAGCCAATCGGGCTTTCCTTGTGAGAGATTAAGCATTTGTTTACGTGCAATCTCTCTGCTTTAGAAAGAGCGAGAGAGAGAGAGAGAGAGAGAGAGAGAGAATTACTAAGAACGAAGACGACGCGTCTATTCGTTACCGCTAACTACTCGCCTATTATCTCGTCAGGATTACACACTCGCACGACGAACTCTTGCTCTTAACAATTTTGGATAATTAACAACTTTTTACTGCTTTATCCCACAAGATAAATTTATATAAAAATAAAATATACAAAAAAATATTTTAATTTGGATAATAAAAAATATGAGTAAATATACAAAAACATATTTTAAATTACTATTTGTGATGATAAAAATTAAAGTGTAATAATTAATTTATTAAAAATTTAAATTTTAAAATTTTATATTATAATTTATTTCATATATTTCTGTTATTTTAAAATACGTAAATTATCCTTTTAAATTTATTTATTTGATTATATGTTCACCCTTATCCCAAACATGACGACGTATGGATCATATTGACAAACAGATGATGATAATTTGCAAGAAATGTTAGTTTGGATTGCGGATATCAAACAATATTCAAAACTCAATTTTATTCGAATCCCATGAGTTGAACAGTGATTAAAAAAAAAAACCAACAAACTACACTTTGTCATATTTGGAGTGGTCAAAAGTGTTTAAATTGTACCTTATTTGAGAACAAAAATTGATAGTTATTAATATAATAATATTTCAAGGCCAATTAGAATTGGACCAACCCTAATTTAGTCTTATCTGAGTTGATTCAAATCAAATGAACACTTCTAATAATTCTAATAATGGTGGTGGTGGTGGTGATAGGGTGATCACATAAATTATATTTTTTATTTTAAATTTTTAGAACTATAAATCTAATTAAAACCTACCCCATATAAAATTTTTTGAAGAAATTGTCCTACCTTGTATTAATATTATATTTTTTTAAGAAACTTCTCCTTTTTCATTTATTTTTTATTATTATAACAATCTGTTAATTATTGACAAATGAGTTGTTTAATTTAAATTTGTTATACACGTTTTAACATTACCATATAAGTCTTGAAATTACTCGAAATGCAACCCAATTATACTCAATTTAGATTGGATTAGTTGGTTCAATTCTAATTTTAGGGTTTGAGTAGAGCAACAGCAACAATACAATGATTTTTAAGTTTTAATTTGAGTTAGTAGGACCAAAACTGGATAAATTTGCATGGGCCAATGCATAGTGCTTAGGGTGATTGGCACTTCATAAAAGGCACATAGGATTCTCCTCCCCTCAAGCTCTATTTCCACAAACTCATCCTCTGCCGTGCTTTAGATCTAGCATGCTCTTTCCTGTTATAATAATAATTACAGTTTCCTAAAAGGCTACTCCTCTCTAAACTGCTGCTGGGCCATTGGAGTAGATGAGATTAGTTGAGTTGGGACTTGGGAGTGACCCTCCAACCAAATATTGCCAATATTATTCATTCATTTAATGTGCACCCTTTCTTTCTTAGAGAATTTAGTTAAGGAGAGTGTTTAGGGTAAAATTTTGCCGTACTATATTTTTTTTATATTAATTTATATTGTTAAAAGTAATTTTTAAAAATTAATTGATATTATGTATAGGGTACCCTCTACTCTCAACTTAGCTAGGATACAATACAGTTAATGATAATGATCATTCATTCTACTAGACCACATATGCCCTAAAAGCCAGTTCCATTTCTTCTCTGTAGAAGGCTTAATTAGCACATCATCATCATATCTGTCTCTGGTTCTTTACCCTACTTAGTATTTACTGTACCCTTCCATCGCGCTAAATAAGATGAAACTGGAACTCTGTTTGATGGGCACCGGCAATGATCAAAGTAAAAGGCCGCATACACATGCTGCCTGTTGCATCAGCGTCAGAGCTGTAAAGAAAAGGTCATAAATATTGGTTGCTTTTTTACTTGCAGGTTCATATAATTTAAAACATGGGGTGAAACTGAGGGTGGTCCTACTTTCTTTGCTTGGTTGGTAAGAAATTCTAATAAAACCCCAAGAAAGCGACAGAAAAGCAGATCAAGCAAGAGGAAAGTCCACTGCCAACAACCTATACATGAATTGTTTCATTGAAGACACCCAGGGAACATCACTGTCATTCATAACTGTATGTGCAATTTTCTTTCCATTTCAAAAAGAAGGGCTATGAGAAAGTGGAACCTGTATAGCTTACTAGTTACACCACATATACAGCTCTCCAAAATTTAACATGCAGAAGTCTTTGCTGGAAGTTGAGGTTGAGGTGGGATTATCATCTTTTCCGACCAGAGACGGTCTTCTTCACAGCTCCAACTGAGACTAAGAACTGGTCGAGGGACGATAAGGTCTTCATGTCGTCTGGAGGGAAGTAACTGGCTGCTTTCCCCATAAGTGATGCGAAGAGGAGAGATAGAGAAGGCCGAGTTACATATCGTTCACCTAAGAGATCATCAAGGAATGCAAATGCCGCTAAGAAATCTGATCCGCTAGCATTTATTGGAGCAGCAAAATGAGCAGGTATTATTCTCTTAAATCTCCAGTCCCTCGTGATGTCATCGATCCAGTCCCTCACCTGAAATTTTGAGGGAGGAAGCAGAAGCGTTAGAATTTAAAAAACAGTCATGGTTGCAGATCAAAGACTTCGTTTTTATACTTTGATGAAGATCCAAGAAAAGTGGCTAGGAAGTTAATCAATGTGGCATGGGTTCTCCTGCCTCCATGCTACCAGTATCGGAAGCCAGGCCAAAGCCCAATGAAGGGATTGGTGGATTCAATGAGAAAGAATAATTTTCCAACGCAAATTGTTCATTACTTGTGTTCCAAAGCACGACTTTTGAGTCTTGAACTCGCATTCTACTAACACTCTTCCAAGAGACCCAATGCATTTAGGGAATGAGTTAGCTTAGGTTTGGTAAAATCTAGATATAAATTCTTAGGGTAAAAGACCCAATTGATTCGATGAGGAAAAGTCTGCAATGGAGTGGTTTGCCCACCTTTTCAGGAACTTTGCTGAAGACCAATGTCTTGACGATGGGTGAGACAATCAGCTTTTGCGACATTTGAGCAAAGCTAGCATTCGGCTCCAAAAGATTCGATGGACCAAGGAATAAGATTTGGAGAACCATTCTCTCCCATCCTGCACAATAGGTTTTTACTCTGATTCAGTTTTCAAGCGATAAGGTACATGCTTGCCTACATGTCCATCAGCATCTTCTGAGGTTTACTTACAATCTAGCACATGAAAAACCTCCAGAAACTATGATAGAGGACCAACCTTTTTGTCGGCTCATCTTGTTATCAACAACTGGTTCCTGAGGGACTTCCTTTCCTTTACTCAGAATTTTTACAGCCAAGCCATTCTTTGCAGACGCCAGCAAGGATTCTTTGCTAATACACGCAGGGGGCTGTCTTGGAACATAAATTACAGCATCTGTCACCAGCAACGTTCTTGAACGCTTGTGGTAGAATGCCACTTCCACATAAGGCCCAATCCCTAACACATTGTTTTAGAAAATTAATCGGTGAACACAGTGATCCGACAAGATGATTTCAACTTTCAAATTAAGCTAAGGCGGTGCCTATTACCTACTTCTGGGGAGCTTAGAACTTTTTGTTCAATCTCATCAGCCCATGGGGTTGACAAATCTCCATCTTTCAAAGTTTTAGCACGGAAAATTCCAAAAAATTCCAGAGGCAAATTCAAAGGCCAACTCCATTGTCTTGGTGCTACCCATATCTGAGCCTTGGGGAACTTTCTGGAGAATGGACCAACAAATATTTTATGCTCGTATGCAAATGTAGGCAGGACAATGTATTCTACGGGAGCTCCCAACTCCTTCACAAGCTGCAAAATAGAAGTTAAGAAAATAATGTGTTACTCAAAGTTAAACAATGGACTAAAATATGTTGAGGCAGACTTAACAACTGAGGTTGTCTGCAACAAAATAATGTTGAACAATTATTTTTTAACTCATTTATAGATAAACTTTGAGACCCCCAACCCTATTTAAATGATCCTTTATAATTATTTCTCAATGTTTCTTTTATAAAATAATTAACCAATAAATAATATATGAATCTTAGATAACACCTTAATTGAAACCACCTTCCTGAGTTGTACGTGGAGATATTGTTTCCCTTATTCAAGGCCTTTGGGCTTCTTAATCAACCAAAGATGCATCCCAAGCAATCAGGCACCTGCTTCAACACTTACTTTCATTGGGATTTCAAGTTTCTCTAAGGCACTAAAAGTAACTGTTCTGTGTCATCAAAAAATAGGCATATCTGCAAAATGATGGTACATACCAAGCCTTTAACCACCATCTGAGGTTGGCTACATGAATTCTAGCTCTCCAATTATTTCCATCTATGGGCCTATGACCTTAGATTCTTTTTGCAAATGATGGCTAAAAATTATTCATTGCCATTTATCTCTAGGTGACAATTTATTGTTATTAATGGAAGACAATTGGAGAAGATAATGCAAGCCATTCAACACTGGAGTACCTGTAGCCTGTAACATTACTAATTCCCCTTTAGTGCCCATCCACCGACCCCGACGCCGCCCCCCCCCCCCCCCCCCCCCCCCCGATGCAAGTGAAGAGAGGTCACTAGTTTAAGAAGTGGAACCTTGAATGATGCAGAACTAACAACCCGTACATGAACTTTTTATAGCGTGTTTTGTTTTGTGAAAAAGAATAAGGTAGAATAACTCAAACTTCTAACGAATTCTATGGTTGAGCTTTAGTATTCAGAAGCATTTCATTAAATCCGTGAATAAAACTAGATAACAGAATAAGACCTGAATACACTCCTTCGTTGGAGCAATTGGTGCATGGACCCATAGTCCTCCAGAATTGAGCTTGATGACTGTCATTCTAATGTTTGTTGAGACACTGCTGAAGCCCAGTGCTTGCTCTTGCTCAAATAACCATATACAGCCTTTCACAGCCTGAGAAAAGAAAGAGGATGAATTGAAGTACAGAAAGAGAGAATATGGTGCAAACTACATTATCATTATTCATTTTTCTATTAAAAATGAAAATTTTAAGAACCTCTAAACGCTCAATGAACTTCCAATGACAATCAGTGCATGCATGGAAAAGATGATTGCGACAATCTGAGGGCACATCCATTTATCTTTCAATTGTGGACATTATGATACATTTCCAGAATGAGTCTTTCAGTTAAAGCTGATTTTGTAATAGCAAGTCTATGGGGAAAATTCAGAAACAGGCACCACAACCTCCCCCTTTCATTTAAGTTTGTTCTTTGTTAAGTAATTTCTGTTCAACCAAAAATCAAATTCAGATAAGACTGCTGCTTAACTAAGCTTCTACAACTTTGAGAGCTGATACTTGGTGTGCTGTGTTTCAAGAGTTACTTCCCTAAACAAGTTGAGTGACACATGAACAAGCAGATAAACCTGTTTAGGTGGCCAAATGAATTTTTACGTAGTACAGAATGTTCTACATATACCATGAATAAGAAGATAGGAGAAATTGTTTCAATATCAGTGCAGTTAACTGGAGTAAGCTTCGTAGAGTGAACCATGACAGAGTATACAAAAGAGAGTCTATGAGGCACGAGAACTGAAGTGATATTACCCTAGCAGAGTAATTCAAGGACTCCAGGCAAAAATTCCCAGAATAGCTCATCAAATGTAAGAATGGTATCAAAAGAAATCATTGCCATAAAATTTGACAAAACGACTTAACAAAATAACGAATTGAAGACAAAAAGGCACAAAAGGAGTGAAGCTAACCTCAGTTCTGATAGTACGCCTATTGAGAAAAGGACCAAGAGGGAAAGGGAACCCAGTGAAGTTCAGATAAAACCTCCCGCCGGCGCTGGCGGCAGTGGTTGCAGAATTGGTGGTGCTGGTGGTCGATGAAGCAACCACTAAGCCGATGGAATCTCTCCGTTTGCTCTTCCAGGGATTCAACTGTAAACAAAGGCCTTTCAAGGGTGACCCGCCAAGGAAGCTAGAATTTGGGTCTCTCAGATAAATTGGGTTTTGGGGAAGAGTAGATTTTGGGGAGGATACAGAAATGGCTGCCGCCATTTTTGACAGGGAAACAACTCAAACGAGCCACAAGGGTGAATTCAGTAGGCTACCGCTGCTGTGGATTCTGAACCTCTCAACAAGAGGGATCCATTCGGGGCTTCCAAATTTGTGGAGGTAGCGTTGTGACACGTGGACGATCCATGTTGGACTATTTGTCCCCCATGGAATTTGAGCAATTATTGTGGACGACGAAAAGAGAGATGCAAAACCAGAAGCATTTTTTGCTTCCAGAGACGACGCGCGGGGTTTGGTTGGGTGGGAACGACGGAAGAACATCGGTTACATTCTACAACCATAAATTACCACCTCTAAATTCATCCTCATTTTTAAAATTCTATTCCCTCTCTCTCTCTCTCACCCATTATTCTTTTTTGTATGATGATGACTTCCAGAATCTTAATAAACTTTTCTAGAAATTCAATAATAATTTGAAATTATCTCACTAGATAACCTCATTTTGTCGATAATATCTAAATATTAAACTTTATTAAATTAAGAGATACCACCTTTGTACAATTTAAGACTCTTCCATGAAACTTCATCGTGATACATTCGTCTTCAAAATTTACAAGCATTGACCCCATTAGGTAGAGCACACAAGGTCAAGAGAATTTTTTTTGAAAAAAACATGTGAACATATCTTTGAGCTTCCTCCCACCCCAAAAAAAGAAAAGAAGAGAAAATATTTTAGAGGTTCCAAACATGAATCCCGTCTTTGGTGGTGTAACCTCCACTAAGCAAAAGAACTGCATACCATGCACATACTACTCTCAAAATGAACAAAATAAACTTTCCATAAACAGCATACTACATCCATAAGCACCAACAAGTATTTGTACAAACAACAAAATGAACTTCTTGCCAGAATTCAACTACTCAGGAACTTCAATTTTTAAACGACATCATTTACAGAAAGCGGGCACGCTTGCAGTATTCATGAAAGCAGCAACCATCACCACAACCACCATACTCTCTGCGGATCCCAAGTAACCCGAACGTTTAAAAGGATTTGCAGGTTTAGCATACTTAAATAGGATCCTGGGGCATGTTTGAAACAAGGTGGAACTCGTCAAATTACACCACAAATGTAGATTCAGATGAGCTACTATTTGGTTTGGGGCATACTTACCGTACCTGGGACAACAAAGAGAATGACATCTCAAGTGATGATTTCCCTAACCAGCCAGTCCAAACTCGGATACGCAAAGTACAGAATGAGAAAGGATGGAAGAGCAAATAGAAGAGTGATAAGTATGTACACGGCTAATATGGCTGCACTGGCAGGTACTGCATACAGCACAATCAGAAGAAAGATGAAAACCAGAGGGAACTTTGCTGTCAAATGAACAAAGAAAACCAGCGACTTTCTGAGGGAAGATTGCAGTCTCTCCACAGTTGGGTGATTATTAACTGGGTGGCGGTCACGGTTTAACCCTGATGATTCTGAATTGTGAATGTATTGTCCCCTCCTGCCAGCCGCCTGGTTTACTTGACTCCCTGGTGCTAACTTCTTGTTAGACGGCCACATTGGAAAATGATCCTTGCAGAGACCAGAATGAGACTGCATCCGGTCACCATTCAAGCTCTCAACCATCCAGAGCAGGAAGTAGTTCTTGCGAGGGAACCTTAGATCTCCCTTGTAAACCAGACGGGGGGATAAGAAATTGCACCAGGGGCAGGAAACAAAAAGCGGAAGTTGAATTGGTAAAGTAGGAAATTTGACAACAGCCCACTGAAGCCCCAAAATGCAATTTTTGCAGAGAGTATGACCACACCATAAAACATAGGGCACATTTTCAACTATGTTGAAAGACTCCCAGCATATTGGGCATTCTAGTCCTTCATCCCTGCTAGAATCTGAAGAAACTTCGTCATCCGAGCTCTCCAGAGCAGCTTCAGACAATTTTCTTGGCTCATTCTTGAATCCGATGCTGCCAGCTATACAATTGGATGCAAAGCTCCACATTATGATAGTATAGTGCAAATTACTACAAAAAGGTGACTCGTTCTCTTTCAAGAAACACAGCCACTCAGAAAGCAATTGTTGCCGTCAAGCATCCAGCCAAGCTCCTCCTTGTGCTGTTGGCAATAGTACTCCTGCAAAGCCAACCTCAAAGGATTTAAGCATTCATAAGAAAAGATGTCAAACACAAAACAGTAGATTTTGTTCATTTTATTTTCTCTAAAATAAGACATTGTACTGATGGATCAATTAACGTGGACACCAGAAATATGTTTCATAATAGTTGACAAGACTTGTATATGACACTATTTGTCTCCCATAGGATTTGAGCTGAGCATGACTATGTCCGAAAGGGTCCAAATGCCAAAGAAGGCCAGAGGAAAAACATCAATTAGGCTAGAGAGGCTTAAGATACATAGCAATGGCCAAAACTGTGGAAAGGTGACCAAGACTTTGGGTAGATAATGTGAAATCTTTTAAGCATATTTATTAAAAACCGCACCAGTCATTGAATTGGTTAATGTACTGTCTTGACCAGTTGTTCATTAGTCAAACCACTGGTTCAAGCATGCATATATGAAAAATAATAAATTAATAATGCCACTGTTCGACACTGTTTAGGACCTTTAGGTTGTATAAACACCAATTAAAATAACATAAAAGCATGAATCACTAATTACAGATTCAAATTTCATCATTACAAAACTAATTAAAAACCACAAAAAATTAATTCATTCATTCAAGGTTTTTGAATCACCGCTCCCATTGATTCCTTCTAAGGCCTTCAAATATGTGAGAGAGTGGCTTCAACAAGGCTGTCTGGCTCGATTGAGAATTGGAGATGACATTTTGTCTTCCTGGCTGTTTTGACTTTCAATCTTCATTATTCATTTTTTGTTTGTTCTTCTTTTTTATTTTTTCTTGAAAAAGACTAATTTATTCTATTAAACAAAATAATTCTTTAAAATTTGTGGTTTATTTAGTACTTTTGAATAAAAATAGAAGCTAGCCGATTTATTTGGTATTACTAATTTGACCAATTCACAGAAAACCAGTCAGTCTTGACCAATTTACAAGCACATCTGGTCTTTTTCATGAACCAAACCAGTATGGCAACTGGTTTGCAGTCCAGCCAATCAGTCCAGTTAGTTACTATACTACTTTTTTAAGACATTCTCGCACTATGAAATTAAACAATAGGTTTATATATAGTATCATAAAGGAATAACGGAGGGGAACATAGCATCATAACGACATTCAGCCTGAATAAACTGGTTTCAGCTAACTAACTATTTTGTCGTTTCGGTGTAAGGAATCTATTCCAGATAAACATATATCTTGAAGCATCTTTTTGTGTCATGTTGCACCACTAAAATAGTCTGGAACTTGCTATCCCTATGTACCCATTTCTGAAAAGCACGGAGACAAAAGAATGAAATGAACAAAATTTCATGCCTGCGTTCATCTCACGTAGTTAATCAGGTGGTTTGACAGTTTGTCTGGCATCTGGCTTCAATACCAAGCGCGTCTCAATATGAGCATCAAAGTCATTGATCAATGACTCCAATTTTGGCATGACAAACTGGTTTGATCATTTTGACTCCCAAAAAGGGGGGGGGGGGGGGGGGGGGGGGGGTGAAGCTGTAAAATCCTTAAATGACCCAACTTAAGTACAAGTTATAAACTTGCCTAAGAATCAAACAGATTTGATTCTTTTCAAAAGTGTGTGCAATGCTTGAGCTACAATTTAGTACCATAAATCTATTAAGTCAAACTATACCATGTTATGTACAGGAAAAAAACACTAGTTACCTTCCTGTGGTGTTCCTAATTCAAAAACAAGGATGCAATAGAGCAACAAGTTCCCCTTATGTATGCCACAACAACTTCACAGAGAAACATTACACTCATGTTAGTGACTATGGTCACGTTACAAAGAGCAGATAAACCAAGTCCTATAACAAGTTTGCAACCAAGCTCAAAGCTCTGTTTTATATAGCAATTAAGCTAGAACAAGCTCAACTAAGGAAAGCCAGCATTAATGTTTTCTGGTGGCAGGCTAGAAATTTAACAGAGCCAGGCCTGATACATGATGCAGTCATTTCTACCAACCTACAAACTGCCGAAAGCAACTTTGCACAGGAGACCGCCTTATTTCCACGGTCTCTTTCATTCACCAATTTTTTCAAAATATATAAGAAAGCAACCAATTTAGGGAATGGAGATAAATTCAGGTTAAACGAGTCGCAATCAATGGAATCTAATAAAACAGCCAACAGCAACGAGTTGAGAAACAATTATAAGTTCAGACGTAAAACCCCGACTCCCACGCAGAACAAACAGCCAGTAACTTTTAAAAATGAAACCCCAAAACTTGGTTCTAGGGCACAATTCAATCACAATCGGAAATAGCAATCGAGATAACGCAAACTCAACGCTTGTAACTGGCAACCGATCACAAGAATTTTTAATAGAAACAGTATAAAGAGTACCAAGCGGCGATCTTTACCGATTGTTCGCGGAGACATTCCAGACGGAGTTGGTGAGCGAGAAGAAAGAGAGAGCATGAGGAAAGGGGGCGAAATCTCCTGGAACTCTCTCTCTCTCTCTCTCTCTCTCTCTCTCTCTCTCTCTCGCTTTCTCGATCAAACGATCGAGCTTGAAGTCGTGAACCGTTCAACTTCGGTTTATTATTTATTACTTGTAACAGATCCAGCCGACTCCGATGTCGTGGGCAAGTGGGAGTATCGGATCTGAATCTCTAGCAATTAATTAATTACTTATTTCTTGTTAAGAAGTTCTCCCATAAGAAGATAGGGAATATATGTAAATGTAAATATATTGTTAATTAATAAGCCTAGAGAAAAAAAGTTTTCCCATACCACAACAGAGAATATATATTCTTAGATTTCATTCATAAGTTGATGGGAATAACAAGCAAATGAATTTAAGAGAGATAAATAAATCAATTTTTTTATTAAAAAAATTATGACATCATATAAAAGTATCACACTTATTTATTTAATATAGCTATCCTCGACTACTTTAGAAAAAATATTAGAATTTTTTTCTTTCCTTCATTCTTTCTTCGTTCTTGATTTGATGTTTATGTGTATCTCCGAAAGACCAACGGTGAAGTGTGCTTTGAGGCTAATAATTTGTAGGGCTGACTAATCTAATTTTGGAGGTCAATTCTAATTTTGGAGATAGGTCAAGTGGTGGTGACTTGTAAAATAATGTGATTGTAAAAATGGATAGTTTAAAAGTATATTTTATATAAATTAATATAAAATTAGATTTATGAATTAATTTGATACTTTATTATTTATGTTACAAATAAAAACCCATTTAAGTCACTGTAGATAAATCTCAATGGGCCATCGATGATAATATTATTAATTATTTTGTTATTAAACTTCAATAACACACATAAACAACTATTCACATTCTATATAAAGTGTGAAAGTTTTTAACTCGCTAAGTTATCTAGAAAATTTTTTTTTTTTATTTTTTTGGAGGGGGGGGGGGGGGGGGGGGGGGGGGCGGGGAACAGTTGAAGAAAGTGGCATGTAATGCTGGAATGGCCATTTTCTCACCTAAACCTAAACGAAAATTTACCTCCCTTGAGCTGAATTTGTGTTTGGTAGCACATTGGCACCTTTTCAGCTCACCAATTTGAGCGATTTTTCCGTTATTCATCAATCCGTCTGAGGCCGTGAGAAGGCAGGCCCAAGGGCAATTGTGTCAGCTGTGTCTGGGCCAAAGCCCAATTCCGGGAAAGCGCAAGGCCCATTCAAAGTTGTAATCACAAATTTTATTATTTTTGTCAAGTAAACAAATAAATGTCGATTTTTTTTTGTATTTTTTCAGATTCATTTATAAATCACAATTTTATCAACTCGCTTAGTAATGTTATGTTATTGTTAAACTTCATTTAGAGTTAAGGCTTTAGATAAATTAAAAATAATATTTATCTTTATTTATTATTATTGATGTGCTCAAAAAAATGATTCCAAAGTCTAAAATAAGGCTGAAGAGGAAGAAATCTAAAGAGCGAAGGTAAAGAAATATTTTCAATAGAAAAACCCATAGGAGACTCTTACAAAGGCTTCTCCTAAATACCTTTAGAAGACCTTTGAGGGTTTTAGAGATATAGTATTCGAGGGACTATTCAGATTATAGACTATCAATAATGTGTTAACTCACTTTTAAAATTTTACTTGAAAATTTAAAATAAATAATCTTGAAAAAGATGAATGTTCTTTCATTTGTCGGTATTCAAATTTTATAAATAGGAAGTGATATATATATGAATAAAGTATATAAGAATTTTTAGACAAATTACTTAAATATATTTTTATTTTTTGACTGATATTAACTTAAAAATTAGAAGATTTATGCGAGAAACACTTAACGTTCCCGACTATCTTTTGTTTTATAAGTCTTTTAGAGAATAGACATTCAAGATAAATATTATCTCATAGTTATAAATATATTATTGTATTTTGACAACCATGATTATGTATTCAAAAATCTAAGGATGTGACACTTTATTATTGAATTGTAACAATAAACCGTTGCATAAAATATTTTATTATCAATGTAATTAAGATACCATGGCATCATTGACTTGGAACTAAGAAAGAGGTATCTTAACGTGGGCTTCAGCTGTTAACAGGATGGAGCCAAGAGGGGAATGGTGGTCCAGGTCGAGAAGACAATAGAAAAAGGCAAGGCCAGCAACAACTTGCCTCCCATCATTGATTCACATAAACCGACTATATCAGTTGATCACTGCTTGTTTGCGCTGATGTGATCTCTTCTTATCTTTGGATTGAAGAAGAAGCTGAAAACCTACGCCCCGATGATGCATACGGACAAAATTAAAGAAAAGGTGGAGAATCCAATCAAATCCGCAGTGTCATTCGATCGAAGGGGACGCCGACGGGACCCTCGCGGAAGGAATCCAAGAACCCTAGCTTTATTTCTCACTGTGCGCTTCTACGCATCGGAGTAGGGACTGGAATTAGCTTCAGTCGGAGTTTGTTTAGAGATTCCATCAGGTACGTCGCGTATTATAATTACACGCTTCGAGCCTCTAATTCGATTGGAAGGAATGACTGAAATTCGCTTCTGGATCTGATCTGATTTGATTTGATTTGCTTACTGCATACCAGTTTTGCAGTTTAATTAACGATCGTATTAATTGGCATTAAACTGGCTAATCTCAGCCTTATTAATTATAATGGTTCTTAGTGAAAAAAGAAGAATTTAGGGTGCGGCCGCATTTTTCATAAAAAAATGGTTATTTTCCAGGGATTGGAAAGCGATGTCATTCTTTTTAAATTTATAAATCATATTTTGAAAATATATAATGATAAAATTTTATCTATCAATATATATATTATAATGATAAAATAATTATGTATAATTTATTAATATATATTATATTAATATAAAATATAATAAATAAATAAAAATAAAATTCAAGTACAAAAAGGTACACTTTATATGATAAAATGAACAATTTTTATGAAAAATAATGATAATTAAACATCAAAAACTAAAAAAAAATATAGTAATTTTTAGGTAAAAAAAATAAATTAATTAAACAAATTAAATTAATAATTTTTAAACAATTCAATTACCTAAAATTTATTTTCTCTCTATCCCATGCAAGTTGCATGCTTCCAAACAAAAGCCCCCTTAAAATACTCAAAGCGCTTGATGACAAAGTTCATCGTCATTGTCTGCACTCAATTATTGCCAGCAGCAGCGTCGTCTTTTGATGCTTAATAATTCTTTCTTCCTTATGCTGAGCTATGAACAGTGATTAGAATTCCCTATGAAGGTTGGGGACATGAGTCTCTCTCGGTTTGTCTGTTGGATGTGAAGTAGATAGATGAGATTGAATGAGACTAGTCCCGTCGCCGATGGTTCATTGCGAAGGTCGCCGTCGTTTTCGCGCGTAATTGTTTACGCTCTTCCAAAATAGTAAGGAACGTACGACACAATTGGTATTAGGCATACCCCAGACATGAAAATGACTTCACTTTCTCCTTTACGTGATGAATAACGCCTTCCCTTCTTCTTTCTCAATAATTTTAGGGCAATTTTGCATCAACTGTCTACAACTCTACTGGACATTTACCCACCTCAGCCTCAATTCCAAAAGTCTCTCCCGGGCTCCACCATTTTGTCCCCTTGCCTCCTTAAAACCCCAAAAATTAGGGATATGCATATGTCTAAATCTCAATCTTGGATCAGGTAAATCTCACTTTACTTGTAAGTTTTGATATATTTTTGGTTTAAACAGGTCTTGAACCAGTAATTAGTATAGTATTATTAATTATTAATAATATATATAATTTTAAAATTTTATATTATATATGTATTTTTTAAATTTTATATTGAAAACAGAATTTCGAACCGGTCTGGCCCGATTCAATTTTAGGTCCAAAAATTTTAAAAATCCTAACCCAGTCTAGTTCGAACTAAATTAGCACTCAATATGTATGGTTGGTGAATAATTAATTGTACTTTAAATTAAAAAATATCATAATATATAATCTTCATATAAAGCTTGGTGGAAATAAAATAAACGAACGAATTCACAAATTACATATATATTAAATAAACACAAAAAAAATTATCAATAAATTTGAAAGATTTAAACCTTAATTATTAAAAAAAGTCACTATACCGTCCTACTATTAAATAATTAGATATTTATAATTATCGTAGCATATTCCTCGAGGAAATATGAAGTTCTCTCGAAAAAAGTGTATTATTCCAAGGGAACCTAAGGAGGAAGTCTTCTTAGATGGTACACTTGGACAATCAAACCCTTCGAAACATGTCTTTCACATTAGCAATCATTATGAACACTGCACACCCAATCGAGCTACTCTCGTAAGGAAAACAAGGGAGACTCTCCCTCCTGATAACAGTTTTGTTCGTTGTACCTTAATTAAAAAAATTATAATTTTTAATTTTTTAAATTATAATTTTTAAAATTTAAAATAAATTGTGAACTTATTTATTACAACTTCTTAAAAGTTGTAGTTAAACAGTTATAGTGTTTGATACCATAAACTGTAAAATAACTTATTTTTATATAATTGTCTATAATACCCTTAATAGTTATAGAATGATAATTTAAAAATTAGTTAGTGTATATATATATGTTTCAAGTGTTATAAAAAAATTAATTAGTGTATAGGGAGAAAAAGAGATGGCGAGAGAGAATAAGAGATTTGAAAATAGAGATGGCGGTGGAGAAGAGAGACCCTTAATTGTGTAGACAGAAGAGTAATAATTTGTTAAAAACAAGGGCAAAATTGTCAAAAAAATATAACTGTTTAATCAGAAATTGTAGAAGCTGGGGTACCCCAGCTTTGAAAAAACCAACTTCTACCCCTTCTAAAAACTAGTAGAAGCCATAGGTTAGAATTCTAAAATCTAAAACAAACACTACATACCCATTTTTTTTAAGATAGAAGCTAAAAGTTACAGTTTTTAAGCTGCAACAAACAAGCCCAACAATACCCTGCATTGCTCATGCACAATTCAGCTTATATGACAAAGGCTCCCATTCTCCTGGAAGACCACTATTTTCGGGGTGGTTTCTTACTAGATTTATTCAATGTTTAATTCGAGATAACTATAACATCTCAAAAATTAAAAATAAATAATAATTATAAATATTAATATTGAGATCGTTATTGGGTATTTGGAGATTTAAGAAAAAATAATAATTTATGATGTTTTGAAAAAATAGAAAATTTAGGTAGTTAATTAAATTACTTGGGGGTATTTATGGTAATAAAGAAATATTGATTTAATTTGTATTTTTGATGATTATTGAGTGTTTATTGTTAAAAAAATAATTATTTATTAGGGAGTATTTAGGAAAATAATAAAATAAATTGGATTAAGGGATTTTTGAAAGTTTTGGGGCTTAAACGCAATTTCTTGGAAATGAAAGTTTGGGTGTGTGAGTAATTAATAGAAACTATGGGTGATGAAATGTAAAATGCGAAAGTGGCCATGGTTCATTTTAAATTTAATGGGCCGCATATAATGAGTGAAGGAAGTGGCCAGCCTAGTTGGTCTCGTGCGCGCAAGCGATAGTAGAGCTCGCTGTAGAGATGTCAAAAGGGCCGGCCCGGTCTAGCCCGAGTCAGCCTATGGGCTTTTTAAACGGGTCGGGCCGGCCTTTTTATTAAAGGGGTCAGGCCGGGCCCGGGCCCTTTTGCCATGGATAGGGCCGGGCCCGGCCCACGACCCCCTTACAAAGGGGCCGGGTCGGGCCCTTAGCCCACAGGGCCTAGCAGGCTCGGCCCATTTTTTTTCTTTTTTTTAAAATATTTTTTTAAAAATAATATATATAATATATACATATATAAATATCAAATAATACATATATAAAAATTAGTTTTTTTCTTTTTAAAATATTTTCTATCTTAATTCTTAAGTTTTAAATATTATTTCATCATTTTATATTTCAAAATTCTATATACCTTATAAATTTTCTTGTGAATTGATATGAAAATAATGTATATATAAAAAGGAGAATGTTTATTTATAATTTAAATATATAAAAATTTAACTTAAAAATTTTAAATATATTGATGGTTATTATTTATATATATTGCGAAATTAAATTTTTTAGTATCCAATATCAATAATTACTAAAGAATAACAAAAAAAAAAAAAAAGAGTAAGGGTCTTACAGGCCCATAAGGGCCTCATGGGCCCGGCCCAACGGGCCGCGGCTCCAATTTCTTTGGCCCATCCCGAGCTGGGCCAGGCGGCCCACGACCCGCCCGGCCCTTTTGACACCTCTAGCTCGCGGGTTCAATTCAAGCAGCAAGCATGTGCACGCGAGGAATTTTGGGTTGATTTTAATCAGCCCTTGGGGCTCGAAACGACGTCGTTTCGATGAGGCGATGGCCTCCCTAGCATTGGTCCTAGCGGCTGCTACGTGGCCACCTTCTGGCCACTCATTTTGGGCCATTTTCAAGCCCAAATCGAGTGTCTCTGAAGCAACAAGAACAAAGGAAAAAAATGGGAGAAGAAGTAGTGCGCAACAAGGGAGAAAATAGAGGAATTTGACGGAAAAATCAAGATTAAACTTGGTTTAATCGCGATTTAATTAGCCAGGTAAGTAAAGAAATATGTAATAATCATTCTGTATGGTTGAAATTTTATTTTGGATTCGATTTTATTAATTTTGACAATTTATGTTAATTTGCAGCGTGTATTAATTTTGTGGTGTTCAAGCGTGAAAACGCTGTAAACAACTAAATAGAGGCAATCTCCCTCTACCCTTGCGATCTTTTTCCATTTTGTGAACCCCTCGTCTTCCCTCAATTCGTTTCGATTTCGTGTATTAATTATACGAAACGAGGAATTTATTAACGTGATTTAATTTAAATTAAATATAAGACTCATTGGGGTTCTATTTGCGATGTGCCTACGTGGGTACAAATTATTAGAAGCATTATATGTTAAGAATTTTATGCGCACTACAACAAAAATGATTTATTGAGGCATTTTTTTTAGGGTATTTTTTAGAAAGTATCATCTAAAATATCATTTTAAGGCACAATCTTAAAAAGTGTCCCAATACAATAACTTTAATGAGGTACAATAATTAAGTGCCCTATAAAATACCATTTTAAGGTACAATTTAAAGAAGTGCCCAAATAAAACAATTCTAATGAGGCACGGCAATGAAATACCCTAATAGACAAATATAAATGTCTTAATAGATAAATCTAATAGGACAGAATTTTCGAAATGCCCTATTAAAATAATTCTAACAAGACACTCTGATGAAATGCCCTAATAGACAAATCTTAAGTGCCCCAATAGAATAATTCTAATGAAACTTAGATATACTATAAAATAAACATAGACACATATATTAATAAGATGATGTGTAGATTAGGTGGTCACGCGTGTGCAAGAAAAATAAAAGGTTCAGGGTTTGACTTAAGAGAGATAAGAGAATGCCTTATGGGGGATATGAAAAATAAATTTATAGTGATTTTTGAGGCATTTTTAAGTGTCGCAA